>NC_134709.1:14593219-14948219 GCF_043290135.1 Rhipicephalus microplus | reverse complement strand
CTCAGCCGATTGTCACGACTGGCTAATGTCGCAACAGGCCTCGCTAATCGTCATCGCTGGCGAAACAGAGCGGCTGCACACTGTGCCCAGGTGGGTGGGCTGATCCAAACGCAGATGCGCCGCGTCGAAGTCAGGGCGCATGGGTTTGGGGGTAAGCAGCAAGAATAAGAGATTTCCTTCAGGGGAAGATCTGAGTGGTAGGAAATTCAGGCTGGTGTTTCTATGTTTGCTCTTAGGGACGTAAAAAAAGAGACAGGGCTACATGCCCTCTCCTTGCACCTTTTGTTGGCGCCGCCCCTGCATTTTTGTTATGTTATAGTGAGATTTCGTAGAGTCAACAGCAATCTTCATTTAATCTTCGCGAAGAACCCACAACCATCACCGATCTCACAAACTAAAGTTCTGAAAGCGCGTGTTGACTGCTTTCGAAATTACCTATCCTTCTCATCGCATCCTGTATTGGTCGGTGTGTGCTGTGCGGCAGGTGTAGATGAAGTGACGGAGCGCAGTCCTGTTTCCACCTTTTCGCCGCACTGCGCGCGCTTGGTCAGATTGAGTGCCCGCCTACAGCGGTGTACAGTACGCTTTTTCGCCGCCGTTCCACTGAGCCATCAAATCACTCGCAAGCACGCGCAGTTTTGCTCCAATGGCAGAGGGTGCCGCTTGCCAGCGCTATAGCGTCCGACGAGGCGACCGCCACTCCCTCCTTTCTCCCTTATACGGCTTCTTTTCTCCTTCTTCGGTTCTCATTTCCTTCCGGTTTCCTCAGCCGTTGATTTCCGCTTTCGGTGGACTCGAGAGTCCCTTTTCCTCGGACGTTCCGGGTGAGGAAGCTGACCGGACGCATTGTTTCTCGCGCGGCTTTCCACGTTGGAATGAGACGAGAGCGCGAAAGAAGAGACAATCTACAGAGTCGGTTGTGTACTCTCAATTGCTGCTCACGCCACGCTTGCCAGCGGTCGTGTGTTTGTTTTTGTGTGCTTGGCAGGGGAGCGCTTGGCCGTAAAGGAAAACGTCGGACGCGATAAATTGGTCGGTGCGGCACCCCCCACTGGCTAAGGCAATGAAGAAATCGACGCGAAAGCGCGAACTACGCCGCCTATTTGTTTGTTTGCGTTTCGTCTTTTTCATCTTTTTTTTCTCTCTTTTCTTTCCCCTCGCTTCGGGAAACGGTGTGGGCGTCTTGGCATTTCGAAGGAAAGAAGTATTTCAGGCTTCATCGGTGTTACTGTTGACGATTTTCCTCAGCGACGCGGACGCGCTGCCATGTTTGATCACGTGGTCCTTCGTATCTAACCTTTGACATTTTAGCGGGAGGCGGGGTGGCAACTTCTTTTCTCCGTGATACATCCATTATGCTTGTACGCAGTTCCTGAAGACCTCAGTAATGTCTATCTATCTATCTATCTATCTATCTATCTATCTATCTATCTATCTATCTATCTATCTATCTATCTATCTATCTATCTATCTATCTATCTATCTATCTATCTATCTATCTATCTATCTATCTATCTATCCATCTATCCATCTATCTATCTATCTATCTATCTATCTATCTATCTATCTATCTATCTATCTATCTATCTATCTATCTATCTATCTATCTGTCTGTCTGTCTGTCTGTCTGTCTGTCTGTCTGCCTGCCTGCCTGCCCGCCTGCCCGCCTGCCCGCCTGCCCGCCTGCCTGCCTGCCTGCCTGCCTGCCTGCCTGCCTGCCTGTCTGTCTGTCTGTCTGTCTGTCTGTCTGTCTGTCTGTGCATATAAAGCCTTTTTTGTTTCTTTGATAAGAGCAGTTCCATTTTTAATTAAAACTGAATAAAAAGAAATTTTTTCACTTGACCAAATGGTCGAGCCTGCTCCAACAATTTTTTTGCCAGTATGCATATGCCATCAAAATACCTCAAATCTATATTGCAGCTAAAATCTAAATCGTCCACTTTCGTTGGTATTCAAGAGTAAAACTTGGAAGTCGCTTCTACAGACTGGAACATTTCATTTGGGTGTCAATCAACTCGTAAAAGAAGTCTAAATCACAGCGAATGAACAATGTATAAATATTTTGTGACAAAATTACCACGAGCCTTGTGATTGTGCAGTTGCCGTCATTCGTATAGGATGGGCGCAATGACCATGAATAAGACTTGCAGAGCGAGTGGTCCTACCAGGCAAACGGCGCACCGTTCCAGATAGTCGCGTTTTCTTCTTCTTGGTATCTATTTAAGATGTAGACGTTTCGCTCCAACTTGGGCTCACTCGTTAATCTATTGAATTAGACCTTGGTAAAACAATTCAGCTCTTCTTACCATCTTTTACGACGTGCCGTTTCGGACGACTTTTTCGTCAAGGAATAGATCGGTGTCCGGAATCTTTATTTCAGTGTTCTTCTATTTCAAGTGTACCCTTTTAGAAGGAAAGAACAAGACGATACTGCAGCTAGAAGGTGCCTTAGGGGACAACTTCTTAGAGTCCCGAGGCATTGCTATACGAGCTAAAATATGCTGAGCGAGAATTTCTGTCTTGGTATGAAGTTGGAACACGACAGAACCATAAGCTATTTTATTAATGAATAATTAACAATAATAAGTAATAACCGATAATCGATATATGCTTTATTTATCAATTCATTTATTTGTTTCAATAACATCAAAGTCTACAAAGTTACAAAGGAATGGGTGGCATAAAAAACGGAAAAAGAAATAGTCAAACAAACATGACAGAATCAAACGAAAGAAACGAGAAAGACTACTGCACCCAAATACATTATAGCACACGTCTAATTACATTTTGATTGAGCAATCTCGTTATAATTAGATTAACAAAAGTACCCATATACATCTTTTGAGTCATGCGTACGTGGCGTTGTCTCAACCCAGGAGTGTGCTTTTTCCCATGGTGACCTGTGTAGTTGAGAAGCCACCTTTACAGGCCAGCACAGCTAGCTATAAATTATTTTAGGGATTGATTTCAGCCAACGTTTTTAGATAGAGTATCTAAAAACGTTGGCTTCAGTTCAGCCATATCAGGCTGTTAACATTTCTGTTCCGCATTTTTAACGACAAAGAACATTACTATGGTGGCCTCATTCGCATGAAAATGGTTAGGTCCGTGCAAACGCTTTTTTACCTTTTTAATTAAATGTTGGAATATAAAAAAAAGAAACAAAAACACATCGCGTTAACAGCCCAAGATGGCGGTGCCCATATGCCTGAGGTAAAATTGTCTATATCTAGTTCAAAGGGTTCACATATTTTCGTCTTCATTTTTCGGTTAAATGAGCATGTTCTTTTTTCTTTGCGTGATTTGCCATGAAGTACAAAGAGAAAGAAATCGAGTATTACATCTCAAGGGTTACAGCCGGTGAAGTAAACTGGCTGTTGCACATGCGTCGCCGATTCGAATTACCGCTAATTAGAAGACTGCCAAGTATCAGTTCTCGTGTTTTCCACATGCTAAACCGATTTTTCGCGCGAGAAGAAAGTGACAACCGGAATATTTTCTGCTAATATGACAAGGAGGAAGTGGTGCTTTCTGAACAGACATACAGACAAAGAACTTTATTGAGACAAAGAACTTAACATACATTTATATTTGACGGCTTCTTAGCTAGACGCGTTTAGTTCTTGTTAACAATGTAAACACTCTATGTCTCACTCTTTGCCTCCGAAACGTACTACATGGTCACTTTTGCACATGGCATATCCAGTGAAAGTGAGTATGGCTTGAATACACACACTTCTTGTGGCGATAAACATACCTGCCCCGTCTTCGGACTTCGCAAGATAAATTACTGCTGTGCTTCCCACTAAACTAATTTGCACAAAGTGGAACAGAAAGATGCGCAAAGTGAGTGGAATTAAGACAATTGACCAGATTTCAGCAGTGCCGCATGTATTGGTGACTACGAAATAAACGGTCACGTTGTTTTTAACCATCGCCAAATCCTGCCAATCTTGCTTGACCCGTCTGTCCACGCGGTTCATGGCTATAAAGTATTTGGCATGTTTTTTTTTTTCCTTATCACTGACATGAGCCCTGTTTACTGAGCCACGCCTGCTAAGCCTTGTCTCCGAGGAATATAGAGATACCTTAGAAACAACACAAAATACCGACAAATGCGTTGCTTTGGAAAGTTCAAGACGTGAATATAAAGTGAATAAAAGTGTAGGTTTCAAAATTACGACCGACACAGCACACGATGATGGCGTGATTGATTCGAGGCGGAAGAAAACCGCAACCACTAAGCTTTGTAAGAATGGCAAACAAGCCCAGTCTGCCATTCTTTCAACGTTTATAGCTGTGTTTCGGTTTTGTTTCCAAGTAAACAAAGAACCCTTTTGAACTTCGTCACCAGATTTGAAATGGTAAGCCTAAAGGAGTAAAGTGGTGAAATGTAATTGCTGAACATTTGCTGATTTTCGTCCCACAAAAAGTGACTCTAAGCCACGTAAAGAGAAACGGAACTGAAAGAATGAATATTAGAGAAAATTGTGTATTACACTTCGTTCACATACTGAACGAAGCACTTCAGTCGTTCACATACGACTGAAGTTCCGTGCGTTGCAGCTGCCATAGACACTAGCGCCAAAATTCTCTCTAGTGTATTTATACGCAAACTATATGGTGAACGCCAACGTCGCCGGAAGGGCAATCCGTCTTTCCGAGCCAGCAAAGTGAAAGCAACACATCAGCATCGTGAGTCGGAACCATCGCACTCGGAGCAGCAAACAGCAAGAAAAAAAAAGTAGAAAGTAGAACTAAGAATAGAAAATAGGTAATCCAAGTGAAATGACCGCAAGAAAAGTTCAGAAAAAGATATGAAATATCGCATACAAAAAAAAAACGGTATAAAAGAACAGTGAAACACAGGGAAAACTCGTACACCTTATACTTAGGGCGGAACTGGTTTTGACGGGTGAAACTATTTTGACGATTGTGCATGTCGTGCTTAATAATCTACCACAGTATCTTCATTCTCCTGAGACTTCCACACGTGACTTCTCTTTATTTTTTTTCAATTCCCTTGAAAACAAGTTGACCGTTTTGAGATTGAAAAGGCGCTCGAACCAATCTTGTTCTTTTTTCTTTAGTTTGTAATATTAAAAACTTGGCCCTACGATTCGAGACCAGTTCTTTCTCTTCTTCAGGGCTTGGCGGTCCTGCGGGCGTATCACTCTCCACCGCCGTTATCTCGGCCACTCTTGTCAATGCGCAGTCTTCTCCATGTACGTTTCCATATGTTTACCTTTAGGTTGATCGTTAGGATATCACCACAATGCAGATGCATCAAGTGAGTGAGTGAGTGGGAAATTATTAGAAGCAGAGAGACATCAAGAATAAGCCAGCTACTACCATAGCTGCTACGAGTTCATGCCTGAATGTTGCCTTTCGTATAATGCGAGACCATACCGAGATGACATTTCTTTTTTATCGAATGCATGCGATGTACTATAGGTGTCGCTTTCCCGGGGAGTGACCGGCAAACTGACCACTCGCGTTTACGCAGCTTGGTTTCACGTTCTTTTCAATGGCGTGGCCACCCACCTAAGGACATTATTGCATACATGTAAACACACGCGAGCTCGTCCTTTTATGATTGTCGTTATCTCTTGAGACTTTCGCATAACTGCGCGTGGTGAGTCGAGTTATATTCGCAGCTTGGAAGCGTAACTGTGCTATCACTTATGCAGGGCCATCTCGGAGTTCACCTACGAGCTATAGAGTCCACCATACGATATTACCAAGAATCATTCATGCTCCTTCCTTCAGGTGTGTGAGCTCGCTGGTGGGGCCGGACATGGTCGTATTCGAGAGTGTTATTACATAGCGTTCGGTTTTTCTCGAGGCGCGTCGTTCGCCTCGCGTTCGTATATTAAAAATGAATTCGCAATACCCGATCGTTTCCGATAGCATGCATGGGGACCGAGCTGAAAGCTGCAAGTAACTGACGATGCAATTCGTTCCACTTTTTTCTTGTTTTTTTCTTACGTTCTGTTACGCGACGTCGTTTCTCGTGACGCCTCTCGTATGGAATGGCATTGGAAATGGACCTTCGGCAGCGGGACGTTGTCCGTTTTGCAGCCCTCCGCTCGCGTTACTTACTTATGTTACTCCACGACGTTCTCGGGTATTGGTCACTGAGGAATTCATCGTATTCAACATGGTGGGTTGGCTTTCCCGTGACGGTGATCGAATTGGGAGCCATTCCTTCACTGCAGCCACGCGAAGCAACCCATCGCTGCGTACTGCTAATCCCTTGAGAGTCTCTGCTAGGGTTTTTGAGCCGTGGTTGTTCAATATTACGTGATTCTGTAAGCGCTACGTGGCTATAAAACCGAAACGCTTTGCGTTAGTTTTTACGCGGTGAAGGATGTGCGCACGCTTTCTTGGTCGTTTTTAAGCCCCGGTGACCGGCACATTGAAAGTCTTAAGATGAATAATGATCAGGATAGAGCCCATCTCTTCGGTGCGTATTCTGGTCCACCATACATGCACTTTAAGTGCACACGTCCATAGGGGGGGGGGGGGGGGGGCACGCGAGACTCGCCAGTAAAAATCCTGTCCCGGAGGTGAAATAGGTGCTCAGAGTGGCGAGGACTCGGGGTCGGGGCTCGAATGGCCGGCTCCGACTCCCTCGCGGAGGTCTTCAATAATGTCGCATACCGGTAGGTCCAAAGTGCTGACGGCTCAGAAAGCTCAAGTGAAGGCTTGACTTAGACGCAGTGGATGGAAGCTTGCGCATCTCTCCAGGTTAAATTATTAACGGCATGTATGACCGCGCTCCTACGGTGACTAGTGTACAGTAGTCTTCTGCACAGGAAACGAGAGGTCTTTCCAAGAATTTCTAAGAACTTCGTCTGTTGGGGGAGGGAGGCGGGGGGGTTCTAGCGATGTCTCTGAGGGTGTGTATGAGTGTGGGCCCGGTCCCTCAAGCCAAACCGGCGTCGGTACGTTGGGTGGCTATGCTAGAGCCGTGTCCGCGTATTGAATCATACACAACCACCGGCTGTAAGTCCTTCGGTTAACGCTCGTCGCCTGTGGCCTAATGGGGTATACGTGAATGTTTACGCGATCCACCCTCATCCTCTGTCATTTGCCCTTTCCCCTTTGTACCGTGCCTCGTATACTTCCGTGGCGAGTGGTCACCCGGGTCGTGAAAGCTTTCGCAAGAGACTCGGAAATGCGTTGGTGGCCAGCGCATTTCCGTTAAGACGCGTCCACACGTTAAGTGCTTGCAGTATATCATGCGCATGCGTGGTTGCGACAGGCGGCGCTTAATTTAGCGCGCCTTACTTTTTGAGGGTATACGAGCAACTCTGCTGACAACGCGAAGTACGTATGGACGCAACAGTATAAACGTAAATACGCGATGTCATACCCAGTTATTGCCGCGTCGATACAAAAAAAAAAAAAAAACGTATTCTAGCGACACGACTATGAGAGCATTTTAAATAAAAAGAAAATTTGTATGATCGGTCATGTTACCAAAATGATAGAGAGAAATGTTTTAGTGAAGTGTTTCATGGGCTTTTCACCGTAAAGCTCCACCGAAGCTTCAGTGCTTGAGTTTTGCGCTGAATGTGACTAAATTTGATTTATTTTCATTACGACGGAGCCGAAAGGCTTTGGACACGTGTTAAAGTGCATGAGCTTTGATCTATGAAGTCTGGGGACCCATGTCATGTCTGTGACTGTCTGACTTATAAATCGAAGCTCTTTGCGCCGATAAGCAAGCTAAAATAGCGTATAGCATCACCGAGCGCCTACGAACAACCTAAAGGCAACCATGAAGCAACTTAGCATTACCTAGCCAAAGCATCGCAATAACCTTATAAGCAAACCAAAAACAACCACGCATTACGTATCTAAAACATAGTAATCAACCTAAAAGCAATCAAATTAGACTTCAGAATTGTCCGGTATTGCCGTTTCAAGCGTTGCGCGACTTAAGGAGAGTTTTGTCTTTTTTTTACTATTTATATATTCCAATAATGGACGTTTCTTCAGGTTAAGTACATTGTGTCGGTATAGCTAATTGATAACAGTTTAAGGACTCTGACGTCAAACGTGTCATGTGTCTGCAGAAATTTGTGGTCCGCCGTGGGGTAACAGAAAAACGACCTGCAGGAGAGCATGAAGGTGTTGGAGAAGGAGGAGGATTAAGGAGGAAGAGGGTTCAAGAGGGGGAAAGAGGTGGCGAAGCGGCCATCTTTCGAGACGAAAAGGAGAACAGTGTTCCCGTTATACGAGGACCACGCGAAGAGGCCACGCGAAGAGGCCTCGCGAAGAGTGAGGAAAAGTGGCAGCCAAGAAAGGAAGATGGGCTTTCACCTCCCCGAAACACGGAAGCGATTTCGCGTTTTATTACCGATTGGTCCGGCACTCGAGCGAGAGACGAGTTGATGGGACCGCGGTCCGGTCAGTTGGGCCTCTCGAGGGCTTTGAAGCCTCGTGTACTTTTTCTCGCGACCGGCGCGGTTTAATTCGGGAAAACTGCCGAGTGTGTAATTAATTTTAATGCGATTCTACAGATACCCTGTTTTTTCTTTTTTTTTTTTGCTCTCTGTCTCTGTTTTCGTAGGCTGCAGCTGTAGATACAGCCTTGTCGCCGCTCCTGCGTTCGATTGAAAAAAAAAAAGTAAAACGAGAGTGAACAAAGAGGGAGAGAAAATGAATGAGGGGAAGGGAGTCGACGAAAGGAAACAGTTGACAATCCCACTGGCGGTTCCTCTGTGATAAGCGGTGCGCAGTGCCGAAAGGTACTCGTCCCGAAAGGATCTTTCTTTCACTTTTTGTTTGCTCAGTTTTTTTTCTTCATTTGCTTTCTACCCAGTTTTTGACTCTCTCTCTTTGTGAATAGTTTTGTGTTCGTTGCGTTCATTCCGTGTGTAGAACTTCCGTCTGTGGTTACTTTTAACAACGGCGAAGTGGACGGTGATGTGTTCCGACCTGTGGAAAAAAAAAAAATTCTACTTGGCGCTGTTCAGGCGTCATTCGTCACTGAATACACAGCTGCATTCAGGAAATGAAAGCGCAGCTCCCGTAATCGCTGTGCTGGAGCTGTTTGCCGGTTTGTCTACAAGTATTCGACGCGTTTATGGTGTGGTTTTGATAGAGAGAGATATATGGCGCTGTCTTCTGCAGCTCGTTAGAAAGCATGGCCGAATGGTCCAGTGGTATTATGGTGGCTTCTAGCCACCACAGTGGTATGACAATAGTTATAGCGCGAGAACAAAACCACAACACAGAGACAAGAAGGACACGAAAGGACACGAAGGACACGTGTCCTTCTTGTCTCTGTGTCGTCGTTTTGTTCTCGCGCTATAACTATCGTCATGCCATACCAACTAGCCCAAGCTGCCACACTTCTAGGTCCAGTGGTGTTCGGCAGTGAGGAAACAAGCGAAGTTGGAGAGAAAGTGGTAGGTGTGGCACTAAACAAGAGGCTTTTTTTTTTGCCGCCCGTGACTTCGAGAAGTTCATCTTGCCAGCATATGTTACAATCAAGGATGTTCCTGATTACGATGTTCCTTCATGTGTACTTTAACCGTCATTGCAGGAACCTGACTGACGCACATCGTGTTAGCATCATAGTGAGAAGGTTGACAGAGCTAAGAGATAGATGTTTAAGGCGTACGTATTAGATGCCTCATTAAACAAGAAAAGTGACCACCACTAACGGCTACGCCAGCACGAGTGATGAAAAAAATTCACGTGTTCAGAGATTACGTAATCATAAAGTGGTCATTTGACGTCACGGTATCTGGTGTCATTGCGAAGTAATGAAGACGTCAGCCTTACGCCCAAAATTGCGACAATCCGAGTCGTGATTATCACCTCTCTAGTTCTGTTCATTTCATGGTGACGAGACTGATTGCCAAGTGACGTCACATGGATCTGTGCCGTCATTATCACTTCTCCGTCCCGCCGCGCTGCTCTAGTGGCTAATGTTCTCGGCTACTGACCCGCAGGTCGCGAGATCGAATCCCGGCTGCGGTGGCTGTGATTTCGCCTCCACCAAAAATTTTGTGGGCCCGTGTGCTCAATTTGGGCGGCACGTTAAGAAACCCCAGGTGGTCAAAATTTCCTGAGCCTTTAACTACGGCGCCTCTCGTAGTCATATGGTGGTTTAAGGACGTTAAATCACACATATCAATCAATTATCACCTCTCTAGTTCAGTACATGTCATGATGACGAGACAGATCGTTAACATGGCATGACTGAACTATAGAGGTGAGAATGACAACACAGAATTTGAAGTTGGCGTCGCAATTGTGACGGCTTCACGACTTCACAATGACGTGATAGACTGTGATGTCACATGATGACTTTATGACCCTATATCACTGTTTTATGAAAGCTGGGCCGACCATGAAGACAGATCAAAACCGCGTTAATCGCTGAAATATTTTAAGAAACGTGTGTTGGGGGGAGGGGGGGAGGATGTGAAAGGTCCATGCATACATTCAGAAGAAAGATTTTCGCTCTTGAGCCGTGTCAGGCGAATGCTTAAGAAACCCTGCGATTTTCTTACTCTTGCTTGTGAAGTGTGCTAGCACACTGCTAAAGGGAACCGGTAGCAATGAAATAACAATGAGTTCACGACTTAAGTACGGTTAGTAAATGCAATGCTTGCCCCGCGTAAACAAACCGGCTTTCTATCCTGGGGCTGCTGCTCGAGGGCTGGAAAAGAACACGGAGCGCGCTTCTCCTGAGAACGCGCCTGACTTGCTTCACGACGGTCGTCGCAGATTTGAGCAGCCGCTGAAGTCGTCGCTATTGTGCGGGTGTATTGCGGCACCGCTTTGTGCGTTCGCAGCCGCATTCAAGCGAACGCTTGCCTTAGCGGCTCCAAGAAGAACGCGGCACGGCAGCGAGCGTTTACGCTTGCTTGAGTTTAGTCGTGCTGACTCGACGTCCCACTCTTTCGCCCGGATGGCTTTTCAAGTCTTGTTTTGATGGGGACGCCTCCCGATCCGCTGCGTATATATTTTGTACACTCGTGTTGTGTGTCTGATGTTCTTTTCAGACAAAAGACACGCTTTTCTTTGTTTGTGTTTATTTCGAAACACATTTTAACCTCTTCAGCACGCCGTCCTTCTGCGACAATGTCAGTTATTTACCTGGGGGGCACTTTGAAGTTCAGAGTTTTGGCGTCAAGAGGGCGTGCGGGCACATATACTCACCTAAAATGCGGAGCATGTGCACTTATTTTCTTATTTCATGACGTCAGCGTAAGCACTGGGGGGAGGGGGGTGTTGACGTGAGGCTTCCTACATGGTCAAATATACCTTGCGTCTTATCACAACTATAGCTGAGCATTCGGAGTCGCAGCCTTGACTGTGTTTAGAAAAAAAAAAAAGCATTTGACGATTTAGAGTATTTGGTACTCTTCAATAGGAGGGCAAAAAAGCCGTTCCCACCCCGCATTTTACAGAAAATGGGGACGAGTGATGGAGGACCTGTGTGTTTAGAAAAAGTAGTTATATTTAGAGCGTTTACCACATCAACTGCCACTACCGAGCGACGGTTGAAGCTTACATCCTGTGTGTTTGAAAAAAGCTGTGAACGATTTAGATTATGAGGTACTCTACTATGGGAGAGCATAAACCCGTCCTGCTGCACTCAACTATGCTAGAGCACTGAGCCGTGTATTCAGTGAAGTTCTGACCAGTGAAGTGTGTTTAGAAAAAGTGGTTAACGATTTAGAGTATTTAGTACTCTACTATGGGAGAGCTGAAAGCCGTCCCGTGGACCTCTTTTAACGATTTAGAGTATGAAGTACTCTACTTTTAACGATTTAGTTAAAAGTAGATTTAATTAAAGTTAGCTTTAACGATTTAGAGTATGAGGTACTCTACCATGGGAGAGTATAAAATCCTCCCGTGGACCTCTTCCCGTGGACACTGCAACGCAGTGATAAGTCCACGCGACACGAGAAGTGTGTTTAGAAAAAATGGCAGCATATCCACGGAGTGAATAATGGAGAGTGGAGCGAAGCATCCGTCCGTTCATTCGTTCTTGCTTCCGTCCGTCCATGCGTCCGTCTGTGTGACCGTCCGTGCGTCTATCCGCCCGTCCGTGCGTGCGTGCGTCTGTTCGTGCGTCCGCACGTCCATCTGTGCGTCCGTCCCTGCGTTCGTCCATGCGTCCATCCGTCCGTGCAGCCATCCATCCGTCCGTCCATGCATCTGTCTGTGTGTCCGTTCGTCCATCTATTCAACACTCCAAGTACCACCATCCCGCATCTTTTCATCATATATTCCCCATATGTAAGCACCGCCATCCAGCGGACAATCCAATTACTAAATGAGAGGTGGCACACGCACACTTTCTTACGGCTTGCGCTTCGTGTCTGCTTCCCACCTTTAACCCCCTTGAGTTCATGGTAAATACTAGTTCACTGTATTCATGGCACTGTGGCCCAACGCTCGCTAAACCTTTCTAAGACCAAGGAGGTTACGCCCAGCGAGTGTAACGTAGCTACCCTTTCTTGTCAGACGGTGCTCAATGTACATGCCAATGGCTGGTAATGGGGAATGAGAGACAGGAGAATTCGGCTTTTAGTTAACGCACACGCTACGAATTTTTTTATTGTCCAACAACGCACACGGGAAATCTCCACCGGCACCACCTTGCAGGTCAAAACGTAAGACTGGTTACACACTACGACTACGACTACTACGAGGGACGAATGGGCGCCGCTTTAAGGAGCTTCGCCCCCTAAAACTTGTTTAACGTTTTTTTAGTACTTGGTACTTAACTATAATGGAAGGGGAGTAAGCCGTCCCTTGCTGACAACTCTAGAAGTTGAACGCACAATGGTCCTGTCTGTTACATATTAAGCGAAGCTTTTAGGCACCCAAGCTAGCGTTGTAGGTGTGACTATAAACGAACTAGGTTCTCCAAGGTGCACCAGTTTCATGCGTATTTCTATGCGCCGTTTTTCGATAATCCATAGTCTCTCGATCATGGTCTTGTCGTTGATTGGCCATTTCTGATACGACAATGTGATATTTTTTTATACAGGTGATGTGTCATTTCGCTTTGGCGCATTTTATTGTTGTATTTCGGCTGTCCGCGCAGAAACTTGCGCGACGCTCCTTATAACTTACGCTCATTATCATATCTTACCTATACGTCCGCCCACAGCTGTAGTGTACATCATCCACATGGTCACCACATCAAGATTAACATGTCGGTATGTTCAAAGCCGTCCAGAATAGGGCAGCGAGATTCATCATCCAGGTGGTCGAAATTTCCGGAGCCCTCCACTACGGCGTCTCTCATAAACATATGGTGGTTTTGGGACGTTAAACCCCACATATCAAACATGAGATTCATCAGTGGTAGCTACGACTGTCATTCAAGCATCACCCTAATAAAACAAGACAATAATAAACAAGGCCGCGTCATTGCTCTTTTATGGTTATTGCATAAGGACATCTGCCCAGCCGTGGTGGTGTAGTGGCTAAGGTACTCGGTTGCTGACCCGCAGGTCGCGGGGTCGAATCCTGGCTGCGCAGCTGCATTGTCGATGGAGGCGAAAAAGCTCAAGGCCCGTGTGCTCAAACTTAGGTGCACGTTAAAGAACCCCAGGCGGTCGAAATTTCCGGAGCCCTCCACTACGGCGGCTCTCACGATCATATGGTGGTTGTGGGACGTTAAACCCCACATATCAATCCATAAGTACATCTATAGTAATAAATTCCACTGTTGGCCGCTACATCTTTTTCCGCGCCCATCTTGAAGCATTTACAACGCACTTGGTCAGCACTAAAAAGTCATTCCCTTGCTATAATGAGGTGACAAGCTTTAGCAGTCGATGGGTGTAGCCGGTCTTCCTCATACGCACCTACACACAGCTTGTACGCCCCGTCAAGGATCCACAATATGGCTGTACCATGGCGGCTTAGATGATGCCAAGGCAGCATAACCACGCGGTTATAGTTCTACTTTAGTGTGACAGAGACGTCACTGGAACGTTATCGGGCCTCCCTGCATTAACAACGAAGGAAAGAGCATGCGATGTGGTGGTTAATGTATACCGCGACATCGTTAAGTTCGTGTCACGCCATGTTGGTTCTCTAACGTGCCTGTGTCAGTGACGTCAGAGCGAGCCATTTATAGACCTCTTTCATCTACGTAAACAGGGGCAGGTGCCGTCCTCATACTGAGGCACTTGTCATGGCGTCGCAGTGCGTAGGTACTGCCCGGGCCAACAAAGCAGCCCAAAGCTCGCCACTGCCCTTTATGGCACCTCTCCTGACAACCGGCACAGCAGCTGGAAAGCTGCCTCCGAGCACAGCGCGTCGAGGGTTCGCGCGGACGGCTCGCTCGACACACTGTGCTCGGAGGCAGCTTTGGAGCTGCTCTACCAGATCACAGAAGTGCGATGACGAGAATCGGGCTGGGCGGGGCCTACGCGTACACGACGTCGCTGCAGGCGCCTCGCTATGTCGACGGCACCTTCCCGTGTTTACAAACACGGAATACGTCCGTACGCTACCTGCCCTTTACATACGTGCAAGTCCGCTACCTATGCGGCCCCTTGGGCGTGCGCTAGCTTGTTTTCGTTGTTTTGTTCTATTTTGTTCTGTTTTGCTGTCGGGCGTCCGTGCCGGAAGGGCTGGCACGACGGTCGGCGACGCGTCGCGATAGGCTGCGACGTGCCGACGCCGCGTTCACTTTGTCTGATTGCTCGCTTCCGGAAGCGAGCCGACCCGCGCCTCATTGGCTCGTGACAGGCAGAGAACCTTTACTGTCCCGTGCGCATGTGTTTCGTCCTTTGTATCTGTACGTGTCCGTTCGCCTGCGTGTCTGCTGTCGTACACACGCTTTGGCACTCTTTTTTGTTTTGCGTGCCTTGCGTGCGCCTGTCTGTCTTCTATAGCGTGTACCTGCGCGGAGTTTGTGCGCACGTCACATCATTGCGTGTCTGTCCACCCTTCTGTGTCATTCTTTCGCGCTGGCGCACGTGCGTCGCAATGCACATGCCTGTTTGTGTTGGTGCTGAACGTGCGCACGCGGGCTGTGCGCGTGACAGAGTGGTGGTGTACACGCGCCCCCAGGCAGTTCATTCTTTGTACTCCTGTCCGAGTGGTCTTACGGACCTATATGGACGTTTGCTTGAACTTGCATCGTTCTGATTGTGATGTACATTAGTACGTGTGAGACGCCTGAATTCAAGAGCGTGCATATATATATATATATATATATATATATATATATATATATATATATATATATATATATATATATATATATATATATATATATATATATATATATAATCGTACGTGCCAGTTTGTTCTGTACTTTGCTAGCGGACGTATCATCGTGTACTCGGTCTACGGTTGCCGTTGGGTTTAGTGGATACGCTCTGATTAAGCAACTGGTCGTGCTTGAATGACGTGGTACGTTGTGTACAGTCGCTACGAACAGACTCGTTCGGGCCTGTGACTTCTAATGTGCGCCTGTGAAGCTGATACGACGATGCGTTGAATATACGAATGCCGTTTTGTTCGAACGCGCTTGCGAACTGGCCAACCGAAGCGTCTCATTCGTACAAACAAACACGTGAACGAAAAGAAGGAAAGTGTGGAGGAGTGTGTGAGGCCTCATGTATACAGCATGCACGCAGTTGCAGGAAACACTATGAAGATGTGTTCGTGGCACACAATCGCCGATAACAAAACTGCCATGGAAACACAGGAAAAATGCGCTAACGCGGAACGTGTTTTAGATGGTGTCTCAGATATCAAAATACACATCATGGTGGGTATTGCTCTGTTTTTTAGTTTCCTTTTTTTCGTTTAGCCAAATCACGGATGGTAAGATTAGTTGTGATAACGGACATATGAAGCACCGCATGGTTCTGGTAACGGCACCGCACGTTCTCTGAAGTTTTTTTAGGAGCGGAGTTCCTTCGGCCCGTACTCCGTCGTCACTGCCGTCGAAGCTCCCCGACGAATCACCGCTCGCAGCGCTCTCTCACCTGTCTCGCTTTTATTGCGATAGCAATTATATGGACGCTCCCGGCTGGATTTTGCCGCCAGCGTCGGCGTCATGCACCGTATATGTATACGGATCTATATATATGAAAACACAAGAAAGAAAAAAAAATACACAAGAAAATAACACCATGGCGCGCGGAATCGAACGTGGGACCTCTGCGTCGTGTAAGCGAGGCGTAAATCACTGAGCCACCCTGGAGGACGTTCTTCACCGTTCAAACGGCAAGCTATTTATATCTACAATTTACCGCTGCTGTGCTTTCGGCATTACCAGAAAGATGGCGCAATGAGTGCACGTCGCCACATCGCGCAGTGGCGCCCGCTCTACTCTCCTACGCGTACTTTACCCGGCTTGTAGAAGGGGAGCGACGCTCCCTCGCGCGCCCTTATCTCACGGTTGCGAGGAGGGGAGGATCGTACGCCTTGGCTGGCCTCGGGCTTTACGTATAACGTTTCTGCTGTAGTTACCGGGCGCACAAACGTCACCGCAATCATAGCAGTCTCCGTTCGCAAAAAGCGCACGCTTTTCAGACTCAGCGAAGTAACAAATGAGACCCTTATTTGCGTGCATCCGTACCTTTGAGTACGTTTCGGGCGTAATTAGTGTGCGAGAAACGCAGTGCACGTTTCGATCTGCTTTTCATTCTGCGCGTGACCTTTCGAATTGTCGCTATCGCGTTCAATTGCTTCGCCTTTGCGGCCAAGCGGTGACTTCTTTCTTCGTCTCTGCCCTCACCCTTTACACCGGTGAACCCGTGAAACCACCGTTTCACCTTGTCTGTGAATCCGGGAATGGGGGGGAGTGGTTATGTCTAGAAGAAGGAAAGGAAAAGAAAAGTGAGCCCCGCAACTGTCTGCATCAGGGTGCGACACCTCAGCAGTAGCTAACAAGGGATGGGGGTGAGGAGGAATTAAAAGGATAGGAATAAAGGTGTAGAGAGAGATGAGGAAAGCCAAAGAGAGCGACGACAAATCGAGGGGATAGAAGAGATAGGAAAGATCGAAACACGGTCACAGGAGTCCGAGGACGGCGCACGACTTGCGAGAGCTCTTGTCGACGTCAGGAGATGGCGCAGGGCAAGTCCAGTCGGTCACAGCTACACTGTCGTCGAAGGTCGTCGGCGCCACGAGATGGCGTAGGGCGAGCCCAGTCGGCCAGAGCTACGCTGACGCCGGAAATCACGAGCGCACAACCGGTCGTCACGGAATCCAGCGAGCGAGTCCTCTGTGAATCCGTCCATCCGTCTGTCACTTGTAAATTCCAAGTGTATTCGGTGAACGCCTGTGCCCATAGAGACGTTGTTGGCCAGAATAGAACGCGATGTGCGCGTCTCCCTTTCATGATTGACCACGCTGGGCATAGCTACAAGCAATCAGCAAGCGCTGTGAGAGTCCAACACGAGACGCGACCGATGCAACTGGCACCCATCGTCCCGCCCAGGTGGCCACCTGGCAGCGTTGTAACCATTCAATAAAAAAAATATCGTCATCGATTAAGGAGCTTCGCTCTATCAGCAGTATTCACCTCGTGGATGGGCTGTCAATTTTTCTTGAATTTTCTTTGTACTCGGCTAAACTGAACCTAAACAATCCTATGTATTATTCCGTAGCTTATGTTCGGTTGGGTATATTTAGTTAGTGTACAGTACATTGTTTTCGTGAGACTGAAGACAAAAGGCTATATTATCGGCCACCCGAGGAATACGTATATAAGGTTAACTACGGGCACTCAACTTTACCATCGTTCCTCTATGAACCTAAACTTCATTCCCCCACAGCGGCCAGGAGTCGTCCTTTTCTTTAGTAAAGGCCCCATTTATTTAAACATTTTTGCGTATAAGTGGCACATTTAACATGAACACATACAAAAAGGCACATAATGGCTCTGATGAAAAACTATACTTGCAGTGGGGTGCTGATAATAACTCGTATGAATTACGAGGCACTCTGCAAATATTATAAGTATAATAGTGATAATTGTTGGAGTATAACGTTCCAGAACGACGATATAGTTATGAGGTATTCTGTAGTGTAGGGTTCTGCAAATAGGGACCACCTGACGTTCTTTGAAGTGTACATAAATCTAAGTGCACGTGTTGCTTCAATCATTTTCGCTTCAATCAAAAAAGCAGCCTGTGTGGTAGAGATTCGATCCCGCTACCTTCGGTTCTGCTCTGCAAATACAGCATTGCTTGTGTGCTGCAGCCAACTACATTGGCTCACAAAGTACGAGCGCTGACTGCTAACCACTTGCTACAGTGTTGGCTGCAGAAGTAAATGGAAGGGAGTTAAAGGCAATGCTAACACATTCCTCCAGTACTTAACACCGCAACGAGACTGATTTTGTTATTGACTGTCTACTTCGCAGAGACTTCACTGAAATGGGTATACTTGATTGGCTGCGTATTTATTGAGCGTTGTCTTCTGTTTACGCCTTGACCCTGGTTTACATTTGCCATTCTACTTCTATACTTGGGACGGACTGTAAATGTCTCGCAATTTGCCGATAAAACGATGTTTTCCGACTAAAAAAATGCGTAGGAATCTCTAGTTTCGTATCCTGCCACTGCACAACGGCGTTCCGACATGAAGCAAATAGGCTTAGTCGGGATCAACGGGGATTTATTTCTTCGGAGTGCCGTTCCCTCAAGTGCCAACGCAATTCTTCCCGCTATAACATATATATTACCACTCACGTGTAGGCGACTCAACAAAAGGCCTAGATTTAATATATGCGCTCTCATAGAGAACTGTACACAGCCTCTCAGCGACGAGCAATAGTTCAGGGCGCTGACCACTTAAGCCTCGCATATTTGACGTAGTGTCCACTAGATGGCAGCAGAGTGGCCCTTCCGGTTCTCTCGAGTGTTTCTCGCAAACGAGATTAGGCGCCATTGTTCTCTATGGCTCAACAGGAAGCACTATATGTGCGGTAATCTTGAGTGGTGGCGTTATAAACCCGGGGAAGTGCGCCTAAATAATACAAAGAAAAAAAAGGGAACAGGCTACGTCAATTGCAACGGATACCATTTCGAAAGGGGACTGGTGTACTCTGCCGCGGAAGCGAGGAAGCTTAAGTTTATAAATTGAGCATATATTGCAGCGTCACCATTCGTGTTCTTCTATTTATTTTTTTACTGAGTCATTTGTCGGGGCTGGGGAAGAGGTTTCCTGAGCCCTCTTCCGAATCGCCCTAGACTAAGTCCTTGAGGCAAGTGAAAGACGGTGAGTTAGCCTTTTATTGTCAAAGAAGGGTATAGGGATTTGGGGGAGGGGGGTGAATCGTCCCATTCTCAGTCATTCTCTTGGGAAACAAATTGAGGAAACGAATAGAGACTCGGAAGGGGAAACGTGTCAAGATGGCTGCATTGTCGTTTTTCGATTAAGGAGCACGCGCGATCTCTTCGCAGCTATGTTATTCGAGGCTCGCATTAAATAAAAAAAATATATGAGAGCAACAGAGAGGAACAGGCGATTGACTGTGGAATGCGAGCCGGCAGGCAGTCCCGGACTTAGTAGCAAGGGGGTCACTTTTCCTGGCGACGTTTCGGCGATTAACGTTCCCGCTCTTCGCGCGTCGGGAAAATGAGGATAGCGTCCCGCTTGGATTGCCTCTTCTCGCGTTACAGATGAGCGCTAGCGTTATGCCCGGGCTGTTTCAAGACGCTGGATGTGACGCGAGGCTTAGCTGAGGGACGGGGCAGGGAGGAGAATCCTTATTGGGGAGAAGTGGTGCCGCTTTTCTTCCCTAAACTCGACTCCCTACTTTTCACGTCTGGGTTGCTTTCGTTTCCATTCTTGCTCTTCACTCAATTTTTTTTTCTTTCTGTATTCCCTCTCCCAATCGAGTCGTGCTTTCTACCAAGCATCAGCTTTTCATCTAGTCCTGACGCTTTTGTTCGAGATCACTCCCCCCCCCCCCCCACCTGAAAACACTACCCGCGGAGCAATATATAGTGTGGTGCTATTTTGCTAAGCGTCTGGTATAGAAGTGTTGAGGGAAGAGAAGTGCGCGGGGTGTAGATTGTTTTCCCCGCGTCACGAAGCCAGAGATAAACCAAGAGTTGGATGAAGAAGCACCGGCGACAGCTTTGCAGACGCACAAAGAGCGCGAGGTCTGTCCTGTTAGGCGTTTCCAGGTCGCGTTCTTTTCAGCCGCCGGACGCGAAGTGCCAGTGGTACTATGTACGGTGTGGGGGGCATATACGCCTTAGCTTCTAGCCTTTTTTCCCCGAAGGAGCGGTAGCACGAACCCCCCGTAGTTCCTTAATCCCAGAATGAAAAGGCTCAGTGGGGAAGTGGTGTACTGCTCCCGCGTGCTTGTGGCTTATACGCGCTCTGCCCCCCCCCCCCCCTCTCAGTTTCGCCTAAATGAAGTTTAATTAAAAGGTGCCTCTTGGTCCCCGGGTTCTGAAACAGGGCTTGGTTCAAAGGAGGGATTCGTTGTCAGAGTGGACGGGGACGCCGGTGTATAGTAGTAACTCTTCGCTTCCCGATCTGGGCGCGCAGTGGCGCTTTTGTCTGCGGGTTCGCGGTGTCAGGTTTTCCCTTGGACCCCGCAGAGTTGGTCCTCTTTGTGCGGTGCCGAGAAGATTGTTTCACTTTGAATCCCATGTTCTATCTGCTTCCTTACTGGGTTTTTCTTTCAACTTTTTTTTAGTGCTTTGATCTTTCGTGTGAGTATGTGTACGGTAAAACCTTTTGGTATTAAGAGAGAAAGAGAAAGCGCGGGGGGGGGGGGAATGCAAGACGGTTCGGTGTCCGAACCCCGCCATGGGGCTTTCACTGTTCTTTCGAGCCTCGGATGAACGTCCGGGCTACACGGCCGCACCGCTGCGGATACAGGAGGGAAAGCATCCCAACCTAAACTGTCTCCCTGCCGCTTTCCCCCTTTCCACGCTTCCCTTTGAATTTGAAGCTTCTGCATTCACTCTCACGACGGGCCGTGCGCGCAGGCTTTTCCGGCAGGCTTCGCGCGGTTCGATTTCTTTTGAGCGCGTCGGCGTCGGTTTGAGATGTTCTCGTTCTTCATTTAGTCCTCTCTCCCCCGCGTCTCGCGGTTCTCGAAGTTTCTCGTTTAATATCTGGCTCTCGAGCCGGCGCCACATGCACTGCATATACTACTACACCTGAGAGGGCCTTTCCCACGAATGCCGCCCCCCCCTCCCCCCGTCTTCTCCCCAACCGTACTTTACTCGCTCGCACAAGCTGCCCCGGAAAACTATGTGTGTTTTGATCCTTCTTCGCTTCTAGTGTCTGAGGTACGTGCCTTTCCCGAGCGCAGGTAAATCCGGTCCTGCACTTAATGAGAGTCCTCGGCTGTGCGCGTTTCTCGTTACTGCACGCCTGTACGACCCTGGCAGAGGAGCGGTTAAAACAACGCGAAACATTCAAAAGAAAGAAGAAACAAACTGGAAGTTAGTGAGGAGAAAAAGAACAGATTCGAGGAAAAAAAAAAGAAGCTGGTTCGTAGTTAATTTAGAGGGCCTTGCCGGAATGATGATTCATGCTCACAGAGCAACGCTGCAGTTGGAGACGCCACAGTTCATCGCATGGCAGCTGTATGTTATTTCTAGTCCTGTTTTTTTTTAGAGGAGC
The DNA here is from genome assembly GCF_043290135.1 of Rhipicephalus microplus. NCBI lineage: Eukaryota > Metazoa > Arthropoda > Arachnida > Ixodida > Ixodidae > Rhipicephalus > Rhipicephalus microplus. Next base: position 14,926,604 of record NC_134709.1, on the reverse strand, counting down.
TGGCTTAGACTACTCTGTGCAGTCGTCGCCGTTAAGGTAGTAGTAGTAGTGGTGGTGGTGATGGTGGTAGTAGTCGTATTATTACTACTACTACTACTACTACTACTACTACTACTACTACTACTACTACTACTACTACTACTACTACTACGCCCTGCCGTGGTGGGTCTAGTGGCTGAGGTACTCGGCTGCTGACCCGCAGGTTGCAAGATCGAATCCCGGCTGCGGCGCCTGCATTTTCTATGGAGGCGAAAATGCTGTAGGCCCATGTGCTCAGATTTGGGTGCACGGTAAAGAGCCCCATGTAGTCGAAATTTCCGGAGCCCTTTACTACGGTGTCTCTCATACACATACGGTGGTTTTGAGACGTTAAGCCCCAAATATAAATCAATTACTACTTCTACTGCTACTACTTAATTCTACTTACTACTACTTCTACCTTTACTACTACTACTACTACAACTACTGCCACCATGCAGTGGTAGTGGTAGCAGTAGTGGTGGTGGTTCTAGTAGTAGTGTTCGTAGTAGTAGTAGTAGTAGTAGTAGTAGTAGTAGTAGTAGTAGTAGTAGTAGTAGTAGTAGGGGTGGTGGTAGTAGTAGTTGTAGTAGTACGCGTCACGCAGCTCACGAGACAATGGCAAGAGTGAATGAAAAGATAAGGATTATTCTCCACACGATAGTCATACGGCGGTTTTGGGACGTTAAACCCTACATATAATATACTTCAAATGCTACTACTTAATTCTACTTACTACTACTACTGCCACCATCCAGTGGTGGTGGCAGCAGTAGTAGTGGTGGTGGTTGTAGTAGTAGTAGTAGTAGTAGTAGTAGTAGTAGTAGTAGTAGTAGTAGTAGTAGTAGTAGTAAAATAGAAGTAGCACTATTAGTACGCGTCATGCAGGTCACGAGACAAATGGCGAGAGTGAATATAATTAAAAGATTATGGTTATTTTCGACACGATAGCAATATTTATGCTAAACCACGATAATGATGAGTCACATGTTCTCTCTAGCCAATCACGTACGTGCATGCGCCCATTTACAGCATCACTGTCCGATGGTGTTCCCGATGGGGAAATGGGTGAATAATTTTTTTGTGTGTGTGGGTGTTCTCGTTTTAATTTTATATGTTGAGGTTCTTAGTTCTTTTGTGCTCATTTTGCTTTGCAGAGAACCACGTTATCCAGTAATGAAACTCATATAGCTAATAAAGAACATTTCACGGTGTGTCCTTTTTGGGAACACGAAGTTTTTTTTCTGTCTTTCTGTTTTTTTTCTTTAGAATTAAACTTGTTATATTCCGACTCCAGCTGTTTTTTCCCACGAAGTCTATATCGAAGCGGCAATATTTGCAGCAGATAAAAAGAAAGTGAAGTGGCTATTCACGAACACTCAAGTTTTTTTTTTAATTCATGACTTTGGGGCAGTTGTTTATAATGTTATGGGGTAAACTGAAGGGTAATGGGATACTAGCAGAGGAAAGCCGCAGGACAGAGAACGAGGAAGACGAAGTGTGTTTGAGAACAGTAAGGCTGGTGGAAATGGCTGCCAGATTAAAGCCGTGTTAAAGGGTATTTTCGCATTTGTGTGTTTAGTGACCGTTACAATATTTAAAAATGTAGACTGTAGGAATATATGAACTACTCATATTTTTAAAAACCGCAAAGCTTCAACAAACTTTCGGGTACTCTACATCAAATTTTTGCGTGATAACAAAATAGTAACGTCTCAAAGGAATGCCAGAAATAGAGCGTGCACCTTGTGATTTATTTCTGTACGCCAACTTCTCAATGATGGTTGTCTTTGCATGCGACACATTGGCTTTAACCAAAATGCGGAGAAAACCTTCAGTCTTTGGGTACTGTCTGCTATGGCTGTCCATCTGACCGGTGAAATAGCCGAAATATCGAAATCAGCTGCTTTCCCACACACATTGTGTCTGTTTATTGATCTCTGAATAATCTGTGCACTTCGTGACCATGCTCCCTGTAATATGCAAGAGAAGAAAACGGGCCGAGTGCTTAGGATAATGAAGTCACGAAGCATCACTACATGTGCAGTAGGTAATTCACATGCAGTGTCAAAGAGTAGAAGCGATGACTCAAAGATTGTTACATATAAGAACTCGTCCGAGTCCAAACTTTATTAACAAGATGTACCCAGAGAGACCAGTACAAATCAATCACGAAAAGTGTAATGTATCCATTACTCTGGCTCACATACATACTTAAGTAGATCCCTGTGGCTTTGGCAGACTGTGACAAAGGGAGAAAATTGTGACGATGGGTTCTTCACAGTGAAGTTATTTTAGATCGAGTGCAGGCTGTTTAGGAGGCCCCATGGTACGACGACAAGGTTAGACCTTAAGGTGTTACGTGGAAGCCACCTGCGTCAACCTAAATGTCTCTCCCGAGGACTTGAATAATGTTCATCATGCCGTATCGCATAGTTTGCAGTGTCTGCGCTATCTATGAGGCAAAAGATAGCCTCTTTATTTGCGGCGGTTGAAGGAACGGGCGCAGGCAAGCGTTGAAAGGAAGACAACCACAAGAGCAAATGTGAGGGGTCCGAGTGATTGACCGTTATGTGTTGTTCCGGTCGTTGGGCACTTGCCTCTGATGGCGAGCCAGAAAGTCGTTGCGTGACAACAAAGCCACCTGGCTTCTGCGCATGCGCGTAGTGACGTTCCTGTTGCGTGCACCCGATTTGCGAGGCTCCTTCAGTGCATCCCGTGGTTTCCGACGAGCTTACTGTGAACGTTGTACATTTAACATATCGTGGAACTACCCGTATAGGCTTGCAAGATTTGTTGCAGTCGCTGTGTTGGCACCGAGAAATGATTGAGTCTCTCTTCAAGCGAAGCTTGTTAAAGGTTATATTTCGGCAGTGGCGGCGTTGTAAGCTTTTCTATTTCAAGTTTCAAAACAATGCCCCAAAAATAGATATTGACTGACTATTTTATCCGTGTAAAACGTTTCTGAATTCATTATACGTCCCCTAGCAGATGATGAAACTGTGAATCATTCTCTCAAGCCGATTCCGCTTCGCTTGTTGGCTCATTTTTACCTCTTGTTCACCCGTGACATTGCGTTTCGTTCCGTCATGTAACGGGTACAATATCGCCTACCTCAATTCGTCCACCACGTGACTTACGCTGCGTAAATCAGCAATGACGTAGAACTTGTCCAGGGCCCCAGAAGATAATCCGATTGGATCTAAGACTAACCCCCGTATCCTGAAGGAAGCCTCGACTCGAATCTCAACCTTCAGTTGACTGAGCTGTGCACAGCGCCGTTTCTCGACTCAAATGACGCAGTGGTTCTCACGAAACGATGCCGGTTATGGCTCATATGCAGTGACCATTTTTGCCGGAAGGTGGATCTGCCATCGACATTCTCGAGTCAAGGTGGAGCGCCGAGTGAACGGACGTTCTTGAATATTAGGCTGCTTGCGACATATTGCGCCAACGAAATGAGAATTTCGATAGGGCCAGGGCAAAACAATTCTTTGACTGGTTGGGAACCCTGCAATGCTGCCACAAGAAAAGCAACATTCAAGCCATATTAGGATGAGGGCGCTGGCTCTCAAAGGTGTGTACAGGATTTACTTAAGCCACAATAATGAGCCATCTATGTAGCATGTTTATGTTTAGGTGGTACTCTTTGAGCCATGGGCAAACACTTGGGCAAGCTTAAAGAACTTGTCCCATGCATCGCTAGTGTTCATATAGCCACATTTTCACCAGGAACGAACGCTGGACTCGACGATACTCCGTAATTTTAAGAACAAAAAAGCATATAGTTTCTGTCTTATACTAACAGTGTAGTCGGAATGCATGGACGGGAGCACTGACATAGGATAATAGATGTAAAGCCGAGCTTCCTTTTTTTTTATTTACTTAACGCAGCTAGCTTTATTTTCTTGTTAATTTTAGTGGTCAACTTGCCAAATATTTTGCAGATGTCAGTGCAAGCGCCCAGATACGCAATAGTGCGTTTATGTATCCGTCATAAGGAATTACCTATTACGTTTCGCACTGATAAGTTCCGAGCGTACGGGTTGAAGTCCAGGCCATGGGGCCTGCATATCAAGGGATGTGTGAGGGAGTGGATACTAGAAGACACATGTTTTGATTTAGGCGCACTCATTGATGATTGATTGATTGATATGTGGGATTTAACGTTCCAAAGCCACCATATGATTATGAGAGACGCTGTAGTGGAGGGCTCCCGAAATTTCGACCGCCTGGGGTTCTTTAACGTGCACCCAAATCTGAGCAGACGGGCCTACAACGTTTCCGCCTCCATTGGAAATGCAGGCGCCGCAGTCGGGATTTGAACCGGCGACCTGCGGGTCAGCAGCCGAGTAACTTAGCCACTAGACCACCGCGGCGGGGCAGGCGCACTCATTGAAAAAAATATGTGGTCAAGCTTATGTTGAACTCTCCCACTACGACGCGCGCTTCATATATGTGTGCTACTTTCAATGAGCAAAACCTCTGAATTGCGTTTTTTTTTCTACTTCAATTCGAAGGATACGATTAAGGCGAGTTCATTCACAGCTCTTGGAAATCGCATAACTTTTTGAAACGTTCAACATCACAGCGCTGGGACGTCGCTGTGTCTTTCTTCCTATTATGTCCCGTGTTTACAGGCAATGTGGTATTGAAGACTGAATGCTATATTCTGTGCCGTGGATGGGTAGACACGTTTTAATTGTTTATAGGTGTGTTCCGCGTTATAACTGGCACTGAACCGAACTACACTGTACCACGACGGCAGTTCTGGGGCTCCAGGAATTGGCCGGGCCCGAGTCTGTTGACGTGGCCTGTCACGCGTGGCGCCGTCTAGATGGGTGTATGGTGTGGGGGGTCAGCAAAGCGGCGGATGGCGTCGTCAATTTGGACGGGCCCACCCTCGCGGTCTGAGTCTCGCAACCGCGGTCGTGTACTATACACGGCAGCAGCAGGGCACGCCGGACTACCGTAGCGGAGAAAGCAGCAGCAGCAGCAAGTCGGTCACGGCTTCCTCTGCCCAGACAGTCCCTGACTGCCAGTTAGCGGTTTCGCCCCCAAAATGGGCGATGGCTCCCCGTGGGAAGGAGACGTGTCTGTGGCGAAGAGGACAGGGTGGGGTGAGCCGGCCGACGCTGCAGCCAGCATTGACAGCCGGCTGTGATGAGCGAAGGAAACGGCTGTCTACTTCGGAGGGAAGAACGGACAGGGTCCGTCACGCGCGCAGTCCGGGTTTTGTGTGTGGTAGCATCGGCGCGTCGCGACAGAGCAGCGCTGGCAAATCATTCCTGACGCCTGCCGTTTTGTAGGGTGAAGGCTGGATGGGTGGCTGCCGGGCCAGAATGTCCGAGTCCGGCGTTCCTTTGGTGCTGTGTTTGGAGGGTATCGTCATACGAGTGGCAAATTATGATCGCTGTATGCTGGCAACGGGACGTGCCGCCTTGTCGTGAATTCGCTTTCTTCTCAGGACGCCACCACGCCTGCTCTCTTCCCCTAGCGAGAAAGTTGCAGAATGTCTCCCGTTCTCGGAGGCTTTCGTTATTGAAGACGCTCTTGAGCGTGTGCAAAACAACGTGAAGTACATATGACATTATTTATTTATTCATCTATTTGATTTCCATACACAGATACACAAGGACACAGAGGAAAGAGGGAGAGAGCAAGCTTGCAACTGCCACCTGGAGGGGCACAACGCCTGCTCACTCTTTTTTTTTTAATTGAATTTGAATTTTATTCATCAAGCGTGAACATGGAAAAGTGCATGAGTACAGATTCACTGGGAGGTCCCAAGGTAAGAACCGCAGGCGGGACCTCCCCCCCCCCCCCCCCCAAAAAAAAAAAGGTAATCATCAAGCAACACTGAAATACATTGTCAGCAAATAAACACAGCATAAAAAAGGGAAAGATGAATAAAAAAAAACAAAGGAAGGAGGGAAGAAACGAACCTCGGATTAGAGGGGAGAAAGAGGAAAGAAGATGAAGAAGGGGGAAAAATGACCAAGACTTCGACGAGTATGAGTAAAAAAAATCTAAATAAAAATTGTTAAAAAAAGAAAAAAAAGAGAGACCGTTTATAAGCGGGTATCCAGGTTCATTTGGTTCATACAGCAAATTCATGGCAAACAATCAAATAAATGAACGAATAAAGAAGAGACCACGCACGAATTGGAGGTTTTTTCACGTGGTATCCTACTATTTGTCTTTACCTGTGTTCGGTTAATCTTTTTTGCCGTTTGTACTACGCGCGCATTTTTGACGTGATTTCTCATTTGCAAAAATAATAGAAAACATGGGCGTTTATACACACGAGGGGACAGAGCGTGGAGGTGGCCGCCCCCCATGTCGGCTAAAAGGGTGGTCGCAAAGTCAACCACATACACTGCCCTCTTATGTAGGGGGGCGCTGCGACTCGGGGGGGAGGGCGCCGCAGTCAGGTCCATGAATTGATATAATCGGAGTGGGGACGCTGCGTCGGAACCCCCCCCCCCCCCTTCGATTGAAAAAAAAAACGCTGAGCATGCTTATCATAGAGAATAAATTCCGTATGATGGATAACCGATTATCAGTCCCTGGCTTGAAAGCTGCGCGGGCGCATGTGCCAGCAAAAGGACGCTGAATCATCAGCACTCGCGTTGCTGACCAGACGACTGACCCCGCTTTTCGTAGCGCTATCTAAGAAGGCACCGACTAAGATGCTAGAAAACTGATAAAGGCCCGAACGTAACCTAAATGCGTGGCCTTGGCACTTTTCAACGCATGGCGGGGATAGTGTCAGTACCTGTCTATAACCGTGGTCACCATTACGTGTCAAAAAATGAGCGATGTTTTCGGATGATCGCTTCAGGCATGCGTGCTTTCGCGAGATTTCACGTGACTGTCACTGCGTGGACGTGTCTGCTTCTAGAAGCCGGGAGTGTGCACGACAGTGCGATGCGACACCGCCATTTAGAACACTGTTGCAAGAACCTCGTGACTGCGAAATCAGCAAAAGCATCGGCGAAAGCGGTCGCGCGTGAATATGGCTCTGGGTTTGTTGTGCTATTCGAGGAATAGCCTGCATAGATCGGATGTATAAACTGAACGTATACGATCGCTCGCAGGTAGCACACGTGACTCCTCCTGTGTGCCGTCTGTTGCTCTAGCAAGCCGCCTGGACAACCGACAACAAGAGGTAAGCAGAAGGCGTTTTCTGACTCTGACCAATATGGCTGTTTACCAGTGTCGAGGCTCTGTTGGCTTCTTGGGCTGGTGCCGAAAGCGTCGCGGCCCACGTTTTCCCGTGCATGCGCTCTTAGGTCCATGGGGTACGGTTGTTTAGTGGCCCTGTTTCAACTCTCTAGAGGGATGTATACCCAAAGATGGGGCTGGGTGGTACTACGCGTGCGTGGGGCACTTACATCAGCGTTGGGGGCGGGATTGCCTCTCGATGATACGGTTTACGCTTGTTCCACGCTTTTTTCGGGGTTCCAGCTACGAGCTAGCGCCAAAGGAACGTGTACTACGCTCGCTAGTGTGTTCTCGTCGATTCCCGCGAGACCCCGGGAGAATCGGGGGGAGTCGTTCACCGTTCCCTCCTTCCTGTCGACATCGCCGGGCTTACAAGGTGTAGCGCGGGCGCCTCCATCGAATGATGGCGGAAACGTGGGGTGGACAACTCTAGTTCCCCCGACATTTCTTGCCTACCTGCGTTATGGTCACAGCGCAACCGTGCACCTATACATACAAGTTAGTCGTGAACATGAATCTGTCTCGCTGCCGGCGGGGTCTTGTATCTTGTATGCGTCGGGTCTCGAGTTATGTAGCCGCGAACGTCGCTGTCCGGTGCATTTTGACGACCACTCTCGGTCGGGGACTGGAGTAATGAGTTTTTGTTTCTATTTCGCGGGGCGGGAGGTTTGATGCGCTTTCTTTAGGGGACTATATAGTCAATATATAGACCAAGCGGCGACGTTGCGTCGTCTATAGACCAAACACGGTATCATAACTACACCACGCGTAATCTATTCATAGCGACGGCATGCATGGTGGATCGTGCCTGTTGGATTAAGCTTCGTATCGAGCAAATCTTAAAGCTCGCCGCGTCGCAAGCGAATGGTTAACAAAGGCAAAAAAGACCATGCGTGAATAGAAGATGCATTATGCGGCCTTCCAAGTACGAAGTCGCAGTTCAGTCGACTGCCGTGCACTGGCACGGTCCAGCCGTATACCAAATAAAGGAAGGAGGCCCCTAGTACAAATTTGTGGACGGACATACATCTGACCATTTCGACTGTTTCAATCATGAAAGGTTACAATATGAACGTGGTGTGTGTGTGCGAAAACAACGTACCGAGTGTTTCGCAACCGTCAAGGCAGTGGAACATCGACTCGATAGATATAGAATGTAGACATTTTGTTTCGATCAGAATTGTAAACACAAGTCTCGTTGCTGTGGGTGTTTATACATTTCAGCACTGCTTGTTTACATTGACGTGGTGTTCCCTCCGCGCCTCTGACGTCAGTTTTCGCGATCTTTGTATTCGTCGGTAGGCATCGTGTGTCGTCATTTCTTTTGCGCCATAGCTTTCTTGTCTCTATATGGTGCATACAATGCGTTGCTGGCAGAAGAAAAGGACACTGGGGCCGACAATCTAATGTGTCGTTTCTCGCTATGCCCTCCCACCTTCTCGAATAGTGTGTGCGAGAGTTCGACTTAAACATGGCTCCAGAGTTTCGGTCATATTTACTTTGCACGTAGATCATGAAAAAGAGTTGTTCCTAGATGGAAGAACGCACCTTACACCTTTCGACGCCTTACGTAGAAGAACTGCAACAGATCATCAAAGAAGACACCACCGCAAGCGATGTTGAAAGAGGACCGAGGAAGGTGGTGACAGGGAAGGGAAAAACAGTAACGGCTGTTGTACAAGATTAGGAAGAAGGAAAGAGAAAGTCCGCGGGAAAAGGGGCACACGACCAATCTTGTCGATTAGAAACGGAGGACACCCCCCCCCCCCCCCTCCTTTCTCCCCTTCTTGGCAGTTAGCGAGCACGCTATAGCACTTGCGCGTGAGCACGGTGCCGGACTCGTTGCTCTGTGGCGTGAGTCCGTTGCCCCTGGCAACTGCGGGAAAACGACGCCTTGTTTGTTTCTATTGGGGTTTTTCTCGGCTGTCCAATGCTTTTGCTGGCTGCGGGGACAGAGTGGAACGCCTGTTGACAGAAGCGGAAAGAGACGCGCACGTGCCAGTCAGCTTGGAAGTGGCCGCATTTTCTATTCGTTTTACTACCCCTTTTGCTACTATAGTTTTGGGAAGAAGCATGAAAGTAAACACACACGCGCCCTTTTGAAACCGTGCCGCTTTGAGCTCGAACGTGTCGTCATCGCTGCCGTGTTGCTGTGTCCGCTAATGGCGTTTAGCTACACTCGTACGGAATTCAGCGATGCTCTTTCATCGAATGTTTGTGTTAATGAGCACTCGTGTGTGCACCCTTTTTCTGAAAGCAGTGCGCGCCGATTGAAATATTGTGTACCTAACAGACGAGAGTGGGTGCTCGTCTCTACGTCGCCGGTGTTTTTGTCATCCCCGGAGTGCGCGCGGATCGCTTCATTATATGCGCGATATTTCGTTGGCCCTCTTATATTAAATGCTGCTTCGGTATAATAGTGGACCATGCTTGACGTTCCCCTCGCGTCCTAACGGTTGTTTTGTTTGTCCAGTGTTACTATACTGTATACATCGAGATGCGCGCCATTTGCGCAACACTTTTCTCTCCGATACATCGACGAACGAGGGCACGCGGGCGTTTTTGAAGCGCGCTTTTCAAAGCGCGATCGTCTCGCCTCAACAGGTCCGCATCGTTACGCACTTAGACGAGCTGGTTCTTTGAACGCGTCTCGCTTTGACAACGTCGTTTCGCGTATTGCTCGCCGGTCCGTGCACTTGAGAGTGCATGAACATCGGTGTTAGTGAAAAGATCAAACGATATGACGAGGGACGTTTGCCGGTGTAAAGACACAGTGGCTACGCTGTGCTCGGCTAAATGAAACTTCATAAATGAGAGGGGTAATATTTCGAAGGGAGAATAGGAAAGCATAAATGGGATGTGGTACCTTATACAGGATAATTTTTTTTTTCCAGTGCCAACAGCCTCAAGGCGACTCGATGGCATTGAGTAGGCGTTGTGAAAACATGCAGAGTGCCCGAACTCACTGGTTCGCTCAGAGTAAGTTCTTGAGGGAGTCGTCAGCGCGCTTCACTAAACACTTCGTGCGTCTGACTTGCGCAAAGAAAGTTCGAGAGAAGCCTATGTTCGCACGTTGGGCACGTTCTTTTCCGTTCTCCTTCAAACACATCGGGGTTGGTTGAGTCCTCACAATCAAAACTGCCTTGTCTTGAAAAAAAAAAAAAAAAAACGAGCTCTGCTCTTCCAATTGTTGGTATACCTCGAGAAATGCTTAGAAGATGTTGTATTTCCTTATGGCTACCGCCCTGCTCTACCGGTGGAGGTGTACGTAAAAGAAAAGAAAAACAAAAAAGAAAAATGTCGTACAGTCGAATAAAAGTGGCTTGGGGAGGAAAAGACGTCCGCCTGTCTCGAGAGATAGGACGAATGAAGCCATGTTCTCAGTCGAAAGGGGGAGGGGGTGTAGTAAACCGGTGACGGTCAGGAAAGGAAGAGAGCCTAAAAACGCGGCTTCACAGAGCATATGAAAGATATAAATAATAATGAAGAAAAACTGCAATAAAGAGGGGTGCCAAAGATAGCGGTGCTCACACTATACACTATACAGCTCCATATAGGAGCCCGCTTGCCGCCCTTAATTTAACGCCAGGACCTCGCTTCAGCGCCTCCCCTGATTCCCAAAACACCGCTCCCTGTACTGGCACTGTCTGCGTAGGTCCAGGTTCTGTGCGCTGCGCCGGTCTCCGTCCTCACTCTCCCTTGCGATGAAGTAGGTGGCGGGTGTAATAGATGTATGGAGGAATAACGCACGAAGAGAGTGGCAGCTTTGAGAGGAGGCAGAGCCAGCAACGGCTTCAGCGGGATAGTAGAGCAGGTGGTTTACCATCTCAATATGCTGCGAGTGCGTGCGTGTGGACACTTTTGTATGCGTTCGTGTAATACAGCGCTATAGCGAAGCACTGAATGCAACGACGCTGGTAGAATGACCGCGTTTGTCCCTCCGAAGGCCTTGACAATGGCGACCGCTAGGTGTGTGTTTTGATGTAGCAGTATATTACTTGCCGGGGCACTCGGGCATCCCCGTGATGCCCGGCCGTGCGGTATCGCTGGAACGGACTGGCAGAATCGCGAATGCCACACTCCAAAACTCTTTGCGTTTCAAAGTGACTTCAGTGACCCGAAGGGGTCAGGATCGAATCCCGTGCAGCGGCTGCAGCACTTCGACGCATGCAAAATGCTGGAGAAGCGTGCGCTTAAGAAGTCCGGGTGATAGAAAAGTTCCTGAGCCTCACAGTAAGAGTCTCTGATGAGAACATCGTGCTTTTGGGACTTAAAACCTCATCAATGATTGAATTAACTTCGAATGTTGCCTCGAGCAGTGGCGTAAATAATGAAGGAAAGGGAGGGGGCGGGAATCAAGGGGCGTACCCTTTCTCCTGGTGGTGTTAGGGCTAACACCCCTTCAATGGGGCCCCCTCCCCCCACTTTGAGATTAATTTTTCAAACATAATGTCATATTCGAACTTATTAAAAGTTAAGTATAACTGTATTTCGACTTTGTTATAACTCTCGTTTATTTTGTGGGGTTCACCCACCAGCTGTGTAAGACTGCATTGAATTCGCAACGGTCTCTCAAACTCTTTCTGGGATAACTCTGTACACGTACGTGAGCTGTGAACTCGTACTCGATATTTAATTTTATTTTGAAGAGATGATGTCAATTTATATATCATTAAGTGTGACACCAATATTTATGAAAATACGGCTGCCAGTGCTGTGCTTAGTACGGGACTAAGATTAGTGACGCTTAGTAGAATAATTGATATTAAAAAACACTTCCTGTAACTAATCATATGTAAAAATAGGTACTGTATGTATCAAGAGATAAATTTCCAATCCTGTTTTTTGTTTGTCTGTATCTTAATTTCGTTCATCACCAGTTGAAATTGTTTACCTCCACTAGTCATCATAAACGTTATGCAAACAAGGTTTAAATCGCACATTGTGGTTTTTTTCTCATGTATGTTACGTGCCAGTTTGATTTTCTGATAATGTTTGAATTGGCTTTGTTACGGTATTTGTGATAGTGTTTTTTGCGTGTTTGTAACGTTGTGGTTTAATTTTGTGATAGTATTTGCACATGGCGTGTCTCTACTGTATGCCTTGTACACGGGGGCTTCGGCGTTCCTCGAGCCAACTGTTTCGCTTTTTGCCCAAGCGTGTGCTCGTCCTTCGCCGTGTAAACAAACTTTGATTTGATTTGGTTTGATTGGATTGTGTCCCACCCCTTGCGATTTCTCTAGATTTAAGCCACCGGCACTTGGAGCAATGTGAAATAGAGATCGACGTCCGTTGTTCTCGAATCATGTTTGCCGAACGTACTGTAGTGTCCGGCGCCAACGCACGGATCCCGAACAAAGTAACGAGAGAACTTTGGTCTGTGTGAACCAGTGAACGAGTATCTGGATTTCGAGTAACTTGAAATGGGAGGGGGGGGGGGGGGTCGGGTGGAAAAGTGAGGTAGGCGACGTTTCCGTCGAAAATATCGGTGCTGCTGTCAGTGGTTGCGGGGGAGCGAGACAGAAACGCTGGAAGCTAACGGCAAGGCTGATACGTTTGCTCTCTGCCTGTCGAATTTTGCTGTTAATATTGGACGATGCATTGTGCACTCTAAGCCAAAACGGAGCAACAGGGGTATAGGGGTTGCTCCTTTCAGGGAGCAATTGCATTGCCACTCCCATTACTCTCCTAAAAGGAGTAACTGCAGAGGGAGGAACCGTTGCTCTCCTTTCAGTTCCTCCTTCGGGGGATGAACAGTTACTCCCTCCAGTTCCTCCCTGCAGACCAACAGTTACTCCCACCAGTTGCTCCCTGCCGACCAACCATTACTCCCACCAGTTGCTCTTCTAAGAGCAACAGTTACTCTTTACCGTTCCTCCCACGTGTTCGCAGTTACTCTCTGAAAACCAACTGCACATGCTTCCAGTTACTCCTTGGGGAAATGAGTATTTATCTCGAGTATGCTTGTCACACGCTTAACACATGGCGAGAGCTCCTTGGAAGAGCACTGCTTGGGTGCTTCTAACACAAAAAGTGGACAATATTGAAAGGAAAATAAATGCTTTATTGTTCTTTTTATGAGGCGACGTGTGACCACACGTAAAAGTAGACTTCGCCACACCACAGCCAGCACTAAACAAACACCATAATACATCAAAGGTTTTCTGCGTCATCCGTGGAAAAACAATCTTGAATTTCTAGCATAGGGCAGTCTGTGTCATCATTGGTGAGAGAAGGGCAACTTCTCCAATTCTGAAGAACTCAAGTTTCGCAGCTGGTGTTTCCATCAGGCTAGCGCAGCAGAACGTCACCGCAGGCATATGTGAAGCATCTCATTGCTGCAAGAAAAAAATAGAAGTGTGAGGTTAAACATGCCAGAATCAATTCATAACAATGAGTCACACACACTGCAGCAGCGCTTACATTCTAGGATGTCTACTGCAAAACGAAATGTGAAAAAAAGGAAGGTTCGGCCAAACGTTACTTGGCAAGCCATATAAATGCTGATGTGGTAGACGCTCTTCACATGATGTCTCAGACAGCAATATTCTGGAAGAAAATGTGCAGCACCTCAACAAGGCATATTTGTAGCAGTTAAAGATACCCTTAGGTACAGTTAACTTGTTTCCTATACACAGCTGAGTGACATTTCTATGAGCCCATTCACCAATGGGCATAAATGAGGTCATGTGTGTGGCAAATAACACGTACTGTCCGCTCATGTTAAAATACTTATTTAGCTCGTGCACATAGTTGCTCTCGATTCTACTGTTCTATCATACGCTGCTGCGTCTTGAATTGTTCAATACCTGTAGGCACAAGCCAAGCATGCAAAGCCTGCTTGAAAGCAACCATTTGCAGAGGCTACATAATAATCTTCAGTATATTTCTTTGTACCTGACGCAAACGGCTGGACAAAACTATAGACAAATAAATGTAGACCGTGCTACCTTCAAAAAATGCTTTAAATTTAGAAAACTAGGGTGCATTCGTTCACTCGGTTGACGAGTCACAGCCACGAGATATGTAAATGAAGCAATATATCTTAAGGCATGCACAGATATTCTGATTCTTTGTTTGACAGTGTCACAGATAGCTTGCCAATACATATATATTTGAGAGCAACAAGATGTGAAGCTTTCATTAGTTCAACGTCTTGTTGGTTCACAGCCAAACAGGTTACTGCTTGTTAGACAAATTGGAATAAGCACACCATGGTTTCCAAAAAAAAAAAGCATTATTAGAAGTTAGCTCCCGGTGTGAATGTCTGCCTATTTATTTTGTACTGCCTTCTACATGTGCCACAAAGACATTTGTTGAGGATGTGCTACCAGTCAAGCCAAGATCGCATACTTGGTCAATGTGATGGAAATACAAACATTAGAAACACTGCCACCTCTAGTAAGAGCATAACACTTCAGTATCTTGGACTAGCAAAGAGGTGCACAAGAAAGTTAAGCCCACTCTTGCGGAACTTTGAACGCGAATATTTCAGAGTGTGGGAGGTCAACATGCTGTGGCACTTTTAAACCCACGAAACATCTGCAGAAAACAGGGTAAAGGCAAGTCAAGAAACGCTGTTATGAAGGCCTGCGCATGGACAGCTTTGTGAATCTAGGCCCAAGTGTTATGCTTTGTGCAAGCCAAAATCCATGTAAATAGGGAAAGCATACTTTTAGGAGTACCAGCATAAACAAATCTTGGCAGTTGGCTTTATAGTACAAACAGCAATCCCTGCAATGAAAACATAAACATTTTATCTTAACGGTAACAGTGTGAGCACACACACGGGCCAGCGGAGCCATGTCGAATTGTCAGTGCCAGTGTAACCATGTGGCATAATGAACTATTCTCTGGCCAACACATGCACAGTTTGCCCCTAAAAAGCGATGCTTTCATATACGTAGTACAAAAAGTCTGCACTTACCAAAATTCACTTGCTTTCTGTACTTTAGCATCGTTGGGAACATCTTTATCTGCAGTATAACCAAATTTGTGTCATATCCCTGAAAAAAAGTAAAAGACATGCATCAAATATTGTTTCATTTGGTAGCGGTGAAGTCAGGTTAAGAACAGCCAAGTGGGAATCAGCCTAATTATGTGCATGCGGCAAATCCCAAACGGCGTTATTGAGGTTGTCGAAATTTTCGTCGATTGGTATTAACGTCGATATGTGACTTCAACGGCATGCCAAGTTTTCACAGCGCATAAAGATTTCATGATGCAGAATAATGACAGCGCTAACGAGAACATACAGCATTTATGATTCTCTTTTACAATATTCAGTTTTGCTAAGGTTTTGTATCACTAAAGAAATCTGAAAGATTTGGGTCATTCCTCCTCCAATTGTTCTGTCAATATGTAAACTGCTCGCTTGATGGTGCGCTTATAAAATAGTACGTTCAGCGCAGAGGTGAAGCAAGTGACGCAGTGATGTGGGCAGATTTTTTTTTTTTTAGGCGTGCGGGGAGGGGGGGGGGGGGGGGTCCGCTTATCTGAATAGGCCGGGCAAGCAAATATGGTCGTCAATTTGGGCTCCCTACGCCCGGCCTAAAAAAATTCTGTGCGCAACCGCCTGGCTATGCCAGTGAAGTGATGCGACAATGATTTGTTCACTTACTGATTTACATACACTTTACATCTCTAAAAAATGCGGCCCAAGGCCCCAACACTCAGCCGTTAACATTACATAAAGCCAATGGTAGAAAAGTGCCAGTATGAATGCAGCTACAACCCCGCCCCAATGTTTTTTTCAAGCGAGGTAGTGTTGCGGAAATGAACTTTTAACTGCAAAAGTACACTGGCACTGCAGTGGTGACAGGGGAAGCAAGAGGGTATGCAGGCGGTAATAGAGGTAATTTAGTCCGATACGGCTAGCAATGGATACGGTGAATAAGAGCAAATCATTTCTCTTTCAATAGCGCAACCACTCAACAATGTATTGTAAGAGCATTAAATGTTGCTGGAAATGCCACTCACCTGCACGCTGATGCATGCACAGTCCTTTGTCCGACGAGCGAACAGGCTTGCAGATAGCTGAAGACGTGTTTACGACGTGTTTGTTCCACCCAGCAGCAAAATCCACAACTACTTCGCGCTCCATAAAGATAAATATACACTAACCTTCATCACGAATAAGTAGAAACGCAAATCTGCGACACACACACACGATCAAAACATAGCTCACAAGTTCGCACGTCCATGTGCTCGCCAACCACAGACCATATGAAAATGAGTAAGTAGTGCGAACGCGAACCTAGTTGCGCCGAAAAAAAAAAACGTCGAGCAGTGGCAGCACAGGCGTCAGCGCAATAATTTCAGTGTGTTCTCCTAATTACAATTATAAAAAAAACTGAGGTACACTAAAACTCATAAATAAATATAAAAAGTTGAGTGTAATTTTTATTTAGTGCTAGTCAACATAAACACTGAATAAAAATTACTTTGTAACTTACATCGTTTGCTACGCTAGCGCCACACTTCTCGTGCGGGCGCAGATGGCGCAGATTTGTCATTCTGCCCTCAAACTACACGGTGAAGCGTGCTACTAAGTGTATGGCTGATGAGAAGCGCGTCTGGGTCCGCTTTTTTTTTTTTTCTTCTCCGATATATCTGGGCGGGGGGGGCTCCTTATGCACGTGTTTCGGTGCTTGATCGACTTTGACGCCCTTACTTCGCGGACGAACGGCGTGTCTAGGCTTTTTTTATTGTTGTTTTGCACGTGTTTCGGCGTTCGGTCCGCTTTGACGTGCCAACTCTCCATTCTGCTGCTGCGTGTGTTAGGTATTTGCCGTACTGTATTCTCAGGCCTTCTGTGTTCAGCCAGCGCTGCTATCTTATTATCTACGGATGCTAAAATAAATCACTGTTTTGGTTTGGTGAAGCTTGGCACACAGAACAAACAATAATCTGGCCCATGAATATCAATGTGGGCGGCATGCATATTTGTGTGCGGTGTCCTGCCGGGGAGTAACCGTTGCGTGACGAGAGCATTTACAGCGGTTCCTCCTTCCGTTGCTCCCTTACAAACTTAAGATGAATACAGTTGCTCCCCCATTCTCGAACAAGTCGGCCATCTTGTTCCGCTTGGTCTTTTCGGAGAGTAACAGTCGGTCTGAAGGAGTAAAAACAGCCGTTGCTCCCATTTTGGCCATTTTTGGCTTAGAGTGTGTGTCTTTGGAGACGTGACGCTTTCTGCACCTAGCGGTGCTTTACATAGCCGCTGAGATTGGAAGTATTGCAAGCTTTGCGAACCTCATCTGCTTTTGCATAGCCTCTGTGATTGGTTCGCCTTGCACCAAGCGAGGATGCCATGAGATGACGTCATCGTCTGATGTCACGTGGTGGGACGTTATAGTTACAGTATGTTGACGTTATCACGTGATAATACTTTCAATGGGATGTCACGCTGTGGGAGTTAGAGTATGTTGATATTATCACGTGTTCTTGTTTTGAATCAACTGTGTTTACCCTGTCGACACTGACGGCCAAATGTTTTGGTTTGATGGGACGCCGAAGATGTTCACTTTAATAGATGGCCAGTTGGGTGAGTTCGTATCGGCCAGTCATGCTTTTAAAAATCGTACAACAATACGACTGCGGTCATAGACCAATATCCGCACAAAGAGCTCTGAATCGTAACTGAAACGTTTCTTGATTTTTACAAAATAAGACATACGCGAAACTCGGGAACACGTGACAAGAATGTCTAGGTCATCAAAGTCTCAGCAGGTGCTCCCTAGGGCTTTGAGTAAGCAATCGTGTTTCGTGTTCGTGAGTTTCGCTCACGTTTTTCGCTCTAAAGGTTGGAAAGCCCTCCGTTGGGAAGTAGGCGATTGTTGCGTGCGTATACTGCTCTTTCTCTAATCGGAGACGTCACGTCGTGCGTTGCTTAATATCATGATCGACCTTGAGCGCGACTCGCGTGCTCGATTATTTTATTTACTTTTTCGGGCCGATTTTGTCTCAGAAAGTCTGCTTTCGCATTGTTTCGATTTCCGACAATATAGTGTGTGTTGATTTTTTTTTTGACAAGTTGCAGGGCACCATTCGATCCGGCTAGGCCGGTGCACTTGTCGCACATGAAGTCTTCCACAGCCAAACCTGATTCTTGTCGACTGACTCAGTCTGGTTGACAATTTAACGCTAACGACGTCAACGCGGAAGAAGTGTCGTCAAGCACTTCAGACGCCAGGGTTAACTGCTATTAAAACGTGGACAAAACTAAGCGGAGCATCGCGAACGGCAGCTGTCCAAAATAAACGTCGAGTCACGTGGCGGTCGTCGTGGTGTTCACGTCGTTGTTGCTCTATGATGGAAGGTGATATATTTACTTATATTCCTAACCTTCGATCCGTGTTTGTGTTTGCAGTTCGGCAGAAAAAAAAAGTGGTTTCTTTGTCCACTTTCTGTATGCGGGAAAATGTGCTCTCGAAACATTCTCTGTTCTTGGACAGCCAGCTGCATCGTGGGCCACCGTCCCAGGTCTCTCGAAATATCCTCCTGAGATGAGATTTTTTTTTTAATTTTTGTTAAGCTAGTTCACGTTGAACTTTCACCGTTTCCTTCTTCCGTTGTTGACTTCAGGAAGGCCCTCTCTCTTCGCACGATGTTTTTCGACTGTGCCGCCGCATAAGTTTACGTTGGACAAAAACAAAACACAACAAAGGATGCATTGGCTACGATCTCACGAAGGCCTGTACTTCCGCGAGCTTTCACATTTAACAGGTTTTATGAAGAAACGGGAATGAGAGGTAAACTCTGCAGGGAATATAACTTGTGTCTTCGTACTTCAACGGCCGATGTCTATTTCACTTTCGCCGTCCGTTACTTTCCTTCTTCCTAACGAAATCGAAACCCCGGCAAAAAGAAGGTTACAAGCGCTAGCAGCGTTGTCGCACAAATTCAGCGCAGGGTCAAGAGATTGGGGACGAGACATCCAGTTCAGCAACCCGCACCGTCCCTGGATGGCTGACGCTGTGGTGGTCTGTAGGGGTAAGATAAGGAGCGTTTCTATGCCGTACACTCGGAAAGCACTATCTATGCCTGCGGTGGGGCGTTTTCGTTTTCTTTTCTATTTCGTTTTTTATACATGCCCGAGATGAGCTGCAGGGAATTGAGCTTGCGGTTTGTGTCAACCACGTGTGTTCCTCGGTGCGCCCACCTACACCCTTCTGCGGCGAGATCAGCGAAGCGTTTGATTTCCCGGCGCAGCGCCGGTGGAGATGGCTTAACAGAAACGACGAAAAGAGGGGTGGTATAGGTAATAACGAAGCGAGTACGGCTACGTCCCGATAAATTGCGCTCCCTTTGAGAACGTATTTATGAACGGACAGTCGTATTAAAGGAGAACAAAATCAGTCTCTTACGCGTTCGCCCAAGATTACTCGAGGGTGAAGCCACCTTTCTGTGTCGATTGTATTGATCCATCCCCTCTCCCCCGAAACCTAACGGTGTTTTTTGCTGTATACGGGATCGGAGGCATTGCAGCTTTGTGCATTTCGCCTAGTTTAGCTGCATTGCCTCCGAAATGCGCGCACGTTTTGACCAAGCGATTAGGTCGATGGCAAGGTGTGGGTTCGCGCTAGTTGGCACTGCATGTTCAACTACGTCTTGTGCGAAATTGCTTAGACAACGGAAGAAACATGCCCAGGTACCTATCCCTGTCTAGTTCGTCAGTCGTTTAAGAAATTTGGCGCAAGCAATTCTTAGCTGAGTGAGGACGTTCCTATGACGTCCTGATGACGTCATAAGTGTGAGCTGCATGTGACGTCATTACGATGTCTTGCGATGACGTAATTGTGGGACGATTTCTTGCATCACTTCGAGTTGATGCTTTTAACTTAAAATGCCCCGCCGCGGTGGTCTAGTGGCTAAGGTACTCGGCTACTGACCCGCACTTCGCGGGATCGAATTAATCACGGCTGCGGCGGCTGCATTTTCGATGGAAGCGAAAATGCTGTGGGCGCGTGTGCTCAGATTGGGGTGTGCGTTAAAAAAAAAAAAAACTCCAGGTGGTGTTTTGAGAAATGAAGCCCCTCATATCAATAAATTATTTACTCCTAAAATAAATGCCTGTGGCTCCTTTTTTTTTTCTGTAAGGTTTTCGTTTTAAAATGCCCGGTGGGAAAGACCTTGTGTGGTGAAAAATCCTCGGTAGATGCTCTCCCATATAATTACATGATGCCGTACTGATTTAGTGCATGTTTAAAGTCTTTTGCTCTTGATCATTCGCACGTGTTTGATTAGTCGTGTGCTCTAGCTGTATGGTGCACGTACGTATTTTTCTTTGCATATTGTCCAAGTGTCGTTTCGTTTGAGCAGAGCGCTCGAGTGTGGGTGCATGCACGTGCCTTTGGTTTTGTGACGACATTCGAATCGCGATGCAAAATTTTGCTTCGCCCGGAAAGATGTACACTGAATACGTTTCGCTTATTTCATTTCAACGCCACTTAACCCCGCGTTCCCCCTGTACCTTAAACATGTCCAAGTTCTGTCAGCTAAATATCCTTCGTATCTGTATAGACGTAATTTTGGTTCAAACAGCCAGACAGCTATAGGTCAGAGTTTTCTATAAGCAAGGGTCCTAGAAGCTACCAGCTAGACTTCTGATGAGGATGACGACGATGATGATGTGACGCTGAGCCCTTTGTATTTGGCGGGCAAGTCTAATTTGCCCTTAGCCATATAACCTAAAAAAATGAGAAAGACTTCAAAAATAAATGATACGCGACACAGACGTACACATATAGTGGACAGCAAGAGTTGATAGTTAGCGCGTCACCCTTTTAAAGGCGTGTACACTATCAACTCTGGCGTTAGACTCTGGCGTTATATCTCTGGCGTCAGACTCTGGCGTTATATCTCTGGCGTTAGACTTAGGGCAAACTTCATGGCGATCCTCTTATCGTATACCCCGCTTCAAGCGTCCTTTCTCGGTGCCCATACTAATCATGTTTACCTGCCGAGAACCCTCGAGCGTTCTTGAACTTCATTTTTTTGCTATCTGTTTTCTCCTTTCTTTCTTTGGGGTAGTGCTTTCAAAGATGACCGAGTGCGTCACGAAGGCTCACGGGAGATGGCGGCGTCTCTCGTGTTAACTCTGAAAGCGAGCGACTCTGGCGACGAGCGTTTAAAGGCCTCTCTGCTGACCTCCCCCCCCCCTCCTCTCGTCTGCACACACGCGGCACAGAAGCTTTTTTCTCTAGCTGCTATTAGATTTTGATTAAGGAAGAATGCGGGCCGGATTTTCAACGTGAAAGAAGTAAGGACAGAAATGCCAGAGACGTTCCTCTTTGAGCTTGATTGGGAATAATTCGTCGCCGGACATGTGATTATATTTTTGCCCTTCCGACTTTTATCGACAACGCGACCCCCCCCCCCCCTCTCTCTCTCTCTCTCTCTCTCTCTCTCTCTCTCTCTCTCTCTCTCTCTCTCTTTCCTTCGTGCCTCGTATTCGTAAGCTCAGGTACCTAGTGTTCAAAAGCTCAAGGAGCCGGTCTTAATTACGACGACCGGGTGTACACTTCCTTTTCCGAGTCGCTTGATTTTTTTTTTTGTCTTCTGATGTGACACTTCAGCCTAGAGTGCTTACTATACGGAATGCGTGGGATATGAGCGACCCTGCTGCTTCAGTGCATGGGTAGAGGGGGGTGAAAGGAGGTAGGTGTGTATAGAGGCACTGCGTCGAAATGAAAGCGAAACGCCGTTTGTCGCACATAGTAGAAGCGTTCGCTTGTGGTACACGTCCGTTAATGTAATCTATTCGCGTTCTTATTCGAGAGAACGAAATGTCCGTGAAGGTTTCTTTGTTTCATTTGGTCCCGCAGTTTTCGTTGCTCGGCGAGCGAGTGAAATTCAGTTGCTGCATGACCGTTGTTCTTTTTTTTATTTGTTTTGTTGTGCGTAGGGCCAGGGTAAACTATTTTTAGTGTGCAACTGAAATGGAACGAACGTGGGTGGAACGCGGAACGCTTTGATCTTTCACCTGTCGTGCGGATGCAGTCAGACCTGTGTCGACTACAGGGAACTGAAAAGCACCACATGGAAACGGAGGAAGTTGCAAAGCATGCCGAATACCAGGCGTTCGTAACGAGGCTCTGAGGAGGAAAGAAATGTTCCTTAGCTTAATTAGGTGATGCTGTAGTTTGAGCGCTATTGGCTGCGGCGTTTATGCCGCGTATTAGGATATTTATTAGTTATGACTTCCTTTCGCCATTCTAAGGCGAAAGCTTGAGATTCCTAACCAAACGCGAAATGTGACCGTCAGCAGCGTAGGCGTCAGCAAGACTGATGCAAAATGTCACCTTGTAGTGACGTCAATCCATTATGTCTTGACGTCACAGGTTGCCACGTCGCTATGACGTCAGATAGCAATAATTCGCATGATGACGTCATCCCCTGACATCATCGCTTCGTCGAAGGTGAAATATTGGTTTCGAATCAGAAACGAAATCAGAATGCCTCCAATATAGGAGGGGGGCAGTGTAAAACCACGTTTCGTTTGTGTGTATGGGGGGGGGGGGAGATAGAAGATAAATGAAGGAAGAGAAGCTGGTTTTCGCTGTGGAGTCATCTGAGGCAAATTCATAAGCAATCGTGTAGTTCTTGAGGTATGGATGCATTATCTCTTCTTTTCTTCTTTTTTTTTGGTTTCTTGTTACCGTTGTTGACTGATTGCTAGAAATCATATATCATAAAACAGAACGTTCTATTCTTTTTGCTTAAGATTATCTCCATTTTTTTTTGTCTGCGCCTGGTCTTGCCATAGTCTCCTCTGGTCTTGTCTCGTCTCATCGCGTTCGTGCCTGGTCGCTTCGTGTGGAGGTGCGGCCCCGTTCTGCTGTCGACGCGGTGCCATCCGTAATGGTTGGCTCTCAGCTAGCCTTGGCTGGCACGGCCGAGTTCTTATAGGCAGTCTCTCCGTGTAGGGGTCGAGTTGGCTGTTGTCGTCTTGTCTGCAATCACCTGCTCCGGTGTTGTCTTGCCTGCTTCTGGTTGGCATGCTTGCACTTGTTCTTATACACCGATGTTTCCACTATCCTTAGACACTGACGTCGGGCGTCAGCACTCTGATATGACGATGACAGAGAGCTCTTTACGCTTGGATTTTTTTCAGCCGACGTATCGTGGTTGTACAGGGCTTTTGCGACAGGTCATCCGGAGAAGGTATATTTAACGCACAGGGGTCCGTACGGGCTTCCTCATTAAGGGAGAGGGGAGGGGGATACTTTGTCTCTGCAATCCTCGGTCGAGTTTGGGCCAGGCTGAACCCCTCTCACACGATTAGTGAGGAGAGGGCGCTCCTCTTGTAGTACGTCCACCTGTGATTCAACAGCCATCGCACTGGAAGTTCAGAGAGTTCAAGAAGTTCACGGGATCAAGTGAGACGTTGCTATAGCGCGAGATATGTGTCCTAATTACAGAGGGACATCGTTTGTGGAGCAAACGCGTTTCCCCCGCGTTGACGCTGTAGGAAAGCTCACACCTTTGATCCAGACGTAGCTGAAAACGAGTAGCCTAAGTGGAATTGCATGTAACCGGCCGCGTCCTCTGGCGGCCTATAGAACGCTCGCGGAAGGAGACGGTTGGCATCAATCCGCACCGATACACGGCTCCGCTATTCATGGAGGCTTAGCGGGAGTTAAACGCCTTTTTCCCCCCGAGTCGAAGCGTGAATGGAAACTCGGGTTATTTCGCGCCCGCGCTATTCAGCGAACATCGTCGTCCAGCTCAGAAGGCGGGTATCCACCGAGCGCTTTTGAAGTGAAAGCCTCCGCGAAAGTTCCGCGCGCATCGACTTTCGTGAAAAGCGTCGGCTCCCTTTGACGACTTCTTTAGGCCCCGCCCGTCACGTGATCCCTATTCACCGGATGTCCTCGTTCCAGGCGGCTTCCGGTTCATACCCTCTTTAATCCCGCCGCGGCGTTATTGTGGCCCACGCGGCGAGCCTTTTTGAGGGGGAAGAAACGATTGTGCAAAGAAAGTTCGGATTTCACCTGCCTTCGAGCGTATAGCAGCGAAGCAAGCCTGTCGCGATTTGCGTTTGTAACGCGTGGCGCCTATTCGGCCTTCTTCGGTGGATTATCGATAAAGGCACGTGTCGGAATACCTCATCTGGTGGGG
Organism: Rhipicephalus microplus; assembly: GCF_043290135.1. Taxonomy (NCBI): domain Eukaryota; kingdom Metazoa; phylum Arthropoda; class Arachnida; order Ixodida; family Ixodidae; genus Rhipicephalus; species Rhipicephalus microplus. The sequence goes on along the minus strand of NC_134709.1, from coordinate 14,902,235 downwards.
CGCTTTTCTTGCGACCTTGTTTGGTGGATCCATAGACTCCTTGTACACCGCCATCCGCTTTGTTAAGGGAAACAGTCGAAGGCGGCGCACTTTCATTCTGATGTCTTCAAAAATGCAGGAGGATGTGGAAACAGCGGTCGTGCACTACACGGGTCTGTCGAAAGTGTTCAAAACTGACAAAGACCGGTAGCTTATGCGAATCTGTGTCGCGTTACTTTTGCAAGAGTGCAAAACGTGGATATTTATTTATTTATTTATTTATTTATTTATTTATTACATACTGCAGACCCTTAGGTCCAAGCAGGTGGGCAGTTACAAGGGGACATAGTTGAAACAATAGGTGGCGTAAAGATTGTTTGGGGTGAGTGTTTCATACACTCATATGAACACAAGGAACGACATAGCAAATTATTTCATAATAACGCATGTACCGGACAAAAGAGAAAAAAACACACCACAAATTCGTACTTCATATGTTGTGCGATTAAAGTAAAAATAAATACATATTAAATGCAAAACAATAAACACAATAATTTTCACCATTCAAGCCAAGAAAGTAATGAATACATAAGTATACAATAAGTACAGCACATACAAGATGAAAAAGAAAAAAACGCTGTAATAAAAGATCGGAAACCTGGATTTTCGAGACAGCGCCATTTAGAGCGAAGGAGATATAGATTCTATGAGGATGCCCAAGTTCCGTTCTAATCTGTGACCGTGCGTGCAAAATATGAGTACATATAAGCGTCTGTCCTGCAGAAATTGGGTGTTAGAGATTTGGCGTGATGATGCCTTGTGGGTCTGGTTGATAACGATCTCAGGTACGGCGATGGGTCAATCGCAAGTTTGTGGTTCAGAAGAAGAGAAAGAAGGTCAATTCTTATCTGTTTTCGACGTGTGCTAAGAACGGAAACGCTACTCGCCTTCATTATTTCAGAAAGAGAGTCGACTCGTGAGAACTTGTTAAAAATACCATATACCATTACGTAAGTGCTTCCTTTAACAGCGGACCTGTCTGTACTCTATTACACGCTACTCGGACTCGGTAGGTTGTACGCCTTTACGAAAGGAGCCCCCGCGTCATATTTATCTAATATTTATTCATAGGGATGTCTCGTGGCTATGCATTGAACGTTTGGTTATTCCGAGGCAAAGCGTCAAGTTTAGAGAGTGTTGAGATGCGCTGAATACCGGCTTATAGGAATCGCAAATAGGCCTTTGCACATAACAGTACGCATGCCATGTTGTGTGGAATTCCGCGTTAAAAGCAAGACTTAAAATGGGTTCAGTAGAGTTTTGTTTTACTTGTTATATATGAAATTTAGCAGATAATCATCTTTATTGCTGCTGTTTAGCAATTTCGACCTCAGGAAGAAGGTGATATTCATGGATTTAATTAGTACCACTACTGTTATAGTCTCCGGATTCTCACTAACAAAACGGTGTTTTCAAGAACGCGGACATTTTATTCTGAAACTGAACCACGGATCATGGATTGTGAGCGTGCTGGGAATTTCTGAAGCTCTATCAGCCCCCCCCCCCCCCCCCCCCCAATTCCTTTCTTAAAAAAAGGCATAAAGAAAGATTTAAAATAGAAATAAATATGAATTCCTAACAGGTCGTGCATTCTTGAAATACAAGCACGTAATTTAATTGGACACCTATAGGAAGTCAAAGGAAAGCGCAATGTCGAGAACCGGTTCGTGCTCTGTTCATTCACTTCGCAGTGACGCTGCTTAAGATATAAGTAACTTCTGCTCCATCGTGCTAAACTTCTCAGGTGAGTATGCGCCATTGACATTGTATATGCAAGCCCCAGTAGCGCGCACAGCAGGTGCGAGTGTGAAACGGAAACGTGAACATGATAGAGATAGGATATACAAAGGAAGATATATGGAATATAGAGAAAGACAAACGACAGGGCAAATTAGTAAGAGAAAAATAGAAAGAAATGAAGAGAATTAAGGCATGAAACAAAAATAAAATCGCAGCACATCCACAGACGGAATGATGATGTGTGGGGCGAATCGTCTGTCAGTTGGTCGGTGCGTTCGTCCGTGCGTTCATTCGTCCGTCCATCTAGTGAACACTCCAAGTACCGCCATTTCGCATGTGCTTATAACATCTGCATTGGTTTATTCAACCAATAACTATCACGTAGCGCTGAATCCTCGTACGAGATGGCTACGTACTACATACATCGGGGACAACCGACCCACGCCTTAAGGAGCTTAACCCCTAAAATAAAAATAGACTGCAATAAAGAGTGAAAGAAGTAAAGAAAAAGATAGAGAGATGAAGGGAAGAAGGAGAAGGGAGAGAACAAATTGGAGCAAGCCAGAATGAAAGGGTTACAAAAACTTGGGCAATGGCGAAGCATGTCGGGAAGGGTGCTTCAACTCCACTGATGTGAAGTATGTGCAGGGGCGAGTCGTGCAGTGTTTTGACAGTGATTTTTTTCGATGAGTCACCAAGGTGCCAAGCCTGAAATTGGGCATGTAAACGAGGGTGTCTCCACTGCGCTAACGTCTTCGGAAAAACCGCGTCAGAATGCAGCTGACCCAAAGGTAGTTCTGCTATGATACTTCCACTTCTGTTGTTGTTGTTGTTGCCCCTTCGCACTGGCACATACCCACTATGGGGGATTGGCCATGAAATCTAGAAGTATCCTAAATGATATATATTAAAAGGTTTATCCTTAATCAAAAAACTAATGATGAAATAGAAAATAATCATTAACTAAAAAGGAGTATTAAACTAAACAAATAATTAAAGATTGAATCAAGAAGAGAAAAGGTGAGGTAATACTACAGTGGAAGACAGAAATTTTGAGTAGACCAGACAATCGAGCTTATCTCACCCGGTCACAATCAAATGAATATGCAAATTTCATTCAAAATTAGACAAGTGTCGTCAGAAATATATTTAAGCAGGCATTATTATGACATGCGCTTTGATTCTCGAATGAAATTGCATACAGCATCGAATACGCTCCTGTGGCAATGTCCCAAGCTAAAGGCACCGAAACTTAGAACATTATCTGCAGTTAAATTTAAACCTACTGCTTGAAAAGGAACAATTAAAAGTCTTTTCCTAATTAATGAATAGTTTTTACATGTTATAAAGTAATGCTCTATTGTTTCCGTTTCTTCACAGAATGGACACAGGGGGGATATCGCCAGACCAGCTCTGTGCAAGTAAAAGTTTAATGGAGGGACACGGCATCGAAATTTGGTTAAAATAACTGCTAACTTTTTAGATTGACTCCACTGAGGTTTCCAGGGGTATGTTAGGTGCTGATAGTCCGTATGTTTAGTAATATTTTCCATAATATCCGTATAAATAGCCCATTTTCTATATCTGATCGACACTATGTGTTCCGATTCTGGTAGTACCGAGATCACAGGGCCATCAAGTGTGGCTCGAGATAGTGAATCGGCTATTTCATTCAACCGTATGCCACAGTGTCCCGGGACCCAGACTAACTTCAGGAACTTCACATGAGGTGGAACTAATGTTTGTAATGTCGCTAGAGCTCTTGATTGTTCTGAAGCTGTGAGAGTAGTACACAGCGAAAGAGAATCAGTAATTATCATTGCACTCTCTTCGTTTGAAGGAAGTTTTCGTAGCGCTAAAATAATAGCCAGGAGCTCAGCTTCGAAAACCGGAGTGAAGTCTGGTAGTCTTACCGAGAATGACCAACCGAGGTAATCTGAGACGATTCCTACTGCTGCCTTTTCTTTATTCACAGAAGCGTCTGTGGCTATTATGTTCTTTATTTCCGCATGAGCTATGTAGTCTTCTAACCTGTCATTTAAGTAACTCGAAGATTGAAACTTAGATAGTGGGGGAAAAATTTCATCACATTCTATCGTAATATTGTGATTTAATGCTTTGGTTCCAATTACCGATCTGATATCCACCTTTATGCTTTCAAGTTTCTTTTGTACAAAAATAATCTGGGGAGTACGAAAGCGTGGCCAGTGAGCGAGGAAGAAGGCGTCGGGGTCACTAATAAAGGCATATGCAGACCGTCTCGCTGATAAGCCATAAAATTTCAAGTATGTTTGTACTGTTAAGATACGGAATCGGCAAAAAATAGTTGGTATGCGAGCTTCCTGATATAGTACATTAATAGCGACATACCTGGGGAGTCGCAAACACAACCGTAACGCTTCTCGCTCTAATAGAACTAACGGTTTAATTTTGTACGTAGGGCCACCCGAAAATAATATACACCCAAATTCGAGTATTGGGCGCATGTACATTTTATATATCATTAATAAGGTGTGTCTACGTAACCCATATTTTCTGTTGCTCAACCTTCGCAATAAACCTGAAGCTCGTTGTGCCTTTGCCACGATATAGTCTATGTGAGGGCTCCAGTTAAGTTTCTCGTTATAAATAATGCCCAAATATTTGATAGACTCTACTTGTGGAATCGGTTCCTGATTATAAAGTACTGAAATTTGAATAGAATCTGCTATAGGGAACACCAGGAGCGCACTTTTACTGATGTTTAGAGACAATGAAATTGAATGCAGCCAAATTTCAAGAGAATACATGTACTTTTGCAATTTTTGATGCAAAGAATAAATGTCACTGTCTGCAACGAAAAATGCAATGTCGTCTGCATAAATGTAGACAGTGATATCTCGTTCAATGGGAATTGAGCTCATCAACACATTGAATAACAGCGGAGATAGGACCGCCCCTTGAGGTACTCCACGTTGCTGTTTGAATTTAGATGAGTGACATCCATCCTTTGCACAATAAAATTCTCTCGATTTTAGAAACTCTGCTACCCAATCAACAATATATCGCGGAAAGTCACATTCGTGTAAAGAATTCAATAAAATTGAGTGCTCAACGCTATCATAAGCTTTAGCTATGTCTAGTGTTACTAGTACCGCGTATTGTCGTCTTTTTCGGGCAAGCTGTATTCGGCTCTCTAAGTCGGCATGAGCACACCAAATTGAGCATTCGCTACGAAAACCTATTTGAAATGGTTTCAATATTAGCTTGTCAGCCATCCAAACTTTTAATCTATTATTGAGAACTCTCTCTATAATTTTGATCAGGTGAGATGTTAGAGAGATTGGTCTGATGTTGTCAATGTTAAAACCTGACCCTTGTTTTTTTAATATGGGAATCACTCTAGCTATTTTCCAGTCATGTGGTATCCAGGCATTGCTTAAGGAATAGTTTATAAGGTTGAGGACGTCGCCGGGTGATATCTGGAATAAAATTTTAATCATAGGAACTGTTATACCGTCAGGACCAGGAGCCGAAGAGGGTAAGTTTCTAATTACGCTTGACATTTCGGACAATGTCACTTTTTCGTAGTCAGTCTTTATAGAGGACTTTTGCCAGTTGATTGTCAAAGTCGACGAAAATCTGTTAGCTAAACCTCTTCCGATTGCCTCTAACGAATTAGTCATTTCTTCCGTCGATAACCTGTCATAATCAGAGTTAGCTAGAGACGGCAGAATTTTGCGCGATCTCATATATCGGAATAACGCTTTCTTATTTCTAGGTTTGGAAAGAAAGTCGAAATGTTTTTTGTCATAGTCTTCTTTAGCTTTAGCCACGGTGCGCTTAAATGTAGCAGCAATAAACTTGTAATCTGCCCAATTTTTGGGGGACTGATTATGAATTAGCTGCTTCCAAGCCGCTTGTCGTCGTCTATGATCACGAGAGCACTCAGAATTCCACCACTGACTACAAGGCTTTCTCGTATCAGACTCAATAGAAAATTCTGCTTTTTTGAACGTTCTTTTAATTACCGCACTTAATTTCATGGCTTTATTTTCATCGTTGTCTTCAGTGGTGGTAGTCAAAGCAACTTCTGCTACTGCTACTTCGACTTCTTCTTCTTCTACTACTACTTAAACAAACATAGATATCTGATATTTAATGAAATGAGGCACTGTGGTTGACCACGTGTTTTCTATGTTACTATATGTGACTACTCCTAAAGGTAATCCGCGCGCTATCTTTTAATAAGCGATCACTTTGTACTCTGCTGTGGGAGTGTCGTACGCGGTTGCTTTTTAGCCACTGTTAACAAGAAGCTCAAGAGCAAGTTTATTGCACTAGTACGCGCATACAATAGAGGCACTTGTGCATTAATACGTCAGAATTGCGGCAAGAGAGATTCGACAAATACTAGACGCAATTTTACATTGGCTCCAATGATACACTACGCGCTACTAACGCACTAGGCTACTGTTTAGAAAAAAAAATTACACTGTGCATGAAATTACACTATGCGTGATAAATCAGTACTCCGGAATACATTTACACTTTTAGAATAGTAGTTCACATCACCACAACACAAAAATTAACGTTTTCACATACAGTAAACAGCAGAAATCAGATCGACAATATAACAAATGCATATCACTCACAACTGACGTTATAGGGAATGGGTCGAATGGGTAAATGGGTAGGTCCACATTTGTTTCCTACTTTACATCAACTTGAAGGTAGAATCTCCAGGGAATGAGTTATCAAGGTGGTGAACACAGTTCAAAAGGGCAAGGCGGCAAGCACATAAACTCTGAGCTGATGGTATACGGCTTAGCACCATGTGGACCGAAAAATAAGTTGTACCAGTTCATGCCCAACGTGTACGAAAGTGCTGTTGGCCCGTGTGCTCAGATTTGGGTGCACGTTAATGAACCCCAGGTGGTCGAAATTTCCGGAGCCCTCCACTACGGCGTCTCTCGTAATCGTGTGGTGGTTTTGGGACGTTAAACCCCACATATCAATGGAAAGTTCGTGGCAGTTGCCCCCTCCTTGCTCTTTGTACTCCTGATATGCAGCATCATCGATTCTGATGGATCGGCGTCGCTGACTGATTGCCTCGGACGAATTTCGCGCTGTCGCTTTGTCGCCGTTCTCTGCTGACCCGCAGGGCGCGGGTTCGAATCCCGGCTGCGGCGGCTGCATTTCCGATGGAGGCGGAAATGTTGTAGGCCCGTGTGCTCAGATTTGGGTGCACGTTAAAGAACCCTAGGTGGTCTAAATTTCCGGAGCCCTCCACTACGGCGTCTCTCATAATCATATAGTGGTTTTGGGACGTTAAACCCCACATATCAATCAATCAATCAATCAATCAATCAATCAATCAATCAATCAATCAATCAATCAATCAATCAATCAATCAATCAATCAATCAATTGTCGCCGTTCTCAGCTCGCGTGTCACGGGCGCGAATCGTAAGCGTGCTGCTTCGGCAGTCTCGGCTGGGCTACCGGTTTTTTCCTTTACCGTGTCTTTCGTGCGCGACGGCGAGAAAGAAGATGCCTCGCTGCCCCCGGAGCTGTCACGAGTTGCCTCGCCCCTGACGTCGACGTGTCAGCTGCCCGCCCACCGCTTTGCCGTGCAGCGCTGTCTTCTAACGGCGCTTCTCGCGTGCATCGTTTAGCGGCAGCCCCGCGGTGCTGCGGCTTCTGTCACGCACGTCTCCTGCGCGAGGGCTCCCGTATCGAAGCCGTCGATTACGTATTCACTTTTTTAAGCCAATCTTCTTTAGGTCACAAATATAAAGGGTGGCGTTGTACGCGATATATTCGAAACCGATGAGAGTACGAAAATGAGCCCTCGAAAGTACGTTGGTCACATGAATATTTCCACACGCCGTTTTCTAATAATCGATGCTCTCTCGGGTTCGTCCGCCTCGGTGGAACAGTGGCTACGGTGCTCGGCTCCTCAACCGTAGGTCGCAGGTTCGATTCCGGCCTTAATGGTCGCATTTAAGTGAAGGCGAACTGGTAGGGGCCCGTGTACTGCGCACGTCGAGGAACACCGATGGTCGAAATTTCCGGAGCCCTGCACTACAGCGTATTTCATAATCATATCGCGGTTTTGGCGTTACAAACATAATATAATATTAAATTAATAGTATCATCTCTCAAGGTCAGAACTGTCGAACAAGGCTGTCTTCCGGACATAGGGTTTGGTTTTGGAGCGAGGTTCGGGGTTGATTGGCATGTCCACACCGTGTGGAACAGGTAGTGCCAAGAAACTGCAGACCAACACTGGAACTGTGGGAGGCTGCGCTGTCCTTCTCGGAGCCTGAAGAATAGCACAAGATGATTAAAACAGAGCTCATAAGGTGGATAAAGCCTCAGGGGCCCTGGACTAAGGGCTGTACTTTCGCCGGAAGAATTTATTCGAAATAAAGTTATTGGGGGCATTCACTTGTCATCTGACGCAAATTGACACACGTCTAGTACAAGTCTCGTTTTCGGACGAGCCTTTAAATGGAAAAAAACTTTAAATTTGTTACTCCGCATAGCGGGAGGCCAAGATTGCCGCATTGAAGCGACCTAGACGACCAACGAGGACTTGTCGCCAGGGCCCGGGAGGCGATTGCGGCCAGAGGATTCCTGGAACAAGGGACCCCTCCCACCTATGGTGACCCCGAGCTCACAAACTTGGGAACACTGTTTCGAAAAATAAATGTTTATTTCATCGTCCGCATAAAACTGCAAGAAATCACTTTGTGCGTGCGCAACAAAAGAAACTGTTTGCTGGTACGAACGCGTCTACGGCGAAAGGTCTCGCTATCCTCCGCAGGGTTGAGTGCTGCTACGCATGAAAACGGAGTTGTACTACGACCGCGTCATTAAGGCGTCGGCAAGAGGAGGCGGCTGCGTTTTGTCTCACTCGCGGGAGGGCGCGCGCTCATGCGACGCGTGAGGAATGGACCCGACGGGGGGGCCTGGCCGCCTTGACCGCCTCGCCTTGACCGCCGCACGCTCGCACGTGACTCTGCCGCTTTGGCCAAAACAAAAGAACGCTCAGGGAGAGGGTGGCAAGAAGGGAGCAGCCGCATCGGGCCGCAGAAGCTCCGAGAGGTACTTACGCCACCTTCTTCGAGTTAGTTCCGTGCACTGCCCTGCCTCTTCGACGTGCTCGTCGCGTACGTGCGTGTGAAGTGGAATATACCTCACTAAAGACGTCTTTTTATTTATTTTCCCCAATCCTTCTTCCTTAAATAGATGTTCAAACGCGGGATGCCATGTTAAGACCAGCATGTTTGTTTCAATGTCAGCGCAGCGTCAGGTATATTCGGTGAAGTTATATAAAGGAGGAAAAAAAAAGGAAAAGCAATCAGGTGTCAGCTCATGCGGCGGAGTAACGTCTTTATTAATTATTTGATTTGCGCACATGGATTCACAAATACATAGAGAAAAGAGGGAGAGAGTAAGCTGTCAACTGCCAGGCGGGGGAGGAAAAGAACGCCTGATTGCTTCTTCGGTAGCAGGGGACAGAGGAGAGGAGGATATGAGATAGAGCTACGTAAGCAGACAAAAAACGAAAAAAAAAGTAAGAGAGACGAAATCGGAATATGACACTGACATTAAGAAACACTTGCAAATGACTTACAGCTGTCGCTGATAAAATTGAAAAAAAAATATCTCCGTAACACGTGCATCAAACAAAACAGTGTAACTACAACAACAACAACAACAACAACAACAAAAACTGGGCTCATTTGTATTGTTGGGTTGCGCGAAGAGTGCTGGTCATTTCTAAAAATGTTCTCCATGAAGCGACCATTGCAGTTTATAGACTTTTTTTTTATTCTTGAGGCTGTGTTGCGTGGAGAGTGGTTGGTGCCAAATAATGCATTGAAGCCACACCCATATGCGAAATTTCGATAGGGCCACAGTATCCACAGTGTACACGACACTGGTATACTAGTTGTTCAATACATCAATTCAGAAAAACGGGTAATTCGAACGTCTTCTCTGGTTTCGGCCAATATATGCGATGTTTAATTTCATCATATACTATGTCGTTAATTCGGTCACATTTGGCCTCAACACGCTTAACCTTGGACGATACTCGGAGCGCGTTGAAGTGCGAAATGCTGCAAGTGCGCTACGCAAATGCACGGAAATGGTGTTCACGGACAGCCGAAACTGCTGCGGCCTTTCGGAAGGCGTTGTTGCTACTTTATAATTCATGGGTTCTGAGCATGTTTCTAATTGACCCGGGAGTCTCGGCCCACCTTCACACTGCGAACAAATTCGCAAATGACGCAAAGTGTGGCTTTCCCACTGCTGTCACGCAAAATATTTACTGGATTTGCGTATTCCTTAAGGAAATAAAAGTGCACTGATGTAGCAGATATTTAATTAGTGTGGTCTTGATGTTTTCGATATCTTGGTGATCGGCTAATTCGAACAGCTTTTACGCTTCCATGAAATCAAAATTGACGAGCTTTAACTGTATTTAATCTCATACAGTGAGTCACTCTTTTGCGGTTATTCCTGCTAGGAGGATGACTTCACGAGATACGGCTGCGTCGGTTACCCTCCAGATCGATTAACGCTGGGGCTTAAGTAGCAGCGCGTGATCAAGAGTAGACCGAAGTCGCCCTCAGGACCGTATGGCACACCTTCCAGGAATCTCCAGTTACACAGCTGGCCCTTGCGTGCGTCCGACGTCCGCTTTATGTGAAACCTTGAGATCTTACGGGGACGTACAGCTATAAGTATTACCTCTACCATGCGTGTGAGATACGTGACATTGTTATATAGATGCCCCAATTAAAATATTTTAGTGACTTATTTCGATATTTCATTGACTACTCATGAGTACAGTGACTAATGGAAGATGAAATAACTTTTCCTAACCTAAATGTGTACATTGTTTCAAAGGACACTACATTCAAACTCATTAGCTCGGTGAAACTGTTGTGTCCACGCTGAGTATAAGTCAATGTGACAATGATTATAATAGGCAGGAGCCCCTATCGGAAAGAGGGATTAGTGTCTCTAAAGCACTTCGTACGAATTCCAAAGCCAGGCGAAGATGTTTCATAGACGTTCACGTTGGTTCGGCCTCACAGCTGCTGCATGCATGTTCCGAGGCAGAAACGTTCTGCCTTCCCGGCGAGTATGCGAGGAGGAAGGCCCTTTAGTTGATGAGGGGAGAGGAGGGTACTTGTTTGGCTGAGGAAGTGGAGGAGGGGGTCAAAGCGGCGTATATGCTAATCGCGTTCCAGCAATTACACGCCGGAGCAGCCGGGGCCTCGCGCTTCTTGGCTCGCTAACGACGAATACACCGTCGTCGTCGCCGACGCGGGGTAGTCGGCGCGACGCGATGGCGTTGACCGGGACTTCCAGCGGCCACGTCGCCGGGGACCTCCAAAGGAGCGATCCCGCCGTGAAGCGACTCGACAGCCGCCCCTGGGAAATATATCGGCGCTTGATGCTCGTTGTGTAGCGCAGCTAGCCAGCTTTGCCGGTGTCTCTTTCTCTTTGACTATTTATTCGATACTGAAGGACTTGTATAGATGGTGATTACGTTGCAACGACGTTACCCGATGCGCGTTTCACTGGGGCTGAATTTTTTTTTTTATGAACTACAGAGGGCTACCTACCGGTTGCGTGTATTGCTGCGTGATCGAATTATACGAGCGTGTGCATAGGTATAGCTTCGTACCCAGAAGTACTTACATTTCTATGGCTGTTTCGTCATTATCATTATATTTGTAATAAAAACTCGCAATGACCTGTTATGCATTCGTCTCGCAGGAGACGAAGGTGGTGTCCCGGGCCGTAAGTAAGGGGGGAGTTGAAGGGGTTCTGGCACCCTCCGAAATTTGTTCATGCTCTAGCGTATCGGTCGATACTAAATATTTACACGCCTTCACATCGGCCACCACTTGGCGTTGTAGACATAAACACCCACCGAAAAAAATTTTCTTGCTACGGCCCTGGCGAAATCCATCGTATACTTTTTCTTGTCAGTCGATGTATCAATTGCTTGAGAACTTCGTGCAGGTAACGTGGTTCTGCGTTGCCTCCGGGATTGGAGGCATTGCAGACTTTCTACATATCACCTGGTTTGTGCACTGCTTCCGTGATCGGCCCGCAAGCGACGTCATTGGTTGGCTGCATCTCGTGGATTCACGTTGTGGGATTGGGGCGTCACGTTATCATACCGCATGTGAATATTAATGGGACGTCACGATGACGCCACAAATTTCGGAGACTCAGTGTGGTGTCGCGGTGACGTCGTCACGTGACTTTTGCGTCACTGCGCTTGAAGCTGATAGGAGCTGATGGTTAATTTTCGGTTTTGATGAGGCGTCGGAGGCTTTCGGCTTAATCACAACTTTAAGCCTATCGTACGTTCATTGCAGGACGAAAGCCCTCAGAAGTAATCTGCAGCTTACCCTGGAAATCTGTGGACGAATGGAAATAATTTTATTTACGGTCCTGCATGGTGTTGCCACCTGCATGGCTAATCGCATGTCGGTACCAGAAGGTCAAGCCTCCGAGCCCTGTTACGGGCGTACGGGACAGCCAGGACACGGGGGCTGTCTTGCGAGACCTAATTTGATTTTATCCTTACTTCGTCATTTCGTCATGCAATCCAAACCAGGTATACGGGGCGAGTATTGGCTCCTGTCAGTACGAGTTTGATTTTTCCTATTCTTGAAATCCTGGGAAAATGAAGAGACAGACAATGAACATCGCTCACCTTTGCCCATTAATTTCAGTTCGGCTATGGTTAACTTTGTGTGCCGTGAAACAATTATAGCATAGTTGAATACAGAGAGGCGCGACTATATGTGAAGTATCCGGCTGGGAACATCAAAGAAAATGCCGGACTGGCATTTATTTGCATGAAGTGCTGCATAAACCAGGCTGATTGACACGTTGCGTCTTTTCAGTAGCAATGTTGATGAGTGGTGATTGGCACAAGCTATTTTTGATAATTCAATTAATCAAACGTTTATTAGTGAATGAAGTATACAACTGCGGATACATATACAGAAAGAGGACGCATTGCTGAATAAGATCATCCTGTTATGAAGCCACGCATGGATGAGTACAAAGAAGTGGCAACTAGACAGTATTGAGTAATTAGTCATAATGGTGGACACAAGACAAAACGTATATGAGTGTTGAAATATCGTAGCAATAGAATAGATAGCAATAATTTGAAATGTACACTGCTCGAAAATGAAACCCATAGAGTGCAGATTGTTTTAAAAAGAAACACTGTATTTCGGAAACTTACGTTTTCTAAACATGTTATTTCTGGCGCTATGCTTGAAACATGAAGACAGGAAGCGGGAAAGAGACGGATGAGACAGGTGCACATCGATTGCGCTACATGGATGTGAGTTATCCTATCTTAGACAGCTCTCGTAGTGACAGGTCTGAAGTCGCTTTTTCGCGCAGTCTCGAAAAATCTGTTGTTTTGCAGCCCTTGCTGTCACTAAACAGTTGGTAGTTTGTCGCTCATCTGTCTCTTGTTCCTGTGCTATCTTCATGCGTCAAGCATACTGCGCTATAAACATGGCCAGCAGACTTGGGTACCAATTCACTCGGGAACAAGTTATTCTCTTTCAAACGCTTCTATACACGGAGACACAACTTTTCTTGACACTGAAGGGAAAGCTACGGAGGTGGAGCTTCTGCACGTGTAGCACTACGCCAAGTAATCCGACTTGGCGCGCGTCTCGTAACCCTATATGGAAAGTGACGGGGGCGCAGCATCGGCGTTTCATGTAGACGTAAACGCCGCTTAGCGTCTATGGTGCACGTAAAAAGGTGGGATCTTGTCGCACGTTCAAAAAACGCGAAGTCACAACGAATTAGTTAAATTCGACTAGGGAGGAGGAAGAAAGTTTAAGCGGAAAGACAGGGAGGTTAGCCAGTTTTTAGGCCGGCTGGCTACCCTGTGCTGGGGAAAGGGGTGAGGGGAATAAAAGATGTTAAAAAGAAATGTTGCGAAGAGAGAGAGAACTTACAAACAAGAAATTGCGAAAAGTCGACTATCTCATTGTTGGGAGCTGCGTCGTGTCTGAAATAGCTCCACGTAGAAAATAAAGGGAGGAACTTCTATATTTCGCGGTGAAAATACGGGCGCTATTGTGGAACTACATTCACTGGTGGTAGGATGCCGGTGTTTTGGCTCTATAGCATTCGCTCTAATAAGAAAAGTTGTCGCCGAGTATAATGACGTTAGTATTCTACTCAATGATGTAGCTATAGTCGGTTACAGCCTAACAATAAATCTAGGCTCCGCCCACAGCGTTCACCGCCCCACCCAGACAGAATTTTCACAAATGTCCTGTTTGGAAGAAGTTTATTTACACTATGTACGGAAAATAAGCTTCACAACATTCCAGTAATAAGGGCACTGTAACTAGCAAGGACGACGATACAGCATGATGGCCAGAACAAGAAGAGGCATTGGTTTATTCACTCACTGATTATATAGGCGCACGATAGCGCGCCGTGAGTACCTGCGCATGTCCGATGCGCAGTCGTGATGCAATAGCCTTGCCGGATACAGGCACATACACTTCAACACATCTATGTATCACGACAAACACCACTATAGTGCAGTGAAGACATCATTGCTGTAATATACATGACGATGTTGGCATACATGTACAGCCGCGGCAATGTGTGTGTATAGCACGCGAGGAGCCATTTTCTGCTCTGCGGGGCAAAACCTCGAGGCAGTTTCGGGCTCTAAAGTGCTGTATCAGAAGCATGTGCAGCCTATAGCTGTTAGGCTCACCACATGAGGGCCCGAAACTGCCTCTAGGTTTCGCCCCGCGGAGCTAAAACCGGCTCCTCGCGTGCTCCACGCATAAGTGGCCGCGGCTGTACGCAAGAACTCAATGCGATATCATGATACAATTGTATATCGATACAATAGACCCAATGAAACGCAGTCGGTTGTTAACAAAATCGTGAACTCAACGGGAGCTGCTTTCTTCGTGTTTAGAAAAAAAAAGTTTAACGATTTAGAGTACTTGGTACTCTACTATGGGAGAGCACAAAGCCGTCCCGTACTCGCACCGGCACGGCTTATTATCTGTGCTTAGAAAAATGAATGTTTAACGATTTCGAGTACTTCGTACTCAACTATGGGAAAGCACTGAGCCGTCCCGCTAAATGTTCGTGAGTTTAGAAAAAGTTGTTAACGATTTGTTTTTAGAAACAAAATGTTTAACGATTCTGAGTACTTGGCGCTCAACTATGGGAGAGCAGTAAGATGATTTAGAGTACGATGTACTCAACTATGGGAGAGCAGAATTGCTGGCGTTAAAGTATTACAGGCACACGACCTTTAACGTATTATATTAACGGACTTGGCCGCTCAGGGACGTGTTCACTTCGACAGTTTTTGGTCGAAAAATTTTACTTCTTGGCAAATTTCAACGAAAACTCTAAAATTTGCTTCTCAGCCAAATGTATCATTTTAATAAAAAGCAACGAACTTTAAATTCATAATGTGCGTAGTATTTGCATTGTTAGCGAAAAAGGGAGGGCAGTTTAAAGGAAAATCCCCTGTCATTACTCTGTTTCGCTGGTGAATGACAGGCGTACTGCAGTACTGGGGGCAGAGTGCGTATTTATTGTTAGGTTGTGACCGACTACAGTATACGGAAATTGAATAGTTGTGAAAGTGACTGTTCGCCATAGTTCGTCGGTGTTCGTGGGGTATAAAAAAAAGTGTTAATAGGAAGCTCAGTGGGGTTACAAGTTCAAAAGCGTATTTTTTAAAACACCATTTACTAAGATTCCGAATTTAGTCGGAAAAATTATAACAGGAAAATTCGACATTTATATTGCGATCAATTACACACGTTAATTATGATATACCTACTCCATATATACTCTCGCACAGATCCGCTGGGGAGTGTCAGGATATAAGCATCTGTAAGTGGCGGGTTTGAGATGCTATATGAACCCTCTGTACAGTTCTCCCAGTGGCGACGGAGCTACTTTATCTGCTGTGTTACATATGGTAAGTGTGAGTTTGTTTTGGTGAACTTTCATTCGATTCTAGTACGCCGACTCTCCGCTAGGGTTCTGTCGGCAGTGCGCTCTGTCTATGCCACGGAGCACGGTCGTCGCTGTTTAACCCTAATGCCAGTAATGTGGACAAGTGAGTAAAAGAGGGGCTACTTCGGCTGGTCGGTACTGTATTTTGGAAGAAGTTAGTTGGTAGATGTTAGTAGCCTCGCCATACAAAGAGGTTGGTTTGAGCACGCTTTCTGAAAAGGAAAATAAAATGGCAATACGTTGATGCACCGCGTCGTATAAGCCATTCTATAGGCCTCGTCTTGGGGCTACAGGCCACAGATGCTGCTAGTCGCCTACGGCTGGCGCATGCCACAAGAGCACGCACGTCGCTTCCACTTCATTAGCGACGTGTGCCATTAACAACAGAAGCAAAGTGGCGTTGTCGGGGCGCGTATGATGGAAATCATAGCGTTGGCACGTGGGGATTGTGAGTCCCTTGTTTGTTACTCGGGCTCTTTCTCCCCGTTGCTTATTTTCGCATAGAAACAATTAGGTTTGCTCTATATCGCCGGCTTCAAAACGTTTTTTTTTTCTTCTTTTCGGGCCTGTGTTCTCTTCTTCACTTCACAAATACCGGTTTTTCTCGATTAAAAGCTAACCCGCCGCGGTGGTCTTATGGCGCTCGGCTGCTGACCATGAGGTCGCGGGTTCGTATCTCGGCCCCTGCGGTCACATTTCGATGGATGCGGAATACTAGAGGCCTGCCGCATTGTGCCGTGTCAGTGGACGTTAAAGAACCCCACGTGGTCGAAGTTATGCGGAGCGCTCGACTACGGCGCCTTTCGTTGCCGGAGTCGATTTGCGACATGAAACTCGATCATAACAACCAGAGAAACCGGTTTTCGCCCTTCTTTCTTTCTTTCTCTTTCTCTCTGAATTTTAGTGTGTCGCGTGGATTATATACTGCCCTGAATTATATATTACGGTGACAGGCGCCATAAACAAAAAATCTAGCTGAGTTCTGTGCTACGTTGGGTTCGCGGGGATAAAATAGAAAGTCGAGCCCCCAGCCCACCCTCGGTTCATGTGTGTGCGTGCAGTGCTTCTTTGGCGCAGTCATTCGTAGAACGCTTCTGTAGAACGTTGGTGGGAAGGTGTCACTGCTTGGTGGTTTAGAGACCTGTAAGCTCCAACGATAACGTCAAACGAACATATTTCATCGTCGCTTAGGTATGTAAGTTTTTCCTGCAGTAAATGTAGTGCTTTAAAAACAGCGAGGACAACAACAATATAATAAAAATAACGATAGTCAATGATGTAGTAAAACGATCGTGACCTTCTCTTTCCTGTGGGATTGTCGCCGATGTAGTTTAGCAGCAGTGGTGGCAGTAGGTGACACTCAGTCATGTGACCTCCTTGAAAATGATGATGATGACGAATATACTCGAAATAATGATGATGATTCATATGCTTTACTCCAAATAAATCAAACTAAATTGCGATGATGATCATGACTTACGGCATGAAATAGCGGGGAAATGACTCGCGCTTTGATCAATTACATTAGAGCTCGTAGGTCATGTGACCTCGTGAGCCAATAACATGCACTCGCACGTATACGGCTTAGCTTTGCGAGAGTTTTCACGTCGTTGAATTTAATAATAATAATAATAATAATAATAATAATAATAATAATAATAATAATAATAATAATAATAATAATAATGTAGGCATCAATTATGCGCTTCATACTCATCTTGACAGCAGTCAATCATCATCACCTGTTCCGGCTGACACCTGTTCCTCTTCGGGTTGGCTACCTAGTTCACGGCAATAAACCTCGGTATACAACCGAGGCGTCATACGTGGTGGAGGTGCTGGGTCGCATACTACTACTACTACTACTACTACTACTACTACTACTACTACTACTACTACTACTACTACTACTACTACTACTACTACTACTACTACTACTACTACTACTACTACTACTACTACTACTACTACTACTACTAATAATAATAATAATAATAATAATAATAATAACAATAATAATACCAACAGCTCACCCTTACCCCATGACGCGACACAGGCATGATGTATCTTTGTTGAAGGAGAGTGGCGCTCAATATAGTCGAGTAAGTACGGTAGCTCCGCACTGTAGGCGCGCCGTGCGTCATCCCCGCCGAGCAACGGGTCTAAAAAAAGGGTTAAGGAAGGCGCAGTTCTCGGAGATGCTGCGCGTGTTCGGGACACAAATTTTACGCTCGGGGTGCAAAACCAGGCGTGCCCGACATGACGTGCTGTTTCTTTGAAAGCCGAGCCAGAGGCGGCTGTAAATGCGCCAAAAGTGAAACAAACACCGTGGAAGCGCGTCTTGGACGCGTTTTGCATGCAAGTGGCCTCGAGCTATGCAGATTCGGGGTTGCCTTTTCGCCCTGCTCGATGCTGTGCGTTTCGCGTCGTTCGGGAAACGCGTTTTCAAGAGCGCGTTCTGAGCGCCCACCATTACGTGCGCGAATGGGAGGGCGCGCAGGCTGTTCGCGACGTTTCAGACCGGTACGTGTTAGAAGGCAACGTAGCTGTCGCTTTAGGGTAGGCGTTTGCACCGTCATGAAGGTGGCGAGAGGTTACGTATGCGGGACGTCAAAACCGTGACGCCATCTGGTCACCCCGTCGGCTGCGTGCTGTTTCTCTGCGTGCGAGACGACCATCTGTTGCATTTTACTGAAGAAAAATAAGCTTTATTTGGCCGACGATTCGGGATTTTGCTCGCCGTGTGGTTGTTTGTGCATTTCCCGGTTAGTGCAAGTGACATTCGGCGGCACACTTTCGGGGTCACTAGCTCCTGCACCAGTCCTGCACCATTATGCTGTCAGGTATACTCGTTCACCATGATGCTACCGCATAGTTCGGTAGTTTGGCACTGTACCGTAATTATCTACAATGTCCTGTACGATAGTCCTGCAAGCTAGTCCTTCTCTGTAATCCTGCGCATTATCTTTCGTGCGATGGGGTGGCTCCATAGTTCCACATAACAGTACCACACCACAGTCTTGCACCACAGGTCTGCAACGTGGTACTGCACCCTAATACCATACTTTGTCCTTTGCGATTTTCCTGCACAGTAGTCCTGCCCCTCCATGGTGGTCTAGTGGCTAAGGTATTCGGCTGCTGACCCGCAGGTCGCGGGATCGAATCCCGGCTGCGGCGGCTGCATTTCCGATGGAGGCGGAAATGTTGTAGGCCCGTGTACTCAGATTTGGGTGCACGTTAAAAAACCCCAGGTGGTCTAAATTTCCGGAGCCCTCCACTACGGCGTCTCTCATAATCATATGGTGGTTTTGGGACGTTAAACCCCACATATCAATCAATGGACAGTAGTCCTGCATGGTGGCCCTCCGCCTTATTACGGTACGATAGTCCTGCACGATGATGCTGCACCGTAGTCCCGCACGACACTTCTGCCACCGCTGTCCTGCACCATAGCGCTGCACCGTATATATGTCTCTATATAGTGTTGTATGGTAGTAGTATACTGTAGATCTGTCTGTATAGCCTTGTACGGTAGTACTGTACTACTGTCCTGCCCCATAGTCATACACCCAAGGCTTGCACTCGGGAATTGGATTTCATTCATGCATCCAAGTCATGTGCGCGCATTTACTCCAGGTATACGCTCCCTCTACAAGAATGCCTAGGCCCATTCTCTTTTGGTTCGTTTTCAAACTCGAGCGCCTTCGCTCGCCCTCTCCACACTTTTCAAAGCGCAACCGGTTGTAAAGCGGTAGCGGTGGGCGCATAAAAACCGTTGCCTCCTGCATAAAACCACGCACAGGGCGAGAGTGTGAGAGCGAGGCGCCATTGGATGAAGAATGGTAGCTCCGGAGGGGATAACAGGAAGGTCGGAGTCGCGGCACGGGTGTTAGGGTTAAGAACGAGATTTGAATTCGAAGTGGCGCCCGCGGTCCTTTGTCATTTAAATAACGAGAGGCCCCTGCGCGTGTCCCGGGGATGCGATTTAAATATTTCGCGCCAGTTTTCGCTGTGTAGGAACGCTCGGTGAATACTATAGGGACGAAGGGAAAGAAGAACGCTTTATTGCGGCGGCAGCGTGCTCAAAGGGCGAGGCCTTGCGAGGGGGAGAGGTGGCTTTGGTGAGTGGTGTATTGGGATAGGTGCGTGTAGATTGGGGAGTGGGGAAGGCGTTTAGATTGAGGAAAGCAGCTGTCTCAGCTCCTGGGCGCTCGGAATATGTAAAGAGACACCTCCAGTGTCCGCAGGTTGCTGGCTATTGTTGCTGTTGCTCTTTTTTTTAAATTTATCTTTCTCTCACTTTAATAGCATCACGTGTGTGCCAGCGTGTGTGTGACTTCAAAGAAAGTTGCGGGAATCTGCAACTGAATAACTGCACAAAGATAAGAAAGGGGAAGGAGAAAAAGATGTACTTTTAAAGCTCCTAAATGTAGGCCTCCCGTATACAGCCCAGTCGCCGTGCTTTGCAGCTTGGGGCGATTACAATGAAGATGCGCCTCTAAGGAAAGGTGTGTTCCCGCGGAGGCGTCGAGGAGAAGGGCAAAAAACATAGGCTGAGGAGGAGGAGGTGAGCGGGTATTCAGTCGCTTTTATAGCCGTGTCTGAATCTTGCTCCAAGGATGAGGCGACCATTTAAGAAGAGAGCGTTGAAAAAAAAAATTGAAATTTTAAAGAGAGGGTATCGTCGCGTGCCAGTTTGAAGACACGAGAGCTGATACAGCTGCCCCTCTCCCCAACCCGCAATCGTTGTCGCACGCTTTGTAACACTCTCACACAACACTGGCGTCTGTGATATAGGATGAGACAAAAACCATGTTTTCTTGTCTTTGTGTTTCTTTTTGAATCTGAAAGTCGGTATTGAAAGAGTTCTGGCCTCTTTAGTTATTTGATCACCCCCTTTCTTCCTTTCTCCCCACCTCCTCCCCTGCGCGCATGGTCGCTGGAGTTTGTAGCTTTCGGAGATTGTCCCCTTCAAGGACCTGTATCTTCGCTGTTTTGCATGACACTGCAAGTGTCGCCCAAAACCTCCTGTTGTATCTCTTTATATTCCTTTCGTCTTCACCCTCATCAAAGGGTTCTTTTCGACGGTGGGATCGCAACAGAGAGGTATAGAATTCCACGTTTTGTTACCTTTTTTTTCCCTTATCTAATCTCTGAACATTCACTGATAGGAAGTTCGCGCTAGCCTTTCCCTTTGGGGAACCGGTGCTCTTAGATTAAGAGAATACAGGTCAGGCGAAGAAAAGAAGATACGCCGCGCTAAAGAGATGCGATCGCGAACGGGTTTAGAGGGCATAATAATAGCGAAGCTTCTTAAAACAGCCCCCCCCCCCCCGCCCCCCATGCATTCTTCGCTTTTCAGGGCTGCTTGTCTGATACCCACGCCCGGGACGGAACCGATAAAATTGAAAAGGGCGGGGATCGCTCCCGGACCCCTTTATGTTTCTCGGTTCCCCCGTTGCTGTTCAATATTATTTAGATGGCT
The DNA here is from genome assembly GCF_043290135.1 of Rhipicephalus microplus. Classification (NCBI taxonomy): domain Eukaryota; kingdom Metazoa; phylum Arthropoda; class Arachnida; order Ixodida; family Ixodidae; genus Rhipicephalus; species Rhipicephalus microplus. The sequence goes on along the minus strand of NC_134709.1, from coordinate 14,880,905 downwards.
TCGGTTTCTATTGTTTCCAGCACGATCGCAGAGCTCTTAAGCATGTCACACCCTTGCACCCTTTTTTTTTTATTATTGCAAGCCGAGGGAATCTGCATATGTGTGGGTTTAGGGGGTTGTTAGGAGGCTAGGAGGAAGGATTGAGTAAGCGGTGAAGGGGGTGGACTTTTTGGCGCGTGCTAAAGAGATTAAACGTCTCGAGGAGAAGCCTTCGTTCGTGTTTTTCGTAGGTGGCGTGGCTTTAAAGGCTTGTTTGTTTCAGAGGAGCGCGCGAAACTATATTGTAGCTGCCGTTGCCGTGTACGGCGCCACCTTTTGTGATCTAGGGAAGAGTATAAGCATTTGGGATTGCAGGCTCTTCCCTAACAAAAGTGGCAAATATGTTGAACTGGAAATCCGTGACGTGACCTGCGATGTAACATAATTGTTCACTTCAAATTGACATCAAACGTGCTGGAGGATCGTGGGAAGGCACGCTTTGCATGTTATTGAAGTTGGCCACATGTTGCCAGCATCCAGGAAAGCACACCAACGCACACACGAATGTAGTTTTAAGTTCCGGGGGTTGGCAGCTGCAGGTGTTATCTGTTTGCGGAAATTTATTGCTGAGTTAAGCTTGGTCCTTCCGTACAACCAACAATTGCTTGTGCACGTGTCATCATCGAACGGCGTGTTGCGAGGTTGAGAAGGTATACCAGGGAGCGGACGTTCTTCGAATTGAGCTCCACGATTTGCAAATAACTCTATGTTGTTCCCGTAGAGCTTACCACGATTTCAGTTCTGGAATTCGATCCTTATCTCTCGATGTCACTACCGTAGCTTTAGCATTGTCACTTCAATCGGAAACTTTATGTTGGCACAGTGATTGGAAAACTTCCTGGTTATTAGTATATATGTACATTTTAATGAAACACGCTGTTGGGCTAGTTCTTTTTTATTGTCAGAAATGTAAAAACAGAATGCAGCGGAAGGAACAAATGTGCATTGAAGGGCGTCAGCGCTCTTTTCTTTGCTGTCTTTGTTTCTTCGCCTCGCTTTGCATTATCGCTTATTGCACAGTATCCATTTCTTGCGCTTGCTATATTTGTTAGTTATTATACCGAGCACAATGTTATTGAATGGTAATGCCGCACTGCAAAAGGATCAGTTTTGTCTCGTGTATCACTGATTGTTCCTTGTTTTGCTTGGCAAATAGTGTTTTGTAACATCGCGTTTCTTGCTCTTTCGAACATTTACTTGGGACCTTTTTTTTTCTTTATTTGTTTCACCGTTTACAGTCCCGGCGCACTGACATTAATTGGTTCTTCGAACGTTAAGTTGTGCGCCACATGGAAGCCTGTCAGAACTAGGCGGCTCCCTCTGGAAATGTTTTGAACCTCCCTGTAATAGATGAATACTGCGCGAAGCCCCCCTCCCCCCTCTCTCTCTCTCCCTATCCGCTTGTCCTGCGCAGGTAAAGCAAACGCTCTTCAACGAGTTTCAAGTATAAAAAAATAAGGCGCCACCTGAATTGCTGACACGATACCCGAGTCCGCACCCAACCTCACCAGAACGTGTACTGGAACAGCCGGTGACAATATTCTGTCGCTAACTTGTCAAGACGCGAGTGCTTTTATAAATAATGAAATCCCGTCGACTACACGACCCCCGAAGGGAATGTCGCCAACGATCCCAATAAGTGAGCCTTTAGTGCATGTTCGTTAATTATCCCGCGGTGAGGCTCAGGCTCCTTGTTGGGGTTGTTTCCTCTTTCCGGGTCGCACATAACTGCCGAGGCATTTATTGTGCTGCGGCTCCTATTTCTTCGTTTTTTTTTTTTGTTCATCGCATGTCTTCAGGGCCAAATCATGTATGGAAGCCAGGAGGTTCTTGCCTCCATCGCTAATGCTTCTCAGCGTGGTAAAAGCTACACGTTTCTTCAAGCTAATACGTTCTTTACAAACATGTATACGTGGGAACTCTACGTGGTGCTAAGTCATTTGCCTATTAAACGATTTATTCTTGTTTACGTCAGCAATGATCAACTAATGATGAAGAAAATTTTCGAATAATAAATATCACTGATAATGTGGCCATATGGGAGCGCGTGTGTTTGGAAAGCGAAGCATATGCGTTTCTTTGATTCGTTGGTTCAATAACTAATTATAGTTTTGGATTTGATCTTCCTGGCCATGGGTATTTACTTCAAAGGGCATTAACTTGCAATGTGCGAACAACCGCAAACTAAGTACAAAGGGGGGGGGGATGCGCTCATATTAGTTATAAGCACTACCAGTTGCATGTTAGAAGGCCCTGTCAGCATGATCCCATTAATGGGTAGCAACGCTGAACGGGGAGGGCGCGAAACGTGCCAGACGAAAGTTTTTGCGCAGAGCTTCATTATCAGGGTCTTTTTTTTATATATGTACCAGTATGTAAGTAGACCATCATCAACGAGAAGGTCGCGAGTTCGATCCCGGCGGCGGCGGTCGCTTTTCGATGCATACCAAATGCGAAATGCCCATGTACGCTGCCGTGTGAGTATTCGTTAAAGAACACTAGATAGACGAAGTGTCCGAAGCCCTCCGCTACGGCGTGCCTCAATGATATAGTAGTTTTGGCTAGTACAACCCCAGATATTATTCCACTCAGCAATACATACATACATACATACATACATACATACATACATACATACATACATACATACATACATACATACATACATACATACATACATACATACATACATACATACATACATACATACATACACTTGGCATACATACATACATGCATGAACACTTGGCATACATGCATACATACATGCATACATGCATACGTACATACATACATACATACGTACATGCATACATGCATACGTACATGCATACATACATACATACATGCATACATGCATACGTACATACATACATACATACGTACATGCATACATGCATACGTACATGCATACATGCATGCATACATACATACATACATACATACATACATACATACATACATACATACATACATACATACATGCATGCGTACATACATACATGCATGCGTACATACATGCGTACGTACGTACATGCATGCGTACGTACGTATACGCACACCCGCCATGTTGAGTTAGATCCCTCTTGAGGGAACAGACTCGTCACCTTATGACCTATGCGCATGTGTATCATGAAATAATACTGCACGGATTTCACTCGTAGCAAGCGATCATCATGGTGCATCAGGGTTGCCCTTAATAAAGAATAAAAAAAAAACAACGCGGACTTTTTGCATAACCGCTCTTGGGACAAGCGCCGCGGGACGAAGAAACTTCTCTCTTAATTACCGTTGCAGCCGACAGGCGTCGCTGGGGGGCGTAACTCCGAGCCGCCTATCGGCGGTGCGAGGGAGCGAAGGGCGGAGTTTATCGGCGCGAAGCGATGATCGTGTTAACGCGTCGGAGTAATAATTAGGACCGGGTTAAGCGCGCGCACCGCTGATTGCGAGTAATGAAGGTCGAAGGCCACAGCCGCCGCGTTGAGGCGATGGCGCGCGATGGAAGCAGCTTGACTGACGCCCTCGGGGTGAGTCAAGTATCCCTCGTGGGCCCTTCATTGCTTTCGCTGCGCGTCTTCGCTTCGGTGTTAATTCGCATATGTGGAGACGAGAGGGCGCTATATGAGTAGGATTATTATCACCCTATCACCTTCATTACCACTGTTTTATAGAATGCAACACTAATCGTCGTGGGCAAGCCAGTTCATACATGCCGACCGGGAAAACGGCGTGCCGATCGATACGGGGCAACAGATTAAAACACACAGGCACAGCGCTAACAATTGAATTTAGCATAGCTTGTCAAGCGATAAAGTAATCTATTGTTATTTAGAGCTATGTCTGTGTCGTTCATGTCGTTTTTTTTTTTTTTTGCTTTGGCACTCGTTGTTCCGCCTTGGTACGCTGTTTCCACGCTCATTGTTATTATTGTAGTCGTTATTGATACGGGAATATAGGAACATAACAAATATAAGCAAAAAATAACAGGTTTGAAATTGCCCCATAAAAATCGCAAAAGAAAGAATATGGAGGAGACTGAGAAATAAAGCGGTATACAGAGAAACGAAAACGAAGGTACACTTGCCGGACATCAAAATACACGCCGTAAGAACATCCAAGACAGTGTCGCTAAGGGAGGATCGCGAATACGCATGAAATTTTTCGGCGATGTTGGTACGAATAAAGGTTTGCGAATAAACGTGGATGCAAAAACATTTCTTCCAGAAGCCGGCTTCCCCGAACGCGTTGCGTTATATAGAAATAAGTTATTCACGACTTCGTAGTAGTACATAGATGAACTATTCTCAAGCTTGACACTAGAACGTAGTCAACAGAAAGGTTGCTCACAGCTGCGCCATAAACGTGGGCACATGGTAAATTGCACCTATAGATTGCGCGAACGAATACGTTTGAACTCTTGAATTTCGGAAATAGAAAACGTCTCTGGGCGTACCCTTATGATGAATTCGAGGAGACAAGATACGGACTTTCTCCTCTGTTGGGTGTCTTCAAGATATATGCGTGCCGTCTCGTCGCTAAATATTCCCGTTTGCGGCGTCACACGCAGATTCAAAGAATGTGAATAACAGACAACAATAATCCCTGCTTGATTGAAGTAACGAGCGACGAATCGAGGGCTTTTGCTTTGTTAGACGCTATACCTAATGAAACCAAGAGACAATGCAGCTTGGCCGACGCCCTCAGGTTAACTGAATAGAAGTACCCGGTAAAGCGGACATCTGGATGACTACCGCGATAGCTCCGTTGGTGAAGCGTCAGACGCGTTATCCGATGCACTACCAGTATAGATTCGGTCCCTACCGGTGTCCGGTTGTCTTTTCTACCACTTCAATTTATTAACATTTATATCAAACTTGCTACGATACAGTTAACTGAATGCAAATACCGTACCCTGCACCTTTCGTGGCCTAACATTGTCTGCTCGTTGCGTTTTGGTGTATTCCTAGCTGTTTGGAGTGTCCCACGTACATTCGTGCGCTTAGGAGCGCGTGTCCACTTGGGTGCTCTCTTGCCTTGAACGATGCGTCAGCGCTTTCTCACCGCGCCCAGTGCGAGATACCCGACTGCCACGGCGCGGAACTAAAGAAGTGGGAAAGGAAGGGAACTTTCGCCTAGGCAGTGCCGCCATTGTCAAAGTGGCCGTTCCGGCCGAGCGGTTAGTCCTTTTCCCGGTTTTGATGGACGCCTGTACCGTTTTGCTAGCGGGGATGACTGTACCGTTGTACGCGTAGAGATCTTGGCGGGCTGAAACGTTGAAAGGAACAGAAAAAAAACGGTAAACGTAGGGATTGGGTGTGGGCGGGCCAGAGAGATTCAATGCACGGTGGACCAGGCAAAACTTGGGGGGGGGGGGGGGATGCGGGTGTGGTGCACTCTCTTTGAGAGGGACGCGAGGGGAAGAACGCAGTCAGCGGAGTGACGTCCTATTCCGCTGTTGCTGCTGGTGGTAGCGGGCCATTGTGTGCGCGCCGGACGTTCATATCATCTCTTCTTGACCGATCCGGTTACGCCAGACCGCTAGGCAGTCTCGCATCTCTGGACGATGAGAGTGTGTGGCTAGCGCTCTGGATTGACTCATGGGACGGAACGGAAACGCAGCAGGCCGAGATTCCTACTTTCTACAGAGCAACTCCACCCTTCACCCTCTCTCTCTCTCTCTCTACAGCTGCATTTCTCAGTAGGGAGAGTTGAGCGTGTAGACCCTACCTCGCGCTGCTTGATGCATGCGGGGAAAAACTTCCGCGGAAGGAGAAGGAAGGGAAGTGAAGGCGCGGTTCCTCTCCGGATGTTCCGTTCGTCCGCGCTCGCTGCCCGCAGGCCGGAAGTGAAAGTGACGGCGAATAGGAAGCGGGGACGCGGAGTGGAAGTGTGTGTGTGTGTCGTTGGATAGTGGCGGGTGGGGGGAAGGAGGAGGTGTTCTCACTGTGACTGCGACTGATGAAATCGTGGGCGTGGTGACGCTTTTTTGCGGGGTTAGGATGTGCGAGGATGAATAGTTTTTTTTTTACTTGTACCAAGTGAGCAGTTGAGAAGTTAGTAAACTTTAATAAATGAAGTGAGGCAGTTTGCTGGTGTATTGGTGAGTTTCACTGATCCAAGTTAAATTTTCTGCTTGAAGAAATGTAACTGCCGATTTCAATAAAAGAAATTCGCAGAGGAAGGTCCTCGGCTAATATTAATCAAGTTAGTGATTATTCACCGTTATGACTAGGCAGGAGACATCGGCGTTTTGAAGAGGGATTTGTTTTGCCAATTTTACACACTGAAATGCGTCTAATCTTCAGACAGATCACCTGTAGCGTCACCAAAGACAAATGGTTTGACGTGAAATTTAAGAGTTCAGACTTATGCTTAATATACCCTTGCGTAAAACTAAGCATCCCACCAGAGTTAAGAGAAAATAGAAGATTTGAAACATTGGTCCACCGCCTACGGCTTGGCACAGCACTTATGCGACACTTCCTACACAAGATAAAATGTGCGTCTAGTACAGAGTGCTCCTGCGGCCACCCTGATGAAGATGTCACGTCGCCTGTTTCTGGAGTGCTCGAAATATTGAACACAAAGACAAGTATTATGAGGAAGTTCGCAGCGATAGGACGCCTTTCACAATGATGAAAATTCTAGGTCCACGGCAACTGCAGGTCTTCAGAAAACAGCACTTGTTGCCTTCAAGACGTTTCTTGAAGAATATTTAGATAGTGTGTTTCATATGTCATCTGTATAGTGCGAACTGACCTTGTATGTGGAAATTGTGTACATAGCCCCGCCGCGGTGGTCTAGTGGCTAAGGTACTCGGCTGCTGACCCGCAGGTCGCGGGATCGAATCCCGGCTGCGGCGGCTGCATTTCTGATGGAGGCGGAAATGTAGGCCCATGTGCTCGGATTTGGGAGCACGTTAAAGAACCCCAGGTGGTCTAAATTTCCGGAGCCCTCCACTAAGGCCTCTTTCATAATCAAATGGTGGTTTTGGGACGTTAAACCCCACATATCAATCATCAAATCAATTGTGTACATATGTATCTATTGGGCGAATATTACCTGTAATGTGAGGTGAACTGACTTTTGTGTGGAACATATGAACCTATTAGCTGTCTGTGAACTGACCTGTGAAGTTTGGCTAATGTGTACTTTCACATCGTATGTTCTACAGTTTCGCATTTTATGCCCCAAGTATTGGTCTTACGGCATATCTTGTCTACTAAGAGAAAAAGGAGTAGCCGATGCCACCATGCAGTCACTAGCCTCTCCTATTTCGTCATTTTAATAAAAAAAAGTTGGCGTTCTTGCTGTGAGCACCTAATACACAGCTCTATTCATATTTAACACTGTGGTTTTACTTCATGCACACCGTGGCCGCAATGGAATCATACCCATGACGTCTCATGAGGAAAGGGACATAGTTACTAAAAATGCGATATCTTGATTTATTGATTGATAATTGATTGATTGACTGATTGATTGACTGATTGATTGATTGTCTAAGTACATCACAGGACGTTAGCGCTGTTATTCCTTATAAGTCAATCTTCCCGTATGATTACTAACGAAATATGTTCAACTCGACTCCATACCTCGACATGGAATGGTCATCGCGTTCTGTCCCAATCGAAAGCTGGCTGTCGTGGCATGTAAAGCCAACGGGCGACGTCATGACAGGCTGAATAACTCGCTTGCTTTTCGAATATCTTCCTTTTTCATGAGGACACTAAAAAAAGGGGGAGGGGAGAAGGGTTGCCTTGTGAATCGCAAAATCACCACGCTTTACCCGAGAAGACGCCTGGTAAACGAGAAAACGTGCGAGAAGAAAATTTGGAGGGCGACGCCACTTTGAAGTTCCCTCACCAATCGCAGTGATGTCATAGATTTTGACGGCGTCTATTAGTGCCTTCGTAGTTCGTAATCGGCAAATAAGTACATTGTACTTTGAGCGGGGCCAAGATTCAGCAAAGGTCATCGAGTCCTTGTGGCCCAAACGCGAATGAGACATTTCAAGTCCGTGACTTCGAGTCTGGAGAATTCGAATAAAAGTTGAAAATTATACTTTGACCTTGATTTTGTCTGTATTTGCATACCTATTGGGGTGTAACATAACATTGCAGTGCTTAGTGTACAATTAGACGCCAATTCAATCCATACCAATTTATTGTATAACTTTAGTGTTCCTTTAAAGTACCAGTTATATCGAGGCCATCTAGTCTGCGTGCGTGGTCTGTCATAACTGCGTCCACTTAGATACAAAACATACGCTATAGGTCCGTCGATGTCTTTTTCGTGTTCTCGTATGACAGCGGAAGGAAGTGGGACCCAGTGGGGACGCTCCTTGGAGGAAACTCGTGTTCCGTTTCCGGACCGTTTGCTCTTCGTTTAGCCGTAGACGATGCGCATGCGCGATTGCGTCTGTGTTCGTGCGTCCGCGTGATTGCCGTACGGTGTCTCGCCATTGGTGGCGACGTCGGTCGTAGGCATTTAATATAACCGAGTGAAGGGGCCCAGTTAGTAAAAGTGGGTCACTCGCTCGATAACGCGACTGATAGCTTCTAGGAAAGCTGTCCGGTTGTTGCGACGTTATGGCGATTGCCTGTCGTCTTAACGGTTCTCCGTGAAGTATGCCGGCTGTTGAGGTTATTTCTGTCTACACTCATTCCGAAATATCTATGTTTTCGTGCTGGTTAGTCGTTTTTCGTTAAAGTTCTCTCAGACGTCATTGTTGGGTCGAAGAAGCACAACACCAATTCGAGAGACTGCGGGACAGATCGAACTGCTTACCGGCGTTAGAAGAGTTCAGAGGGACATTATTGCCACGAGCATTTCTTATTTTTTCTCTTACCCGTACGTCGCGAGATCAAATTCCGGCTGCAGCGGCTGCATTTTCGATCAAGGAGAAAATGCCGTATGCGCTTGCTCATGCAGATTCGGGTGGATGTTACAGAAGGCCAGGGGATCGAAATTTCTGGAGTCCTCCACTACGGCATTTCTCATAACCATATGGGGGTTTTAAGGCGTTCAACCCCACATATCAATGAATCAATCAATCAATCAATCAATCAATCAATTAATCAATTATTATCGCTCTTGTTGTAGTCGGTTTGCACTTACAAAGACTATGAGCGCAAACCACGACTCCAAAGTAGTAGATCATTCGTAAAGATTACGCGCACAACGCGAAAATTGCAGATTATCATGGAACTTACGTCGGCACCAGCATTAACGCTGATATTACCTATGGTACACCTATAAATGTCGACGCGCATCTCCGTTTCAGTTGATCGACGGGCGCTGCGCTCTGTTCGCCGCTATCAGTGCCGGCGTCTATCACTGTAATCCAGACTTTCTGTTAATCGGCCACAACAAGTTCGGCCCAATAAATCGTTTAATATTGTACAAGCCGTCTTTTCTTTAATCGGCGTCATGATCCCGTGACAATGTGTAAAGCAAACACCAAGGTGAAAGCTTCCGATGCTTCAACAACCGGGAAAGTTTACCGCCGCCGGTGCTGAGACGAGTGAAGCAAAAAAAAAAAAAAAAAAAACATTGCACCAAGTCAGCGTGGTATGGCAGGTGGACTGATTTTGTGAGGCCGTCATGACGTCACATTAACATCACGTAACATGACGTCACAAGATGGCGTAATCGTACGAGGTCGTTGCTTTGTCAAATGCGAGTTCATCTCGATGCGAAGCCATGTAAGCTGCAGAAAGCTTCTAACGCCTCTGATCCTGGAGGCGGGTAAAATCATGCTGGGTGCGTGGTGGGAGGACTAAATATAAGCGACTATAAGAGGAAAATTAAGACTAAGACGGCTTTCTAAGAACTTGCTGTTGGGCGAGTTGTTGATCATATAAAATGCCCAGTTTAACGGTAAGAAACCCGTGTGCATGTCGTCTGTCTCTCACACGAGTATACGTCTTTTTTTAGTGCTACAATCAGCACGCTAACATGTCCTTCGCCTATGAGTCGTCCTGGCCTAAAGAACCGCGTGCCAGTTCTTGTTGTGTCAGTTTCGACTATGTATACATACACGTCTCGCAAAACTTCTTTGCTCGAGTGGCACGCGAGAAATATAGCACATCTCTAAGAACTGCGAGCATGGGGTCAGGCTCTTTCACTGCCCTGACGTACATCCTCTGCGCCCATGAGTGAACAGTCGCAGAGTGGCGCACTTGCTCACCGAAGCGGTTCCCGCCACTTCCTGGTCGTGACTCTTGGGTGGGCCGCGTTTGTTGTTACCTTGGCACACTGCGCCAAACTCTCGACAGAAGCAGTATTTGGTGCAGCCAGAAAAGTAGTTACATATCGCGTACCACATACGTAAGACCGTATAGAGATACTCAGTCACTGTCGCGAGTAAAGCAGTTCTTTGGTGCGGTTGGCTCCCGCTTGCGAGACGACAACGTCCCGTATACCCTCTGCTTGGGCAAAAGGAGACACGTACGACGTGTTCTTGTTCGCCGAAGTGTCGAATCTATGGCGTGTGCGCTGTGTTTCTGTGGGCACCATGAACAGTGAATCAGTGCCCGGATGCTCGGAATCGCTCGCTTCTGACTGTTGCGCGTCGTTAGCCGCAATGTTTGAGTTTTACCGGCGCTGTGAGCGGTGGCTCGAGTACGACGCGACCCCCTCTCGGCGGTATTGGGAGTAACTGGGGCGCTGGTGGCTCGGCACGGAGTTCATATATATAGAAATATTGTCGCTATGGCACTCCTCCTTTTCGGTTGATGTGTGAAGTGAGGATCCGGCGTTAGGCGCATGTCTAGGAGTGCGGAATCCCCAAACGGAGGACTTCACAAATATTCTGATGTTTTTTTTATATTTTCTTGGCGCCCGTACATGCATATGAGTGGCTTGTTTTCGCGACATCATGCCGTCTATACAAGCCCGATTTCGACGGCAATGCTTCTGTATATTCCTCATTCGGATTCCTGTAGCTTTTCTAAGCTCGAGTGTTCGACGGCGTGACGGCCTCTTATTGCACGCCGAAGCAACTGATATAAACGGGGGCACAGAAGCGCTTCCTTGGACCATTTCTCAACGTATGCGAGCTATCGCTTTTTTTCTAGACATACCTTTTTTTTCTATTTCTTCTCGTACTAAATGACGACATACTTTCCGGGCCTTCAGCATATCTATAGCACCGAGACCAAAATACACCCCGTACGCAAAACAACAGACCGTTCGGCCGACGCGCGATGCTCGCATACGAAACTGCGTATATGAACTGGGTCTTGCGCCAGTAATGCTCCGCGGGCACGCCAGCGGCGCATTGTGGAGTGTATCATCTATGGAGTGTATACGGCAGTCGCTCACAGTCATTTACGAACCGTTATGACGCTTTCGCGAATCGGGCATTGTTGGGGTCCATCATCCGGGTGTTTTTGTAATGCACGAACGACAGTTTGTCTCCTTCTTAGTCAGTGTCTGGTTTTCTCGATTCTCGACTACCGTGAGTGTATATATATAATATATGCTCGATGACTGCCGCACCACCTCTTAGTATTTGCTTCGGGCGGTACAGTCAATGTTGGATGAGCCCGTATCTAAATTGTCCGTATTAGGCGTTTCCAGCGTGATCGATTGTTCGAAAACGCTGCTGAAGAATTTTCATTCGTTTCATACTATGGAGTATTAACTATTGCTCGTCACCGAAGACAGTGTAGGACGTTGTATCGCGTTTGGTAAAGAATCTGTGGGTGTACGCTTTCCGCACAGTGTTTTCGGATTTGAATGTACGTATACAGCCGCGTCCCGTAGGCGGGTTAACTGACTGAGAAGGCACGCGGGTTAGGGGCAGACAGAAAGTTTGCTGGGCAGAGGAGATTAGGAAGTTCGCGGGTATAAAGCCGCAGCAGCAAGTACAGGACCGAGTTGAGGGGCGGAACACGGGAGAGACGTTTATCCCGCAGCAGGCGTAGTCGGGCTTATCATGATGATATTGACAGCCGCGTCCACGTCGGTGTAAAACGCACGAGCTTCCGGTATTTCTCTGTGGTGCGACACCTTGCTGTGATGGCGGGCTGTGACAGTGTGGTCAGGAACATGCGCGGCCTAATAAACATGCTGGCCATGCAGCTTTCCACGAGGGACAGCGTATAGACAGGTGCACTTGCTTAACCGAAGTTGCACGCTCCCTCGGGGCGCTTTCGGTACTTCGATTCCAAAATACGACGCGTTTCGACTGATAACGTGCGCCAGACCTTGCGCATGTTTCGTGATCATATCGTGGTTATGAGACATAAGACCTAACAGTTATCACATTATTAATATCTTGTCATTCGTAAAGCCTGTTTAAAAGAGTCTTTTTTTTTTGCTAAACGTGCGAGGCCAAGCTCGTCCTCGAAGACCTGCGAAGACCAGCGACAACTCGTCGCCAGGGCCAAGAGGGCAGTCGAAGCCAGAGGGAATTCCTGGACTAGGAACCTTCCCACCTTTGGGTGACACCGAGCCTCGCTATAGGAACAGTGTTTTCTAAATAAACGTTTGTTTCTCTCTCTCTTCCCCGTTTTGAGTATAAGCGGCTCGTTCTCTTGCATCTTGTGTCCTGCGTGTTGTTGTGCTTGGGAATGTTGTGCTTAAAAAGTTGAATGTAATGACATCCCCGGAAAGCTTAGTAAACCCGACTGGACGGCTCTGCACCGACTTCAAGCAGAATAACGAAAGCACTGTTCTACGAGTAAGTCATCTTCGTCCTGAGCCGTGCTTCATCTCTTCGTTTGTAAACAAAAGCGCAAACTGGTCAATCTTTTCTCATTTTCGTTTGTTTATCACTTTTGTGTTGCCGCTTCCGCGGGCTTTCGCCCACTTCCGCGGCACGCCTATCGCTTCTCTTCCCGGAAGCGCTTCCCGGAAAAATTGAGAAATTTTTAGTTGTTGTTGCTTTCCTTGCACCCGTTTTGAAGATACACGATTCGTGCCACACTGCGCGCTAATGCGATGCCGACCGAGGCATATAAGTGGGTTACCCATTAAAGCAAAACATACGAAAATATTCCGGATGAACCAGATAAAGTAAGTTTTTGCAGGCCCTGACAAATCGGGACGGAAAGTCTTACTGGCAACATCTTTCTCTGACGCCATGCGCACAAACGCACTCACACATCACATAAATACTCCACACGTGCACGCACACAGCTTAGCGCACACGCACTCGCACTAACGCAAATACAATCATAAGCAAACGTGTTCATCACAGCACGCACGGATGTAACACTGATGTCGGAGAGGAACGGTCGCCTTTTAAAACTTTCCCCGGCGAAGCGATGCCATGGCAGGGATAATGCTGACGAAGATGGATAAGGCGGCGTTGGTGTTGGTGTTAGCGGGGTGTATAGGGATAAGAAAAGAGGGAGAGGGCAGGCAAGGCTCGCTCGGAATGCTCCTTCATCTCGGCAAAATTATTTCGCATACACCATTCCCCCTTCTTTATATCGTTTTCCAGTCGGCTCTGTTTTCGCTTCAGGCTGGCGATGCGCTCACGCCGTTGCAAACATCTGGTGTTCGTTTTTATTTCATCTTCATCATCGACTTCGCCGTTCCGCACTCTTCCATTCTGAAACTGCCGTTCGGCGTGTGGCGAAGAAAGCCTTCCGTCTCCTTTGCGCATGGCGAGCATTTTCAATGTCCTTCTGATCCTTCTCCTTAGTGGGTTCCTTTTTCTCCTCACACTATTCGATAAGTCACCCACACATCCGCCTTTCTGACGTCTCGTCAAATCCGGAAAAAAGTTAAAGGGGAACGCCAACAGAGGCTCAAAATAACGTCGCACTGAAAGGCTGAAATAAAGTAGGGAGGGTTGTAAAGAAGGATGAGAAGGAAAGGGAACAGTTGAAGTTATGTAGACGCTCCTGACGAGTCAGAGGCTCGTACTCGAGCTACGATATTGTATACCCTCCTTTTTTATATATCTAGTTTATCGCTTCTTTTATCCCTGCATGGACGGGCGTTTATTTAAACACCCGTATTGATGGACAGATCGCATCTTGCGCCAGCGGAGTTTCGGACAGCCAGACTGATCGATCGTAGCACGTCTGTTTTCCCATAAAGGAATCCACGTCTTTTTTATTGATGTTTTTTTTCTCGAGGACGCATGGAAATTATAGGCAAGATGGGTATGGGGTGTGGGAGGGGTATCATAGCGAGATGAGTTTGAGACGTCGGAATATATCCGTTAGCGGGAATCATTTCGATTACACACTCTTCTCTCTTCGGAGGTGAGCGTGTCTGTAATTATCAACACGAGAAAGAGAGAGTAATCTACGAAAATGACTCGCTGACGCGAACGCCGTATCCATGATATGGAGATTCGCTGTCATGCATTCACACACACACACTGCTCGTGTTCCGCGATATGTATGCAAAAGAAGGATTTTAACACCCGCAGTGCAAAAAGTAAACTCGACACTAAGGGTACAGCTTGGACGCGAGAGAGATATAGCTTTGTGTCTCTGATGCGCATACTTCTGTGCATTGTTCATTTTGTGTGTTACAGGTGTTAAAATGAAGTGCCAACGTGTCCCAATGCTCGTGTTCTTTCAAAGAAAAGAATATTTCGCGAGTAGAGTCATAGCTGACGAAGCCGCCCGTTCCCTCTCTCCCCCTCCCCGCCAAACGGGGAAGATCGAAATTTGCGGTGCCCATTCGAAAACGGAGAGCTTCTCGTTTCTTTTAATACGCGAGCGAGTGCGACCACTGGTGGTTTGGTGTATGATCGCGCTGGTGTCAAGAAAGCTTCGAAACTGGTCTCTTTTCACGTCTGTCGTATAAGGAAGCCGTCGTGAAAACACGCCAGAAGTGTCATTAACGTATCTGAGCTCCATTCTTTATCTTTGTAATATTCGCTTTGTTTGAATACTGCTTCCACGGTAGGTGTGCACCTGTCTCCGACGAGGTATTAGGACGTCACCTTCTTCTTCCTTGATCTCGGTGTCTTGAAGGAATTCGCCCTACTTTTAATGGTGGTGTGTTCCTGTAGCAAAAAAAAAACAAAAATGGGCTGCAGCCTGAAAGTTCACAAAAATCGATGAAAATTCGAGAAACTGGATTGGATGCTTTCAGGGTACGATACACCAGGTGTTTGTATACAAATGTTTTCAGTTCTTCATAGCTATATAAGGGTACTTGCTTGGGCCTAACTTCGTAACTACCTTTGTCATTCTTATATTTTTATATCGTAAGTAGCACTGATGCACGCAATAGACCTTTCTATGTGTAGCGTAGCGAAGCCCTGGCACTGCGTAATCGGTTGCGCTCTCCGGCGCCTTCTAGTGGGTCGTCCTGTTCGGCTCCTTCCTTAAAGAACGCCATCGTATATACGTGGTAGTAGAGTATAAAGCCTTTTTTTCATAACTATAGTTCTGACTTTATCATATTTCTTTTATAATGCAGAACACTCATTTGAATTCTGTGATTCCGCTACATATGAATTATTTTAATAGAAAATTGTGAGGCCCCACGTTTCTTTTGCGAATAGGCTGGACTTTTTCAGACTACAATATTGTTCACACTGTCCCATGACAGATATCTTAGGGTTTAAGCTCACTTTACTAACAGTCACTGGATGACTACTAACAGTCACTGGGTCACGAAACAGTCACGTGTATTTTCGAAACAGTGCCCCGAGCAATGCTCGGTGTCACCCTGAGGTGGGAGGGCTCCTTAGTCCAGGAACCATCTGGCTTCTCGGCCCTCTTGGCCCTGGTGACGAGTTGGTAATGAGAGATAAGGGTGTTAAAGGGTATTGACACCGTGATCGAGAAAGCTACTTCTAGGCTAACGGACTCATGAGTCGACTCAGTTTGACTCACTCAGATCGAGACATGAGTCTGCGTGTGAGTGAGTCCGGGTGTGTAATGTTTTGGCGAGTTGGAGTCCGAGTACGGCTGAAGAAAGTGCACGAGCTCTACAAGTTTTGCCGACCTATGTATGGTCAGCACTGGTTTATCAGTGCCACGAACAACTGCTGACCCGCATACGTCAAGGGATTGGATACCGGCCGTGCTGATAATTTTTTTTTAAATGGAAGTGTCCGAATACGGAACTTCGGTGAAACATCGCCCCCTTATTGGAGAAATTTCCGCGCGCGCGTTGGATTGTCGCGAACTAACTTACCCACTCGAACGTCTTGAGACAACTGCCCCTTTCAACAATACCAATCTACGGAGAACAGTTCGCCAGAGGGGGTTGGGAAAGGAGCCTAGTTTCATCATCGTACGAAGTGTGCACCTTATGAAACCGTGATACCGAACTGAAGGGAACAGTTTGCCGTCTGTAAAGCCATTTCGTATTTGCAGAGCTACTCAAGAAATATCTTACGCTGGGGTTTTTTTTCTTAATTCTTGTTCTGGACTATCGTCCCGTTTCCGCACTGTTTCATGCGAACGTGAGCGAACAAAAAAAAAAAGAAGTTGATTACAAGCTGATTGCTTGGGGGAAAAGTTCGAACCGAATCGGATCGGGTACGTTCTTTTTCGCTTTTTTTTGTTTATAATAAACCGCTTTGTAGGCATTCCTGTGAGCGGTCGAATATAATATGAACTCGGGAGCTGGCATTGATTTGAAAAAAGGTGCATATCTGGCTGTTCGTGATTTGGGTTTCGGTGAAAGTTGTGATTACAGACACCGGTTCTGCAGATTTCTATATTCTCCAAGGTCACCTTGATATGTTCTTGGGAGGCTGTGTGGTCCATATTTGTCGGGGTTTTGTAATGTAATTTTTTTTCCTGAAAGTTTTTTTGTGATTGAGCCTGCATTGTACAATGAACGAGTTCACTATATCTTCTTTGAAAGGCTATGGTAAATCAGTTCTTATATACAACGCAAAAAAAGTAAATAAACTAAAATGAAATGGTGCACACTCCGAAAAATATTTCGGTCATTAGAACGAAGCTTATTTCCTATACATGTATGCATGTGGTGACGTTTGAAGTACTCGAGTTTTTCATAATATTATTATATAAGCGTTGTTATTGCGTGATAGCTCCCGGAAACTCGTTGCGCTACCACGTCACTTCATCAAATACGCGAGGTTGCGAATTCGGTGCAGTTGTCCCAGACGTGTAACACTTCGTGGAAATAAAAAAAAAACATACTTCAATTGCACATGTATTCAAAACATAAACAAGCACGATAATGCCAATACACACAACCCACTTAAAGAAAGCGCAAAAACTAAGACAAAGTCATTTGGGCAGAGTATTAAACATAAATGATCTTACTGAAACATTTCAGTTACCCTTAGATAAACACGTTATTTTTATCTTTGCGTATATATTCATGCATATAGGCAAGAATGTTGGTTCTTACATTTTCATTATATTTTTAATGTTGTTTGTTTTAAAAGTTCCGCTTGTTCATTCGTATATTAAACCAAAATTTCTTTTATAACTCTTACGTTTTATACTTCAAGTACACTATCCCAATTTTTATAATAAATTTCTATGTAAATTTCTATGAATTTTCACCAAGGTACCCAATACATTCTCCTAAAACGGACTGGAAAGTGCAAGCCGCCGTGTTTTTCTTCTCTTTAGGTTGTCTTAAATCAGTGTATATGCTCCCTGCAGCATATACAGTAACTCTATGTAACTATGCGGTAACTCTACTTTTGCAGTAACTCTAAGCATATACAGTAACTCTTTCTCTAGCTTCTCTAAGCATACAGTAGCTCTACAGTAACTGTGCAAGTTCCTGTATTTGCTACCTAAATGTAATATGTTTAGAAAGTCTAAGTTATATATACAGGAACTCAAGACACACACAGTTACTCTAGAGTAACTCTGTATGCTACCTAAAGGTGGCGTTTACAGGAACTTCGAGTCATTGATCCCCCTTCCCCCTTTCGAAGCTTTCCTGCACCTTACGTGGTTTTGCATCACCTCTGGGGTTGGGGGAGGTGAAATATTTCTGCACCTCGTGCGGTTCGAGGACCTCCGAGATCGGCGCACCTTTCACCAAACGACGCCGTGTGATAACGTAATCGCATGACTTGTAGCGATGTCATATGGTGACGTCGATAGTGGTAGTAGGCGTCAAGTCGTGTATCTTGAGAGAGTGAATAAAAAAAGTTAAAAAAATGATGAAATGATGATCCTGACGATCACTTGACAGCGGAGCTGTTGAAGCTTTTCGTTTGTCCCCATTGCGTAAACCAGAAATGGCGCCTGGCTATGAAATCCCACCCTCTGGACAGCTGGGCCTCGTTTCGCGTAGAAAACTACATGATTACGTTTATTTGGGTGAGACATCAAGGAAAAGATGAAAATAAAAGTGTAAAGAGAATGAAAGACAGATATAAAGAGAGAAAGAAAAAGGCAGAAGGATAGATTGAGAAAGAAATAGACCGAGATAGACAAGGGCACAAAAAGAAAGCGTAGCATAAAGTATGTGGGAAAGATCGATTTCGCCTATATGAACCAGTTTCTGGAATAATAAAAAATCACTTGATAGTCAGCGCAGTCCTATGTGTGCCTTTTCCTTGTCCTTGTCGCGCTGTAACATAATGAATCAGTTTCAATTATTTAACTGGGTTCATTGCACTCATAAAGTTGTACTGTGTAGCATGGGGTATAACAAGGCGCTGCTTCCTCATGTTTGCACCACTAGTGCGTGGCTGTCCTGACATATGTTTTTGCGCCAAAATTCATCATCATCATCACCATCATCTTCGCCGTCGTCGTCACTACAGCTCCTCTGTCCGACCTCTTTCACCGAGAGCCCCATTTATGTTCACCCGCCTAAGCCGGACGTTTTGCTTACGACGCCATCGAAATCTGCTATAACAACCTTCGCTTGAATAACAATGCTTTACATAAAACAGTTCGCGTCGTTAGGCCTGCCGAGGCCATCGGTGGCTTCAGCGGCAGCGCCTGGCAGGCAGTCGAGAAACTGTATCCCCCAACTTCATACTTCAACGAAAAGCAGTGACATTTGGCAGGTGAGGGGTCGAACCAGGGATAGGCGTGAGGTAAACTATTCTGCCCCTTACGCGGTTTCTCCCTGTCTGCCTTCCTATGGCGACCATCCGATGCGAACACGATCCGACGGAATGCGTAGAGAGAATGCGATGATTTACGAGCTGAACTGGGAGCGATTAAACGCCATTGGTGACGTCATCGTGCTACCGGTCATTTGGCACCGGTCTCTCACAGTTATTTTGTAATTGCAGTTTGTTGGACGGGCTCAGGGGTACTTCGCTATCAGCTGGTAAAGTGAAGGGGGGTACTAGGGGGGAGGAGATGCGGTGTGAAGCAATGTTCAGAATTCGTGGTGTGGGACAGCGAGCAGGTGTGAGCGCGGGCTACGGTTTATGCCTCGCCTGTTGTGTGCAGCATGGGCCTACACGGCAATTTAGGATAAAGACATCGCCGATGGTGGTAAAGAGAGACGCCTGGAGTGCGTCTACTGTAATGACGCACTTGCAGCGCTTAATGACCGCGTGTTCGGAACACTCGCGAAAGCTCGAGCATTGAGGTTGAGGTCATTACACGACGAGGGTGAAAAAGATTGTCTCTCCATACTCGTTTTCTCTCTCTCTATCTCTCTATTACTACTCGCAATGTTTCCTGTTTGTTTGATAGTGTTTGGGTCCACGTTACCGCGGATACACCATGGCTGCAGCTTGTTTTCGATGCCGTGGACGCTTCATAAGAGAAATGACTTGTGGCCCCCTACCGGTCATAAATGGCGTTCCGCTCTGGAGCCTCCCAAACGCTTTTTCCTTTCTATGACTTCCGCGTAAGGCGGTAAGCTTGTCGGACGCGAGAAAGTTTTCTTGGAACGATGTTGTCTGGCTTTCATTCTCTCTTGTTGTTCTCCAAGAGGGCAATGATCAGTTATAATAAGAAACAGTATAATATAATAAAAAGGGAACGTGAAGAAGTCACTAATGATTCCATACGCAGGAAAAACAAACGCATTCGCACTAGTGAACAAGTTATGTGTGTACATCCATCCGAAATAAGTGAGGTTTTTGCGCAAAGTGTGCTGACCAGGCTGTATAGCATTTGAACGAGGGCCTATGTGCAGTGCTTATATGTCCACTGACGTCTTCTGTCACACCTTCCCCAACGCATCCGATGCGAGCATGACCAACGGCGTGCACCGAGAGAATGCGATGATTTACGAGCTTAGGGAACGATTGAAAGCGATTGATGACGTCATTGGGCTACCGGTCATTTGGTACCGGTCTCTCACTCAGTTATTTTATAACTGCAGTTGTTGGACGCGCTGGTGTGCTGCGCCTAAATCCACTGACGTCGTCTGCTATGTTGCGTACAGTATGCGCAGTGGGTGCTGAAATGCATAAGTGGACTGGAGAAATGTTTCATATAGTTTTTTTAGGTTGTAAAAGCTTTTTGCATTAGCAAATGCTACAAGCGACCGACGGCGCAAGCATGAGTAATGCAAGAAATGTTGGCGTGATGATGGCACACTTTGGCTTGTTGACAGCATCACAGTTGCCCAAAACTGGTGATTTCGGTTTGACGTCACGCCTTGACGTCAAACCCAAGTATGTGGCCTCGAGTATTTTCGGCTCTATCGAAACTGCGGCTGCGGCCAGGGTTCGATCCCGTGACCTGCGGGTTAGCAGTAGAACACCATAACCCTTAAACCACGATGACGAATGAAATTTTTCAAAGGCGTGGGTGCTAGGCAACGTTGCGTATTTTCCCCTTCACGTAATACACGACTGCTTTTGGAGTCGCATTTTCATAATCTCCCACAACGCTGCGCTATTTCGGCGAGGCGAATACAGTAGGTTACACGCAAGTGGCGCGTATGCAAAATTTCCGTAATGACGCAAGTCCTTCGTTATGCGAATCGGTTCCAAGCTCGCCCGCGAGCTTTGTGTGTAACTGTGTAGAACTCGGGCGCGTGATCATTAAGCGTCATTGGCCTGCATTTCGGGGCGCGCTATAATTTGCAACTCATTGTACACGCTAGGCTTGTCATCAAGCCTACGCACATCATCATGGACGCCGAGGGTTCATGTTCGGGAGGTTCGTCGTGGACGCATCGCCGCCCTGGCATCGTGGTTGCTCCCTCGAGACGCCTATTGTTGAGATTCTAAGAGAAGGCGAAGGAAGACGAAGATAACACAGCAACGGAGAGAAAATAATCGGAGCCGGCGACGTTTTTGCCGGGGAGACATCAATCTTGCGAGAGAAAACAATAATTCAAGCCAGTTTCACGCCGAGAAAGCTGTAAAACTGTAAGCGAAACTGTAAGCATGCCTATGTATGCGATATATATATTAGCGAGGTGACATCCACCACCACCATCGTCATATTCTAACACCTACATCATATCCTGCATCATCATAATATTTATTTATCTATTTATTTATTTATTTATTTATTTATTTATTTATTTATTTATTTATTTATTTAGTCTTACCTGTGGTCTCGTGAAGTCTTACTACTACTGTTACCACAACTTCTATTACGACGATGACCATATAGTCGCGGTCCGCCTTAATGCTTCAGTGCAGCGCCTCAGTGTTACGGCGCGCGGCTGCTGAGTCGGAAGTTCATGGGTTCGACATCTACCTATAGGTCGTCGAATTTCGGTGGAGGCAAAGCGTGCACATGGGAGGCCCGTGTACTATGTGATGCCAGTGTACGTTAAAGAACACCAGGTGGTCCAAATTTATGAATCCCTCGGATCCACTACGGTCTGCCTCGTAATCGCATCGTGGCATTGGCACGCAAAACTCCAGGCACTCATATGACCGTAGGTGTGTGCAGGGCTCTTCGTTAAAATGAGCATCCGCAATAGATGCAAGAGAGAGAATGTTCAGTGTTGGATATCACAAACAGCAAATCGATCCGGTAGCCTTGAAAAAAAAAATCACAGCGTATCCACGGAGTGAATGATGACGAGTGGGGCGAAGCGTCCTTCAGCCCGTCCGTGCGTCCGTCCGTCCGTTCGTTCTTGCTTCCGTCCGTCCGCGCGACCATCCATGCGTCCTTCCGTTTGTCTATGCGTCCGTCCATCAGTCCGTCCATCCATCTATGTGTCTGTCAGTCTGTTCGTGCGTACATCTGCCCGTGTTTCCGCGCGTCTATCCATCCGTCTTTCCGTCTGCTTGTCTGTCTGTCAATCCATCCATACGTCTGCGCGTCCATCTAGTGAACACTCAAAGTACCACCATCTCCGATCTCACATCCCTTGTGGCACATACGCGCTCTAGAGAGCATATGTACCACCAGTGTCTAGGTACTACCTACCTACCTACCTACCTACCTACCTACCTACCTACCTACCTACCTACCTACCTACCTACCTACCTACATACATACATACATACATACATACATACATACATACATACATACATACATACATACATACATACATACATACATACATACATACATACATACATACATACATACATACATACATACATGCATGCATGCATGCATGCATGCATGCATACAAGGGATGGACAGACCCATGCCTTAGCTTCGCCCCTAAAGCGTAACAGCTCATTGCCTTTCGGAACTGAGAAGTGGAGTACCCATGGGCCCAGTATTTTCTCGACCGAGAAGTCGCTTCCGTTTAGGTGATCTGAAGCAGTGCGCAGATGCAGCGTCCCGTTCAGTAGTTTCATTGACGGAACAGTCGTGGCACTGAGTGTTGTCGGCCATCTCAATTTTGAATAAGTCGACGTCGGTGAATGCTACACCTTGTCTTACTCGGGGAAAAGATAAAGTGTTCTGAAATGGATGAGAAATTTGAAGCGATGACGTGCATCTCACAAAGGTCTGCCATTGGTCGCCGGCTTTCCGGGATTGGGGCGTGAAGTAAAATAAAAGCTTTTTGAATGCAACATCACATGAAAGAGTTACATGAAAGGTCTGACTGTGTTAAGGTATGGGGCACAATCGGTGCCATCGTTTAGATGAAAAGAGGGGCGGAGGGAGGAGCGGCTCTTTTGTGGACGCCCGTGATGACGACGACGGCACAGCATTGTCTTAGACAGCCTCGCTCTAAAACACCATAAGAAATTATTACTTGCCTGCGAATACCAGATCTATACGGGGACGCTGTACTTCGCGAACCCGAGAGTATAATGTTTGGCGTACGACCACTGGGTAGCGTCGATACGACGTAAAATAAAGAGCATCGAACAACCTTCGCCGACCGATTCTTAGACGTCTCGCGTAAGAACGGCAAAAAAACCGAGACGAGTAAAAATGGCGGGAAGCGACCGGCAAATGCCCACTTTGGGAGAACAAGGCCGCTATGGATATTGCGTCGAATAGTATGTCGGTGCTAAGCAGCACGTTTGGTATATCGGAGGGCTCGCGCTGAATGACAAGGTAGTAAAACTATAGAGAGAGTGGGAGAAGAAAGACGGCGCCGAAATTATGCTCCTGTACGTATTATAGCGCGTATGAGGCGCCCCGTCTCGAATATGACGCAGCGTCTCTCGAGTCGTAATGGATCCTGCCATGCGTATGGGCAACCAGAACACGCAAGCGTTGTACAAGTACGAACTACTCACACACACTGCCGTCCATGGCCGAAGTGCCGGAGTCTTGTACGCCCTCTTTAAGGGCGTGCTAGGCAGTTTTTTTCTCCCCGGATGAGGCGAACGATCTCGTATATGGGAGGACTCGTTCGTCGCTGACGAGGTTCTCGAAGCAGTTTGGGTGGGGCGCCGTGGGTTATGACTCGATCTCGTAAGAGAGCAAGCACTGCGCTGAACGGCCGGGCTACAGAACCCTGAGAGCTGTCGAATGACTTGCGTCTTCGGTATCGCCGAACTTGAAGTCTGTGCGTCTCGTCTGCGCGTTGTATTCGAGTGTGAGTATTAAGGACGAGTTTCCGAGCTTGTTTGTTGGGCTTGCATGTGCTTTATGCTTGAGATCAGGGTTTTTAGTGCTGTCTGGCCCTTGTCTCATTGCCTAAGTATGGGTTTATGTCTGTCTTTTGTGCGGGCTTTTCAGTGGTGTGTCTTGACGGGCGTTTTCTTCGGAAGTGTGTTCACGAGTGTATTGTTGATAGTGTGCGTCCCACAATATATTTCAATTTTTCATCTGTTTCATTTGCAATTTTTCATAGACACACACACACACATGCAGATGCTCGCATGAACACACCCAATTATTCCCTAACCCGGAAAAAAGTTCTGGCTCCCCCTATCGTAGGCAGGCCCGTCGATGACGCAATTTGTCGAGCAAAGAGAGCGATTTTTAGCTTTCTGAAACTCGTAATTGTGGATTTTCTACCGTTCGCAGCACTATAATGTATGGCTCATATGTCTGAAGGAGTCGCTGGACTACCGGTCGGCAAAGTTTTCTCACCATGTTCAAAAACTGCTGCAGGCATTGGTTTCGATTTTGTGTAACTCCATCTGTAAAGCAAATCTCATAATCCGCCTCTTAATCTGTCTCATGATGTCGTAACTAATATAAGGATCTGTCTGATGCGAATATGTGATTATATTAGCTTCTTTCTGTCAGTCTTGTGCCTTCTGGCATGAGGCCATCCTTGTCGCAATGTGCTCGTATCAAAGCAGCGCGGCTTTTGATCTCGATTGCCTGCACACACTTATAAACGTACCTTCGAAGTAGTGGTGCACGTGTGGCAGTTCATCAAGTTCGTCCTCTCACGTGTGTGGCCAATGGGCGTTACCACGCCCGAGAAGCGAGGCACGCACGTGGAGTTGCTTTCGCAGGCGTATGTACTCCACCCAACGGTGGAATTCGAAATTCCCATCGCGCAATTCTTCAGGATATGGGAGGAGCAGGCGCCATGCTGTCTGATGGGGCGAATCGGTATCCGGCGCGTCGCTCGTTCCAGGGTGGGCCAGCTGTTTAGGAAGTGTTAGCGGCCGTAACGCCATCGTTCAGTCCGGGGTTGTACGCCTCTAGAACGTGCTTGTGCTTGTATGTGTTCATGCGAACACGTGCGCGCGTGCGTATACATGCATACATATATGTGTAGGTACATACATACATACATACATACATACATACATACATACATACATACGTACATACATACGTACATACATACATACATACATACGTACATACATACATACATACGTACATACATACGTACATACATACGTACATACATACATGTATGCATGCATACATGCATACATGCATACATACATACTTACATACATACATACTTACGCCCCGCCGCGGTGGTCTAGTGGCTAAGGTACTCGGCTGCTGACCCGCAGGTCGCGGGTTCGATTCCCGGCTGCGGCGGCTGCATTTCCGATGGAGGCGGAAATGTTGTAGGCCCGTGTGCTCAGATTTGGGCGCACGTTAAAGAACCCCAAGTGGTCGAAATTTCCGGAGCCCTCCACTACGGCGTCTCTCATAATCATATGGTGGTTTTGGGACGTTAAACCCCACAAATCAATCAATCATACATACTTACATACATACTTACATACATACATGCATACATGCATACATACATACAATGTTAGAGTCTTGCCCCGCCGCGGTGGTCTTATTTCTACTCCTGATTTTAGAGGACCTGGCTTAGACTACCCTGTACAGTCGTTGTCGCTAAGCAGGAGGAGGAGGAGGAAAGTTTAAGCAGAAGGACAGAAGGTTAGCGAGTTCTTAGACCGGCTGGCTACCCTGTGCTGGGGAAAGGGGTGAGGGGGAATAAAAGATGATAAAAAGAAATGTTGCGAAGAGAGAGAGAGAGATTCCAAAAAAATAGCGACAGAGGCAAGGCAACATCAAAGAGTATAAGACACTAAAGTCTGTCTCTGAGGCCAGTTGTCCGAAAAAAGCGCAGCAAAGCTTTCAAGACCTTCTGGGCCGAGGATGGGCTCGGCTAATGACCCAGAATCCTTTGTTCCGACAAAGGCCGATCATCCAGTCTATCCAGAGCTGCAGTCAGTTCTTGTCTTAGTGCGTTGAAATGGGTGCACTCACATAGAAGGTGCGCAATGGTTTCTTCGCAGCTGCAGTAAGTGCATGTAGAAGAGCTGGCCATTCCAATGAGATAGGAGTATGCGTTCGTGAAGGCCACTCCAAGTCACAGGCGGCATAGAAGAGTCTCCTCAGCTCGAGATATCCCTGAGGGAAGACGAAGCTGCAGCTAAGGTAGTAGTAGTGGTGGTGGTGGTGGCAGTAGTAGTTGTACTACTACTACTACTACTACTACTACTACTACTACTACTACTACTACTACTACTACTACTACTACTACTACTACGCCCAGCCGGGGTGGTCTAGTGGCTGAGGTACTCGGCTGCTGACCGGCAGGTCGCGCGATTGAATCCCGGCTGCATTTTCGATGTAGGCTAAAATGCTGTAGACATGTGTGCTCAGATTTGGGTGCACGTTAAAGAACACCAGGTTGTCTAAATTGCCGGAGCCCTCCACTTCGGCGCCTCTCATAATCATATGGTGGTTTTGGGACGTTAAACCCCACATAAAGTTGCTCTGCAGCTTCCGGAATGACGTGGGTTTGATCCCAGCCGCGATGGTTGAATTTCGATGGACGTGAAATGCTAGAGGCCTGTGTTCTGTGAGATCTCGATGGACATTATAAAAAATCACAACTGCAAACCACGACGTGCGACTGGACCAAGCCCCAAGAATAAACGACGACCGATGAATAAACGACGACCTAATGGAAACGTGGGGAGTCAAGCTCGTCCTCGAGGGCCTGGAAGACCAGCGACAACTCGTCGCCAGGGCCGAGAGGGCAGTCGAAGCCAGAGAGTTCCTGGATTAGGGAACTCTCCCACCTTAGGGTGACACCGGGCCTCGCTCGGAACACTGTTTTCTAAATAAAAGTTTATTTCTCTCTCTTCTCGAAATCGCCAGAGACCTCCACTGTGGCGTGCTTGGTAGTCCTATCGTGGCTCTAGAAACGTGAAGACTCTCAAATTATCGTCTTTCATCAACGCGTTTGCGCGTGTTTTAGAAGAGAGAAAGAGATAGAGAGAGAGAGGTAAAGAGAGAGGCAGGCTAGGACATACCACTAAGGTATAACACAACTTACGAAAAATTTACACTGCACATGGAGACAAAGGACAGCGAGTTCACGCTTGGACATATTCTCTTTCATTGTCCAGTGAGAAGTGTCCGCTGTTTTACATTTTATAGATGAACAAATTTGTGCAGCAATGCACATTTTTTTATGTATACCAGGTGTATAGTATCACGGAGATGGAGAAGCTCACAAGAATAAAAAAAAGACAAAAAAAGCTTACGCGTTCTTTTTCGCGGCATGGTTGTTGTTTACACGTACCGAAAGGGCAACGAATCAACGAGAACGAAGAGACAGAAAGTAGGCGCTGGGAAGGACGAAAGAACGGGTTATTTGTTTTTGTGCAACGTTGCTGAGCGTTGAGCGGGCGCTCTTCCCAACGCCGCTATCTTGGCTGCACAGGATTCACCTGGATGCTGCGAGGCTCTGATTTGGACCCATCGGAGCGCACCTTTCTTGGGCTCTAATTTTCTCTTTTTCGTGCGTTCTTCGGCATTCGCTCGTCTTTCGCGTTTGCTACTGTTGCTTCCGGCGGAGTTACCGCCGCACACTGTAGACTGACGCCGGCCTTTTGTCTTTTGAGGGGCTTCACCTGTGGGCGTTCGCACAAGCGTGTGAGCTCACGAACGAAAAAAGCCGGAACTCGAGAAGGCAACGCGCGAGGCGGTGCACACGGACAGACAAGGCCTACATACCTGCGGACGACGGTAATCCGTTTATATTCCTATATACCGGAACAAAAGATTGCTTCCGGTGGGTCCCGCTTTAATCCTCGCGGGAGTAACGTCCGGTCAGCTTGCACCGGTGATTGGTTTGTGTTCACTCAGGTGTTCGCACCCCTGTGTTGATGGAAGAACAACAGATGATGGAACGAGAGCCAGGAACTCTCTAAACAATGCTGGACAAACGTGGTTCGCGCGAGAATTCTCGAGACCTCGTATCCGCGAACAATACAGTGCATGCTTTCAAGGCGAAAGGTTTTAATGCCTCAGCAAATGCATGAAATGACCGTGAGTGGTGGCGACATCAACACAATGGATGCTAAGAATGGTCATGGGATGTTACAAGTAAAAAAAAACGTGACGTCACATTGCTTTATGTGACGTCACATCATGACGTAGCATGATGGCGTTATCACATGACATCGGCGCTTACTCGAAGGTGCCCCTAATGCTTTTGGGTGGGTCAATGCAATCGATTGGGAGCTTTCGCCTTTTAGTCTCCTCAGATAATGCATAATGAACCATGCAACTATCTTATAAGTACCGCCTTTTCGCGCTATCACGTTACGTGACGTAATAAGTAGGACAATCGAAGCAGTGGAGCGCCGCTTTGCAGACACCTGTATAGGACATGCGGAAAGATACGGTGGTATAGAACAAGGAGTTTTTAGACCTCTTAGGTATAGACCTATAGATTCTGTGTTCGTAAACAGGAATAGGTACCGTCTACATGGTGCCGTCTACAGCCGTTTGGGGTATCGTCTGGCGTTTCTTAGAGAACCGTTAAGGACATACGGACAGAGAGACAGATGGACAGACAGATGGACAGACAGACAGACAGACAGAGACAGACAGAGACAGGCAGACAGACAGAGACAGACGGACGGACGGACGGATGGACAGACGGACCGACAGACGGACGGACGGACGGACGGACGGACAGACGGACAGACAGGCGGACGGACAGACGGACAGATGGACCAAAATTTTTGCGTCGAAGAAAGGCTATCGTCTTTAAAAAGAAATCGATGCAGCTGCCGAGGTTGCTGAGCAGCGGGATCATCCTGCAGTGTGGAGAGCACCTGCGTTCGTACCGGCACAGCGCGTTCGGCGCGTTCAGGTCTCCTCTGCATACCGCGGGTCGCACGGCGGTGCCGCTCAAAGGCTGACCTCCGGCCTCTTCGAGGCGTGGAGGGGTCGCTAATAAACCGGAGGTGGCGGCGTTCGCTCCATGACTTCCGTGCAGAAGACTGAACCACGAGCACGATCCGATGCCTAGAGCTCGTGTCTTGACCGGTGGCCGTGCAATCACGTTTTTTTTAAAATACATGTTTACTTGTACGTGGCTGAAGCTGGCTTGTTTT
The DNA here is from genome assembly GCF_043290135.1 of Rhipicephalus microplus. NCBI lineage: Eukaryota > Metazoa > Arthropoda > Arachnida > Ixodida > Ixodidae > Rhipicephalus > Rhipicephalus microplus. The sequence goes on along the minus strand of NC_134709.1, from coordinate 14,851,777 downwards.
TCAACTTTTTTTCACGACTCGCAGTCACGAAAGCAACCAGGTGGCGGCACGTGTAATTCACTGCAGGGCTAAGTATGTCCCAGAACACCGGAAGAAAACTATAGGCTCTAAGAGGTTTTGCAGACCGTTTTTACTACCGAATGGTATGCTAGGACTCCAGGAACAGCCGCCACCCCCATAATTGGTGCTGCTATTATATGGATTCTTTTTATCATTTTTCATTTTTTTCTATGGCATGGTTAGATCCGCAACCCATACAGAATATCCGTGTGGGTCAAAATGGTTGTAGATTCGGTGCCTGTGAATAGCAAGTTGTTTTTTTTTTTCAGCCATATTGTTGTGCTCCCGTTTGTGTCATAATTGCTACAAAGGACATTTCCAATACTCTGCTTGGCTTTTTGGCATCTTAGTTATTATTGTCCCACAAGAAGCAAAACAAACAAAAAAAAACGAGCATCGGAAATCTCATTCATTTCGATCAAAACAGGGAGTCCAATCAAAAGTCCTGCAGGAACAAAACAAAGAAAGAACAAAAGCAAAACAAGCGCAGTTATTCCAATTTAGGCAAATGAAATAATGTTGATGTTGAGTCTTTCATCCGCTTGAAAGTGTATTGTGATTATTTTCTTAGCGCGAAAGACGCAAGAAAGACGACAGGTTCTGTCGTCTGTCTTGTGGTGTCATTTCGCGCCAAAAAATAATCGCTGTGGATTCACACCAACTAGACCGCCAAAGCAATGCGTTGATTAAAAGTGCACAGTTTTCCTTGCTATATAAATCTTTGTATTTTTATGAGGTTGTTTAAACACCATACACCGATGTACATATCAAGGGCACACGCCGTTGTCATTACGACAATTGCCACTTTGTCCGGAGCTTTGGGGCCTCAAAACGCGGAGGTTATCGATGGATGATCGCTCGCGATTGTCACAAATATGAAAAAAAAGAAAACGTTCTTGCGAAGTGATTAATCACAGTTTCCGTGCATTGCTAATATTACGTTCTCAAATGATTGATTTAGTTCGGTGAAAGAGAACGGGTCACCCCAACAGTGCTCCCTTGAAAGACGATCACGCACCTTTAAACTGAGAACTTAGAAGGAACTTAGCATATAAAAAAGAAACAATAATAAAATGTAAAGAAAATTGGTTCGGATGCTTTATGAAATGGTAGCACTGTAGCATGGTTATTCGATATATGAAACTTTTATGACATTCGCGCCATTTCGCACACACGCATCATATATATATATATATATATATATATATATATGCTGCTTTTCGACATGATTTCTCATGATTTCTTATTCCCTTTCCTGCAAGAGGCTGCCCAGGATATTGAACCCTATAATACTTAGGTAAGAACTTCGCTGGCGAAGGTGGTGATTGCAATAAAGCTTTTTTTTTCGAACATTATTTTTTTGGGTTTTTTCATGCAATCTGGATAATAGAACAAGAAAATCTGAATTAATCGACATTGGCTCAGTTTAAACACGTCTGACGATCGAACTCTCATCTAGTGGTTGTCGATAAATCACTCTCGGTGAGGTCGTTAATCACTTTGCATGGCGCGTGGTATGTGGCGGTTGTATTTTTTTTAGATTTCTTTTTCTCCAAAGTTTCGGCATTATCGATAGAACGGATCTCGTTTGCGATATTGCGGCGACACGTTTGTTATCTCACTTTTTTGTTTCTTATTTTACGACACTCGAAAAATTCTGTCTCGCTGATTTCGCATTATTATTTGCTGGGACGCGCATTAACGCAATATACAGCTATACGCTCATAAAATGCTCGCCTCTTGCAAAGTTTTCTCGCCATTACTCATCGCATCTATTTTTGTGTGTGGAACGGCTTTAGTGGGATTGGTGGTTTTCCGAAAAAAAAAAGTTCCTCTGGGAACTAACTACACCGTAGTTATTAGAGCGGTGCTCTTTGGCTCCTGTGGCTGCGTTGAGCGACGTCACCGTTGGCGCCGTAACTGATAGCCAGTTAGACATGAAAAAGTAACCAAATGACATTGCAAAACGAAATGAGAAAAAATACACAGGATCGGATGGGGTTTGACACCGGGCCCGTCTGCGTGGCATTTGAGCATTCTATACCAACGCAACATAGGCGTTGCGTGCGTGAGGGGCAGGGGGGGGGCAGGGGGGTAGCTGCCCCTCTCCTATTCCCATAAGATAGGGGGGCGCAGTCAGCCCCACATAATAGAAGGGGTGCACTACGACTGCGGTGGGGGAGAGCAAATCAGCCATATAGAGAAGAAAAGCGCTGTGCGAGAACCCCCCCCCCCCCCTTTAATGGGAACCCTATACGAACGCTTACGCAAGGCAATGCTGGTGATTGAAACTCAATTGCTAAAGAGACCCTATAGAGGCGCCATGTCGACGCCATGGAATCGCGTTGACGTGAGAAATGTATACCCCGGTAGAAGAGTAAACCAACAAGAAGCACTCATCACAGATTGCATGCGAAATGCGCAACCTAATGCTTCTAATGCTTCCCTCCCTTGGTAAAGTACTCAGCCATAATTCTTTATCGTTTGTCACATGTGGCATCAGCTAAGTGCACATGATACCTTTCACGTGTGTATCGCATAGCTCGCTTATCCACAGAAAGACTAAGAATGGCCAAGTGGGTGCATTCTTGGTTCACAAAAGGTATGATTTATAGCGCAGTCAATACCTCGCGCAAAGCCAGTACTTCAAACACGTGGCTTGGTTGGTCTTGCCCCAAAAATAAGATGAAGTCAGAATTAGCACTAGGCAGTATCGGAATTGCCGAACTTTTTTTTCCTTCTGGCATACCCCTGCACCACCACCACCACCACCACCACCACCACCACTTACACCTCATCTTACTATATACAAAGCCCCGCCGCGGTGGTCTAGTGGCTAAGGTACTCGGCTGCTGACCCGCAGGTCGCGGGTTCAAATCCTGGCTGCGGCGGCTGCATTTCCGATGGAGGCGGAAATGTTGTAGGCCCGTGTGCTCAGATTTGGGTGCACGATTTGGGGAACCCCAGGTGGTCGAAATTTCCGGAGCCCTCCACTACGGCGTCTCTCATAATCATATAGTGGTTTTGGGACGTTAAACCCCACATATCAATCAACTATATATGAAGGTTTGTTTACTTCCTTCGTGGGAGTACTTCTGAAATTTCGTATAATGACACTCCAAGTGACTGCCTCGCAGTTTTCTCGTCGAAGTGTGATAACTCATTGTAGAGGAAAGAAATTGAGCCAGTCCTCATTGTGAAAAGTTTCGGGCAGCATCGTGCTCTAAACTTCATCAAAATCCAGCCTCGATTGCTATAAACTTTGAAGGTCTTCGCTGTGCAGTGCAATGCGCTCACGTGAAAACAACTACAAACTTTCGATAAGGTTTATAGTGAATTGTGGCTTCACACGAACGCACCCCTAACGCGGTTGTCACTGGTTTAGAGGTTGTGTGATTATTATTAAGGTTCCCGTCTCGTCTAAGCCTGATGGTGATGCATGCATGGTTTAGTTGACGCGATTGCAGCGCAGTTCAATCTGGTAAAGTGGATGCCATACGTTAGTGCGGTTCGAGAAGGTCCGTGAGAGTTTGCGCGCGGGTATTCCTTTACGCGGTTATCGTATGGGTAAAGTGCATTGCTAGACTTGATGAACCGTCGCTGACAGCTGTTCTGGCAAACTCGTTTACAGAAGAACATTATGAATGATGGAGGGTGAAGTGTTTTGCAAGTTTCTGCTTACGTTTAGCTGTCACGTGTCTGCGTGCAATGTTCAGCGTGCCATCGAAATTGATTGTATTCAGGAACCCTCACATTTGAGAAAACGGTGCTGGGGCGGGGTTCAGAGTATAGTGGATAGGGCCTGGAGCAGGTGATAACTATATAGTAGCTGGCTGGAGTTGTTTACGGCGGCAGCAGCTCTTCTGGTGGTTAGTTCTGATTATGCGGAATCTATCCGTAAGAAGAAAGATGCTGGCGGGTGGAGGGGGAGGGGCATTGACGCTTCTCACTCCATGGTTCTCATTTAATTTCGAAGTATTAAGTGCCCCTTAAAGGGGCTTGGCTGTCGTATTCTGCCATTGTCGTAAGCTGGCGTAGCTTGGCTTAACGTAGGCAAGACCATATATATAGCATATCGAATTGCATTCCGAGCGCTGGCGCCAAACAGAAGTCTTCTCTTATTGTTCCAGCGCCTTGATCATGATATCAGGGGCGAAGCACTCTAGGTGCTCGGGCTAACGCAGGCAGGCACACAAAATAAAATATATAAAAAAGCGAAATCAAGCAAGGAATAGAAAGAGAAAGAAAGGAAAATATAAAGAAAATAGAAATAACTTGACAATGAAAAAACAGACAGAAAAACTAGAAAATACAAAAAGAATGAAAGAGCAAACCGAAGACAGAGCTGAGACAGAGAAGATTTATTCTTCTCATAACCACTTTTTAATAATTATGTCATGAGCGCCTACTCACTTGACTGTGACACCTTTTTTTTTTTTGAGCTCAACGTATAGTATTCGGGGCACCACTCTCATTTGAGTTAAACTTAGAAGTGTGAGGAAGGTTTATCAATTTTAATGGTGCTTCTACAGTCTGCGCAGAAAATATCAATTGGGCAAAATTATTAGTCCGTAATAACGATTATTAGTCTTTTCACACGAGAAGAACTATTCCTGATTCAGTATGGTCTCGCATATAAATGGTCAAATGAGGAGGAATGAACGTTTATTGCGCGAAGCGGTGTCGCGATGCTACTCCCGCTTCAATCCTGGGTGGCAGATCTTCACATTGCGGACACCCTGTGGCCTTCGTTGTCTTTGTGGCCCTGCCGACGAGAACAATTCGAGCCACGCTTGAATATAGCTTGCTGAATCGTGTATATTTCATGTATAGGCCACACTTCCGTAAAGGCCCCTGGGGTAAGTTTAGGTGCACGCTAAAGAACCCCAGGTGGTAGAATTTTTCGCATCTTTCCACTATACGGCGTCTTTCATTCTCACACCCTGGGTATGGGGCATGAACCTCAACAATGTAAGTTGTTATTTTAGACAATGCCATTACTGTCAGCCGGCTTTTGTGTAACTATCACGTTTTCTTTTTGCAAGCGCTTTTTTATGATGATTATGCTTCTTGGAATATTGGCACCTACCCAATCAGGCGGATGGGTCAAGAGTCGGGCGAACCGTACGAACTGGATTTATCATTATTAATCATTTGTAAGCGCATTCTGCTGCATTTGCCGCTGCTTTTATTGCCGCATCTTTCTCTTCTACGTACCTCAACCCTCGGGAGACGTTGAACACCACGATAGTGGTAAAAGATGAAAACATGGTGGTCATACCACAAGGGCCACTGGTGAAAGATACGAGAAACACCTTATTTGGTCACGTTCCTCTGGGAACGTAGGGACTTGCGCCATCACCCACGAGCAATGTGCATTAGCCAGAACGGTCACGCTGTCCTTGCCACTAACCATGACGAATGATCAGCGCTACGGAGCTTCGCTTTCAGCTTCCAATTACAGAGAGCCACTGTGGTCGGAAGTCGTTTTTGTATTCGAATTATCTGGTCCTGAAACGTAGAGTTGGGCATTTTGATCAACCCGACGTGACTGTGGGAATGCGACTGCAATGGTTTGAACGCTAACCATTAGTTTTAGTGATCCGCATTGAGAGAGAGAGAGAGAGAGAGAGAGAGAGAGAGAGAGAGAGAGATATGAGTGAATGGAACTTGAATTCATGGCGCCAGTGGACAGGACTACGTGCGTTCGATAACGGATATTTTCATTGGCATTTGCTTTGTTTGTATTTTTACTCTCGAGTCAACATGGTGTTTCAGCAGTGCCTATCTACCGTCAGGTGTCTTGACATCGTGCCGTCATGGTCGGCACGTAGCTTTTTAAATGTTTTACCGACTTGTGTAGCTAAATATTTATTTTCTATTTTATTTATTTTATTTTCACTAAAACAGATACGATGGCGAAAAATGTAGGAGACGGCAAAAAAGTTGCAGTTATTGCAGCTTGACTATAAGCACTGTCCACCCTACGTCAGCAATTACAGGTTAAAAACGAAATACAATAAAATGAAAAAAGAAATATTATAAAGCGAGTAACAATACAAGCAGAAGGCAAAGAAATGATAGGCCGAGGTATACAAACAAAAAGGAATATTTCATAAACACATGAGCACAGTAATTCGCGGAGTATATATCATCGCTTTCTTACATAAGAAAGGTACACAATGATATTACACAAAAGAAATAATTAAAAAAATAAAGGTACACAAAAATGATGCAAAGCAACACAGTGCGACCTATGTAAATTACGTACGCAATGACATGATTAGAAGCTAAAGTGGAAAATAGAAGCCCTGCAGTCTAAAAATGTGGTGTGTGGACCACCATGGCACGTTATTACTGTAGTTACCGTATACGATAAAGCAGGAAGGGCAAAATACACTATAATATTCTGGTTTGGGAACAGTTTCACCAGGTGCTGCTGAAAGATTGCACACTGGTGCAGCCTATTAGATTGCCAATCATATGGGAATAATGTTTTGCTATTGTACAATTTCGCTCGTATTCCCGAGAGAGACCATTGAGTGTGTTGATTGAGTTTGGTCCCCAGATTTCGCGTCAGTCTTGGAGACTGTTGTATCGATCACACTGCCACGTCGCCATTTTTTTCTTTTTGAGTGTCTGCAGTCAACACGCTTTTGTACACTCCGGAATCGGCGTTCTTTTGCCCAAATTACTGTGCTATCTGACGACGACATCAGGTAGCACTGTCGTCGCGACGTGATGACGTAATCAGGTGGCGTCATAACATGATGTTTTTGTATAACTCGTGTTAACACCGCCGACGTGTACGATCTCTTTTCGCGTTTGATGAGGCACTTGAGCCTTTCACCTCAATGGAGCACTTTCGGACACCCTTGACCTAAAGGGGATGTCCCTATAGCGTCCATCTATACATCCATCGGTCGTATGTCGTATAGGGGTCTTGTGAAAATATGGCGCCAGCTTTCTTTTTCTTACAATGACCCCTGCACACTCCCCCGCCTTTTTTTCACCATCTTGACCCATTAGTCTTTTGGGAAACTGCAACGCGGCGTCGAAATTGGTGTGTCTGCCAGAAAAAAAAAAAGCGAAAAACGTCGTAATGGCATGCACGCGAGGTCATCTACTATGCAGGCGCCTGTGAGTCCGCGGCCTCGGGCACTTTATGGAATTAGCTGCATCGCTTTGGTAACAACCGTCCTAGTCCGACGCGGCTATACCATACGAGAGTGCGCTTATACTGAAACAATTTGTTTCGAGTCCGCAGAACCCAAACCGTCATGCGTCTCTCCTCTGTCCCAATCTACGGTGAGCGTTCCCATTTTTCCATACAATCATATAGCTCTACAGGCCCGTCTGTAGACAGTCCTAGTAAAAATAAAGTATAGTCTGGAATAAAAACGTTCGAGTCTGCCAGCTCTACGAAGTCATTTCTCGCGTCTGTCTGATTCACTAATGTCCCTCCAGGGGGCGCCAGTTGCGGCGTCTACGCAAGCGCAGAGCATGCCATTACGGGCTGATTTATACACGGGGCTTGCCAGAACGTATATTACAGTTTCGCAATTGTTTTTCTTTTTCATCTCGATTTCTTACTTACGTTGTTACAAAACGCGGACAGCTTTCCGCGCTTCAGACAAGTTTGCTGAAAATCTACAAGCGTCTCTAGTTTCTTTACTCGTCTGTACTAACGTTAACGTAAAATAAAACTTAAAATGTGGTCTCGAAGAGCTATCTGTTTGTATCTATTCATTATTGGCGTGACCAGAACATCCTTCGGTAAAAAAGCGAACCCGTCCCCTCTCCAAAACTTTGTGCAATTTTTCATGTGGTTATATATAGGATACACATACACATATGCAAACACACATACGAAAGTAAAAAACAAAAACAAAGCGGTGGAGAGAAAAAAAAATTGCCGCTGTGCTCCTCGTCTGCATATATCTAAATGTTAACCGTAGCCAAGCTCTTTTCTTTACCATTTATCATGCAATGAGCATATTTGCTGACAACACTGTTGTAGTGCGATGGCGCTAATTGTCGATATAATTTTCGCGTGATTGGAAATATTGCGATGAATGGGGCGATTTGGTCCATGGTGGCTTAGCTATGCGCCTTTTGTAGGGGAATACGTTTTCGCTCGTCTATCTAAAGGTAATGCCTTAAAGGTAACATCACGTGCTTCACTTATGCACCACGTTCGCGTTTGTTGAATTATCTTACATATCATGTACCCAAACACTTATTGGAAGCCCTGTAGAATGCTTTATTAATGTGGAAAGGCTTTTTCAATACGTAAGAAAAAATGAACGACTAGAAAAAACATCACGGTTGCAAACGGCGACTTGTGAAATATGCGGGCTATTCTCATTCACTTTGACCAGCCACTTTCGTCACTGGCGATCGAATTCTTTTTATATATGAAGGCGCCGAAACAAGAGCAATTGGTGTCTCCCCGCCTTCTCGGTTTTTTTTTGTTTGTTTAAGATGAATGTTCGTGTCGACTGCTGTTCTATTCTCCGCACTTCTATTTTCGTTTAGCACGATCAAATGGACGAACTATTCGTGGAGCAGCTTGATTGGCTTACATAAAAGAGTGATTTAGGCGTTGGTGCATGGGGTGTAGTAATTTGCATTGCTCGTGTGAGTTGGATTCTCCCGTTCTTCTTTCTTTTATTTGCGTTTCTCGAGTCTATTCTTGTATTTAAATGTGGCGAATGCGTTGTCGGTTGATGCAGCTCGATTATGCCTAATTTCATGCGAAACTTTAAGGTCGTCTTGTACGACGATCTAAAAAAATCAACAAAGGAAAACACGAATTTGGGCAGTGGCGAGGCAAAGCGAATCGGACAACTCGACATAACGAACTCTCTGATTTAACGAGAGAAAAAAAAAAGTTTTTGACCTCGCGCACAGACTGGTCCTCGTGAACTTTGAGTGTGCCACTTTGAGCTCGTCGAGCTTAGCCGCTTATATCTGTCCCGAGATCTGCATTTTTTTTTTTGATTCACTTATCCACTTAGCGCTACGTTTCTATATTGTCTACGTTGCGCATGCAAATACATTCTCTATAGTTTCACTTTTATCCTTTCCCATTTTCGATAGCTTCTAAAGTTATGTTCTTGCACGCTAACGTGGAGAGAGAGAGAGAGAGATATGAGATAGAGAGGGAGTTCATACTAAGGGAAGGGGTTGTTCTTGTTTAGAGTGCCTGATTTCACCCGGGGGAAAATACTTTTACTCTTTTTTTTTTTCCCTTCTCACGCCACGAAACTTTTTAGCCGTACAGCGGGCCTAAAAGGAATCTCGACAGAAACCTCGTCGCGTTGAATCGAGACAAAAGCCGGCTTTCACGTTCACTTGCTCACTCTAAAAAAAAATTATGCGCACTTGGCCGCGCTGCTTTTGGCTTGGAACACGAAAAAAGACCAACCCTCTCACTTCTATACCTTTATGCTCCTCCCTATTCTCCCACTCTTCCCGAATTCCTTTTCCTTATGTACGTTATTTAATCGGTTTTCTGTCTCTCACTCAGCATCCCTCTTTTCCTCCGCATCCTGTCGACTTGATCACTAGGTGCTCGGGCGCGCTGCCGGAGAGCAGATACACCTTAAAGACCGGATCTTGATTTATTATTCACGCGGCTCGACATTAAAGCCTGATTTGGCGCTTTAAAATGACACGGTTCTCGGCGCGAAGCAAACACGTCGAAACTGGAGAGCGCACCAAGGGATAGATGCAGCCCTCTTTCCTTTCTCCTTTTCCCTAGGCTCCCCAATTTTCTCCCTCTTTTCTCTCCCCGACTTTTCCGCTTTGCGTCGCTCGCCAAGAGAGGCAAACGCGGAGCTCCGTCCGCTGAGGTTAGACGCGAACTCGCTTTCGCGCCGATATGGTCTTCTTTTGAAGATTTTTGTTATTTGTTTCACATCAGGACCAATATCTCGCCGCACTTTCGCTCTAAACCTCCTCTCCACCGCTTTTATTTTGAGCGAATTATCTGCATCACTCTTCTCCTCATGCTCCGACACTTCGTTTATGTAGGCGACGAGAGGAGCGGAATATCCTTAGCACCCTAGGTGGCGTTGCGGACAGGCTTTGCTGCCTCTTCGCTTCTCGCGCTGACGAAATAAGCGCTTATTTTTCTCATTTATTCTGTGACCTGTTAAAAAAAGGCAACAACTTCGTTGTCGCAGCTTTCTAGTCAGTTGGTTTGCAGAAACAACAACAAAAAAAAAACGTACTTGAAGAGAAAGAAACGGGAAGTCGAGGAGTTTTCGGGAAATGGGCGAGGGAGCGGTAGTTGCGAAGCGCGCTGCCTGAGAACTTTGAAAGAGTCATTAGTCTGATCGACGATTGGGGATTCTATTAAACGCTGATTTGGTAAGCGCTCGAACCTTTTCTCCGCCCCCTTCTCTCTCTCATTTCCCATTCTTTGGATCTCCCTCTCATGCTCGCTCCTTTCCGCACTTCTCGCGATTTCCCTTATACTTCCATACTTCCCGAATTCTTTCCTCCTCTTCCTGTTTGCCTCATTCTTTCGATCTCAGTGACGCTGCGTTCTTTAAGGCTGTTTCCGCTGTCTCTCGTTCTCCCTCTTCTTTTACCCGTATCACCCGATTCTCTGGGAAACGGAACTTTTCTTTCCCTAACCACTTTTCCCTCTCGCTCTTAAACCTAACTCGCGGCAAATGTGTGATCTTTGTTATCGCTTTTGCTTACAGCTCTCGCTCTGGTCGACGCTAAGCTTCCTGTTCTCACTTCGTGTAGCACCTCTGTCCTTGTTTCGTTTCGATATAAAAAGAAAAAAATACGTATAGACGTAGCTATGTTGGTTCGAACCTGGTTGCGATTTTTTTCCCCCTGGTAACAGCGTGCCGGGATTTGTACGAATTGCCGCCGCGTGACACTCCGATCGCGCCAACTTGGACGACTGTTCTCGCGATGTCTCGCAGGTAACGAGAACGAATCGTACCGTACTCCTCTCCCCTCCTGTCAACTAGTTCTCCGGCCTGGTTTGCGGGTACTGAACTCCATGGCAGAATGGAAGAAAGAGGAGGAGAGAGAGAAGCAGCCTGTTACGCGCGGTCAAAACCTGAACCATAAAAATGCGAGGTAACTGTGGTGGCAAACCACTGCGAAAAGAGAACACAATCTATTGAGATTTTGTTGAATCTCGTGGTAATAGTGGAACAAAAGTCCTCGAGTAGGAGAGCGTGCTAGGCCGAGTTGTCTATTGCACAAACTGGGCACATTAGCAAGGTGTCGACAATGCGAAAATTTCATGCTGAACTCGAGTTTCGCTGATTTCGGGATATGCCTGCTATTGGGTCGATCCAGCCGCTGAAAAACTCTGGGAAGGTGTTAAAGAATGCCATGCCGGGTCTCCAGAAGACAGTTCTGGGGAAGGTCGCCAGCTTAACTTCGTGTATTCGCCTGAGACTTCACGACCGCTTGTGAAAGAACTGTGCGAGACCGTGCTGTGTAGTCTCGAACTGACAATTCATGATTCTCTTTCTTACTCCTGTTCTTTTCTATCTCTTTCCGTTCTATTATTTTCCCTTTCCCCCACCCCTAGTGTAGGGTAGCCAACCGAGCCAAGCTTGGTTAACCTCCCTGCCTTTCCTCTCTATTTATCTCTCTCTCTCTCTCTTCGCCTGAGACGACTGGAGGATGAGAAGCCACGTTCTTTCTTTTTTTTTGGCTGAATTTTCTTAATTTTCTCTGTTCATTCTGAATGTCCCGAAACCTTTTTGGGCCTCTAGAGGTTTTTGAGTGCCTCCGCGCGTAGACCTAGCGGTGACTCGAGCACTGCGATTCCTTCAGCCACCATCGAAATGATGGGCAATGCATGGATTCGCGTATATAGACTTCGTTCTTGCAGGCTTCAAACGTATTTTTGTTTTTTATTGTTGTGTTTTGGTTTCGTTCTGAATAAAAAAAAAACGAACCGCTGTGAGCTTTGCGAGCCGATTGCAATTGGTATGCTTAAAGTTCAAGGTGTTGAACCGTATAGCTGGTAAATATCCGCTTTCTCAGCTGTATACAGCACGTATCCGTGGCCACAAAAGACGTCAACATCGTCGTCCTTTCGAGCTCTCTCTTCCTCGATCATTCTTTCTCCTTCTTCTCTCCCTTCGATTGCGTGCTTCTAGTTTTGCTAAAACTTTCATTGGACCTGTGCTGGCATTCACGTCACCTCAGAATCCTAACATGACGACACCTCTCCCTTCTATCTCCTGTTCTTGATTCTTTTTTCTTTTTATAACAACCTCCCGGCCACTCTGCAAATCTTCGCTTAACCTTCGTGGCGCCCGCGGCAAAGCCGCTGCCACCAGGGGAAGATTTTTTTACTTGGTCTCTATAAAGGTAGATTCTCATTTGTCCCGGTACTTCATTTTACACTTTTTGTTTCTTTTCAACCTGCTCTCTTAAGCGGTATACGAAGGGACGCCGGCCTGGAGTATGGAGTGGCCACCACCGATTTCGTTGCAAGTCCCTCCTGTGATTGTCACGCGTTCCAACACCTCCGCCCACAACACCATATATACAGCGACGCCTGGAGCGATCGTTTTAGGGAGCTTACGGGAATCGAGGAAACATGATTCTGTCGCTCCTTCTCCAAAATCTCACCGCCTTCTTCCTGTGCTTTTTTTTTGCTAGTTTCAATTTGTGCTGCTAGTTTCACTCAATCTATAACCTTCTTTTTTTCACCGACGAGTTTATTTATTTTTTCTTCATTTGATTTACTACCTTGAAGTACTGGACTTGTCGATGTTGTTGCTAGAGCTTCGCAGGACCATGTCGGTGGCCACCGGTGGTGACAACGAAGACAACCTGAGCGTTCTTCTTCTTCTTGATCTTAACGTCTTGAACTGCGTCGCTCTGATCGACCGTCCCCGCAAATGTGTGCACGGTGTAGTGTTGGGAACTGCTCTTTGTCGCGGGATATTTGGAGAGGTTTTTGGTAATTGTTTTCCTTCAAATTCATGGCTTTGTCTGTCTGTTCTCTCTCTTCTTCTATATATATATATATATATATATATATATATATATATATATATATATATATATATATATATATATATATATATATATATATATATAAGGCTTATATGCAGAAGAATAACTTCGGTAGCCGCAAGGTTATAAGTATGAAAGTGGATGCGCTTTCACATAACAACTGTTTATTCAGCCGACGTTTCGACGGGACTTCCGTCTTTTTCAAGGCATAATATCTGTCGTTCACGCCTTCTGGTATACGCACGGAGAGCAAGAAGATGCGTGCTAAGGCTTTCTCAATGCGAGCCGATATTGTAAGCATCGAGTTAGATGTATATATCCCATTTGCAGGCATCGTAGTTGGAGTGCATCGCCGCTTCTTTAGAGTTTGTGCGCATATTAGTAGTTCACAAACACCGTAATATGGGTAAACGTGAATGTATTACGCGTGTATAATATATGGCGTGTGTCACGTTTCTTACGCAGTCTCCACGAAGTTTTTTTTTTTTTTTTGCCCGAGCACTACACCGTACGTTCACACACTGCTCCCGCAGGTCAGGTGTTCACGGTTGCCACACTCTAAGCCAAAACGGAGCAACAGGGGTATAGGGGTTGCTCCTTTCAGGGAGCAATTGCATTGCCACTCCCATTACTCTCCTAAAAGGAGTAACTGCAGAGGGAGGAACCGTTGCTCTCCTTTCAGTTCCTCCTTCGGGGGATGAACAGTTACTCCCTCCAGTTCCTCCCTGCAGACCAACAGTTACTCCCACCAGTTGCTCCCTGCCGACCAACCATTACTCCCACCAGTTGCTCTTCTAAGAGCAACAGTTACTCTTCACCGTTCCTCCCACGTGTTCGCAGTTACTCTCTGAAAACCAACTGCACATGCTTCCAGTTACTCATTCGGGGAAATGAGTATTTATCTCGAGTATGCTTGTCACACGCTTAACACATGGCGAGAGCTCCTTGGAAGAGCACTGCTTGGGTGCTTCTAACACAAAAAGTGGACAATATTGAAAGGAAAATAAATGCTTTATTGTTCTTTTTATGAGGCGACGTGTGACCACACGTAAAAGTAGACTTCGCCACACCACAGCCAGCACTAAACAAACACCATAATACATCAAAGGTTTTCTGCGTCATCCGTGGAAAAACAATCTTGAATTTCTAGCATAGGGCAGTCTTTGTCATCATTGGTGAGAGAAGGGCAACTTCTCCAATTCTGAAGAATTCAAGTTTCGCAGCTGGTGTTTCCATCAGGCTAGCGCAGCAGAACGTCACCGCAGGCATATGTGAAGCATCTCATTGCTGCAAGAAAAAAAATAGAAGTGTGAGGTTAAACATGCCATAATCAATTCATAACAATGAGTCACACACACTGCAGCAGCGCTTACATTCTAGGATGTCTACTGCAAAACGAAATGTGAAAAAAAAAAGGAAGGTTCGGCCAAACGTTACTTGGCAAGCCATATAAATGCTGATGTGGTAGACGCTCTTCACATGATGTCTCAGACAGCAATACTCTGGAAGAAAATGTGGAGCACCTCAACAAGGCATATTTGTAGCAGTTAAAGATACCCTTAGGTTCAGTTAACTTGTTTCCTATACACAGCTGAGTGACATTTCTATGAGCCCATTCACCAATGGGCATTCTAAATGAGGTCATGTGTGTGGCAAATAACACGTACTGTCCGCTCATGTTAAAATACTTATTTAGCTCGTGCACATAGTTGCTCTCGATTCTACTGTTCTTTCATACGCTGCTGCGTCTTGAATTGTGCAATACCTGTAGGCACAAGCCAAGCATGCGAAGCCTGCTTGAAAGCAACCATTTGCAGAGGCTACATGATAATCTTCAGTATATTTCTTTGTACTTGACGCAAACGGCTGGACAAAACTATAGACAAATAAATGTCGACCGTGCTACCTTCAAAAAATGCTTTAAATTTAGAAAACTAGGGTGCATTTGTTCACTCGGTTGACGAGTCACAGCCACGAGATATGTAAACGAAGCAATATATCTTAAGGCATGCACAGATATTCTGATTCTTTGTTTGACAGTGTCACAGATAGCTTGCCAATACATATATATTTGAGAGCAACAAGATGTGAAGCTTTTATTAGTTCAACGTCTTGTTGGTTCACAGCCAAACAGGTTACTGCTTGTTAGACAAATTGGAATAAGCACACCATGGTTTCCAAAAAAAAAAAAAAATCATTATTAGAAGTTAGCTCCCGGTGTGAATGTCTGCCTCTTTATTTTGTACTGCCTTCTACATGTGCCACAAATACATTTGTTGAGGATGTGCTACCAGTCAAGCCAAGATCGCATACTTGGTCAATGTGATGGAAATACAAACATTAGAAACACTGCCACCTCTAGTAAGAGCATAATACTTCAGTATCTTGGACTAGCAAAGAGGTGCACAAGAAAGTTAAGCCCACTCTTGCGGAACTTTGAACGCGAATATTTCAGAGTGGGGGAGGTCAACATGCTGTGGCACTTTTAAACCCACGAAACATCTGCAGAAAACAGGGTAAAGGCAAGTCAAGAAACGCTGTTATGAAGGCCTGCGCATGGACAGCTTTGTGAATCTAGGCCCAAGTGTTATGCTTTGTGCAAGCCGAAATCCATGTAAATAGGGAAAGCATACTTTTAGGAGTACCAGCGTAAACAAATCTTGGCAGTTGGCTTTTTAGTACAAACAGCAATCCCTGCAATGAAAACATAAACTTTTTATCTTAACGGTAACAGTGTGAGCACACAAACGGGCCAGCGGAGCCATGTCGAATTGTCAGTGCCAGTGTAACCATGTGGCATAATGAACTATTCTCTGGCCAACACATGCACAGTTTGCCCCTAAAAAGCGATGCTTTCATATACATAGTACAAAAAGTCTGCACTTACCAAAATTCACTTGCTTTCTGTACTTTAGCATCGTTGGGAGCATCTTTATCTGCAGTATAACCAAACTTTGTGTCATATCCCTGAAAAAAAAGTAAAAGACATGCGTCAAATATTGTTTCATTTGGTAGCAGTGAAGTCAGGTTAAAAACAGCCAAGTGGGAATCAGCCTAATTATGTGCATGCGGCAAATCCCAAACGGCGTTATTGAGGTTGTCGAAATTTTCGTCGATTGGTATTAACGTCGATAGTGACTTCAACGGCATGCCAAGTTTTCACAGCGCATAAAGATTTTATGATGCAGAATAATGACAGCGCTAACGAGAACATACAGCATTTATGATTGTCTTTTACAATATTCAGTTTTGCTAAGGTTTTGCATCACTAAAGAAATCTGAAAATTTGGGTCATTCCTCCTCCAATTGTTCTGTCAATATGTAAACTGCTCGCTTGATGGTGCGCTTATAAAATAGTACGTTCAGCGCAGAGGTGAAGCAAGTGACGCAGTGATGTGGGCAGATTTTTTTTTTTTTAAGGCGTGCGGGGAGGGGGGGGGGGGGGTCCGCTTATCTGAATAGGCCGGGCAAGCGAATATGGTCGTCAATTTGGGCTCCCTACGCCCGGCCTAAAAAAATTCTGTGCGCAACCACCTGGCTATGCCAGTGAAGTGATGCGACAATGATTTGTTCACTTACTGATTTACATACACTTTACATCTCTAAAAAATGCGGCCCAAGGCCCCAACACTCAGCCGTTAACATTACATAAAGCCAATGGTAGAAAAGTGCCAGTATGAATGCAGCTACAACCCCGCCCCAATGTTTTTTCAAGCGAGGTAGTGTTGCGGAAATGAACTTTTAACTGCAAAAGTACACTGGCACTGCAGTGGTGACAAGGGAAGCAAGAGGGTATGCAGGCGGTAATAGAGGTAATTTAGTCCGATTAGGCTAGCAATGGATACGGTGAATAAGAGCAAATCATTTCTCTTTCAATAGCGCAACCACTCAACAATGTATTGTAAGAGCATTAAATGTTGCTGGAAATGCCACTCACCTGCACGCTGATGCATGCACAGTCCTTTGTCCGACGAGCGAACAGGCTTGCAGATAGCTGAAGACGTGTTTACGATGTGTTTGTTCCACCCAGCAGCAAAATCCACAACTACTTCGCGCTCAATAAAGATAAATATACACTAACCTTCATCACGAATAAGTAGAAACGCAAATCTGCGACACACACACACGATCAAAACATCGCTCACAAGCTAGCACGTCCATGTGCTCGCCAACCACAGACCATATGAAAATGAGTAAGTAGTGCGAACGCGAACCTAGTTGCGCCGAAAAAAAAAAAAAACGTCGAGCAGTGGCAGCACAGGCGTCAGCGCAAAAATTTCAGTGTGTTCTCCTAATACAATTATAAAAAAAAACTGAGGTACATTAAAACTCATAAATAAATATAAAAAGTTGAGTGTAATTTTTATTTAGTGCTAGTCAACATAAACACCGAATAAAAATTACTTTGTAACTTACATCGTTTGCTACGCTAGCGCCACACTTGTCGTGCGGGCGCAGATGGCGCAGATTTGTCATTCTGCCCTCAAACTACACGGTGAAGCGTGCTACTAAGTGTATGGCTGATGAGAAGCGCGTCTGGGTCAGCTTTTTTTTTTTTTCTTCTCCGATATATCTGGGCGGGGGGGGGGGGGGGGCTCCTTATGCACGTGTTTCGGTGCTTGATCGACTTTGACGCCCTTACTTCGCGGACGAACGGCGTGTCTAGGCTTTTTTTATCGTTGTTTTGCACGTGTTTCGGCGTTCGGTCCGCTTTGACGTGCCAACTCTCCATTCTGCTGCTGCGTGTGTTAGGTATTTGCCGTACTGTATTCTCAGGCCTCCTTCTGTGTTCAGCCAGCGCTGCTATCTTATAATCTACGGATGCTAAAATAAATCACTGTTTTGGTTTGGTGAAGTTTGGCACACAGAACCAACAATAATCTGGCCCATGAATATCAATGTGGGCGGCATGCATATTTGTGTGCGGTGTCCTGCCGGGGAGTAACCGTTGCATGACGAGAGCATTTACAGCGGTTCCTCCTTCCGTTGCTCCCTTACAAACTTTAGATGAATACAGTTGCTCCCCCATTCTCGAACAAGTCGGCCATCTTGTTCCGCTTGGTCTTTTCGGAGAGTAACAGTCGGTCTGAAGGAGTAAAAACAGCCGTTGCTCCCATTTTGGCCATTTTTGGCTTAGAGTGCACCGGGCCCTGCAGGGGGACACCACATCACTACCGACGAATGTCCTCGCACGTGAGTAACCATTTCTGATCTCGCAGTGACTGCACGTAGGTCCGGAAGAGACTTAAAATGCGTGGAGGATTATTAACTACATGGAACCATTGATTTGTGGCACTGATGGTTTATCGCAACCAGTCGCTGTGACAAAAAGTTAGCAGAACGTGTATTCTACGGTTGCCAGTGTAGTCCGCATTGTCTAAAAGCAGTTATGCTTGCGAACACCTGCATAGCGAGATGGCTGATGTCAACAGAAAACACGAATGGTTCTTTGAGCCTTTTCACTGGTGTTTCTAAATGTTACGCCCCCCCTCCCCCTCCTTTACTCTGGAGAAGATCTTGGGAGCTTGGCCTTCACGTACTTCAACCCAGAAAGCCACACGAGCCCTTCTACAATGTTTGAGGGCAACGTCACTGTGCGACCGCCTGTGAAACCTGAACTGTGTGTGCGGTGTATGTGTTATGTGCAATGCGTCCCCCCTTCCTTTTCCGTGTCGGCTTGGTTTCGGGATAATCAGGGAAGCTTGAAACGCAGGGAAATGGCGCGTTGTGAAATCTAGAGGATTGAAAGCGGATACACGAACCTCGTACCAACACAGGGATATACGAAAACGCGTGCTTCTAGATTCGAAAGACGACATAACCGGTTGAATCGCGCGAGCTACGCCAGTTTTGCGCTTCGGCGCAACTTTTATCAACGCATAGTGGTGAGCATACCTGTTCGTAAGCAACACTCCGAGGGGTTTGGGGAGGGGGGGGGGGCGTGACGGGGACGTGAAATTCTATCGATTCGTCAGTGACAGCGAAAACATTAACTGACTCTTCAGATATAGTCATCAAATATCACGTTGTACCAACATTACCACATGCCAACATGTACAAACATGCGGTCCCTCTTTGCTGAACCATTCACATTACCCGTAAAAATTTGACTAACAAGAAATTTGGATGCGGAATCCTTTTTGTTTTAGGATGGCAACGACTTTTTTCAAGTATTCTTTCTTCCTCCACGACGTCTCTGAACAAGGGTTAACTGAGGAGGATAATAAAGTGTCTAGAACAGTGAATAACTTCTCGTAAGCAAAACATTGCCGTTAATAAGACTCTCAGTATTAAGCGTAATTTTGTTTTGAGTGTGTTAATTTTCCTCCTGTTTCTTTCTTTTTTCCCTCAGTTTGACAGCAGCGCCTTTTGTGGTTGTTTACTAGGGCGGCGTCCTTAACGTCTGTGCGTCTACGAAAAAAAAAAAGGAACAACGATACAGTGTTTCTTCGAATGCATTTAGGAAACCGGGGGCAAGGATCTTAGCTTCGCGAGCAACAAGAACTAAAAAAGATATGCATAGGCCGCTTTTGCGCAAACCAGCTCCCAGCTGCAGTTCTTCGATTGGAATGCAAATTCGGGATCAACATTTCCGTTTTTCTCGCTGGCAAACCCGATCTCTACGTGATGGCGAAAAAATACAAATCGAATAAAAACTCGCCGCAGGACCGAGAATTGAATATCCCTTGCTGTTTTCTGGCGATAGAGGGGGTGTTTTTTTGCCTCCGGCTAGCACTTCATATGAACTTTGCGTCTTCACTCGGTGCTGGGCAAAACGCCTTTGTTGTTGACTTTGTGTCCGCAAAATTGTTTTTTTTCCTTGCTTATGTGTTTTCGTCCCTCAGGTCATGTTCGCCGGGTGGGGATATATTCACCGTGTTGTCGGTTTCGTGGCTTCGAAGTTCGTACATTACGAATGTGTGGCCCCCGAAAAGTAGGTTACGTAAGGTTAAATGAAAATTTTCGATTTCGGCTAACGCGTTTGGCGTTGCGAGCGCTTGTGCGCGAATAAATTCTGGTTTCTTCATTTTTTGCATACATTTGTCTTCTCTCGTTTTCTTACGCACACTGCTTTGAAGACCTCGTATTTATAGCTTCTTTCGTTTAGGTGAAATTATTGACGTTGCACTGACATTGTGTGGGGTCTCCTTTGTTTATGTGCTTCAACATCTACCCGTTTATCTTCGTGTGATCCAGTTCCCTGCACGATGGCTTTGAAAATGTATCTCGAAAGTCATTTATGTAAATGAATTTACGTCAATGTTGGATGCCCGCCTGAAACAATCGTTGCTAAAGCTTTTCATCGGAGTGTTTTTCATGTAACGGTATACTAGACGTAAACTTTGAGCGTAGCGAAATCTTGTTGTGGGTTATTGGATGCTAACCGCGATATATATGCCTTAAAAGTTTTGTTTGTGTATTACCATCGTTTACATCGTGGTCTGATAGTTCTAATCGACATTGTCTAAGAAGAAACAACGACCTCTTAAACTTACACTTGTTTGTGTGTAGGGTTTGCGTTTCAGCAAAAAAAATTCATTTGACTTTTGCCACTCGGTAGTCATTTTATGTGGATTTTCACGAGTGTTCAGGCAGTGTAACATTATTATAAATTTTGACGCATGTCGCCTTCGCGACTTGCGTCAACGAAGGTCTCAACAGCAAGCTTTACTCGACACACGACAGTCTCAATGTTGCAAATTTAGCCTGAAAGCTGCGGAATTTCAGTAGCGTATTAAAAGAATCGTTTGAAAAATTGCGGATCAGCATTTGCTACGTAATATGTAATACCTAATCTCAACGAAGAAAATAAGTCAAATATTATTTCTAACTGGCCCGAAGCTGTGTTAGAGATACGCGCATAAATCAAGTGTTTTGAAGATTGCTCGGAGCTTTGTAATGCTCCGAGCAATCTCGTATACGTACGTGTGAAACTTGATCAATATTAGTAATACACTTATATTGCACGGAAGTATCTGATAATTACTACGCATTAATTCAGAAACGGCATATAGCCCCGAAAAATTCAAGGTTTTGTTTTGTTTGTTATTGTCGTAGTTTTGAAACCCACGACCATCGTTTACCGTAATATAAGAATATGTTTATGCGTGCAGTGCTGCATGTTTCAGAACGACTTTCGAAGTTCCTCTCACTGTTCAAACTGATACAGTTCCGGAAGAAAGAAAGGAAGAAAGAGAGGGAGACAAAAAAGAAAGAATCAATGAATTAAAGATAAAGAATGAATCATGAAATAAGGAGAAGTGCAGAAACAAGAAGAAGGAAAGAACGAAAAAATTAGAAAGGAAAAGAAAGAAAAGAATAGAAAATAAGAAAGAAAGGAAAAAAAAGCAGCAGCTCGTGAGGAAGAGTGTTTCGGCTCCATTATCGTGAAACCTGGAGAGGGGAGAAGCATGCAGTCTTGTTCTTCTTCCCTACGTGCCCTGTTTCGGTTCCCTGTGGCATGTCGGGAAGGGTTTTTCACCTCCACCAACTTGTCGGCTATTTGTTGGGCCTACTGTAGCCTTCTTTATTTTTATGGTATAAAATGGCGAAGAGTGGGATTTACCCCATGTATTTCTGGGGCGCTCACGCGTTTTCACGATGGTCTGTGGCTACGCGACACACCGGGAAGACATTGATGACGAGCCCCGCCGCGGTGGTCTAGTGGCCAACCAAGGTACTCGGCTGCTGACCCGCCAGTCGCGGGATCAAAACCCGGCTGCGGCGGCTGCATTTCCGATGGAGGCGGAAATGCTGTAGGCCCGTGTGCTCAGATTTGGGTGCACTTTAAAGAACCCCAGGTGGTCGAAATTTCCGGAGCCTTCCACTACGGCGTCTCTCATAATCATATGATGGCTTTGGAACGTTAAACCCCACATATCTATACATTGACGACGACAAGTCGAGACGCTGAGTTGCTTCGCCACGTGAGGATTCATCATGATTGCGTCACAAACTTAGTAGACCTTGCGTCGTTGTGATGTCAAGGTATGGTGTGACGTCATGTGGTGAAGTTATACTTTGTGGTCTAGTGGCTAAGGCACTCGGCTGCTTACCCGCAGGTCGCGGGTTCGATTCCCGGCTGCGGCGGCTGCATTTCCGATGGAGGCGGAAATGTTGTAGGCCCGTGTGCTCAGATTTGGGCGCACGTTAAAGAACCCCAATTCGTCGAAATTTCCGGAGCCCTCTACTACGGCGTCTCTCATAATCATATGGTGGTTTTGGGACGTTAAACCCCACAAATCAATCAATCAAATCAATGAAATTATACTTTACGATGGACCGTGACGACAGGAGACGCCAACAAGGCGAATGCCTACGATTATTCACACCTGAAAGAAAGAGAAAGAAAAAGAGAGAAAGAGATAGAATAAAGAGAAAAAAGAGAGAAGTATACAATGGTTTCAAGTTGGAAGAGTACGTCTGAATTCCTTCCTTTCGTGATGTGATAGCAGTGAATTGCCGTAGCAATAAGTGATTCGTTCGATAAACAGAACTCCATTTCTGAAGTGACCCTTCATTCAGGGAAGCTTGGTTAGTTCATAACGCGTGTGTTTAGAACGAAGACTGGACGGGCCCCTGGTCTTGATGCATGCAGCTTGCGCAAGTAAGTTAGTGAGTGTTTGTGTGTATGTGTGCGTGTGTTTGTATGATGGAGCGAACAAGGGAAGGAAGTTTCGTTTCACACAACGAGGGTGTCTATGCAGTCTAGTTGGTATTTCATTGCAATAATTAAGTGTAGTGCCGCGTACAAAACTGCAAAAAGTAGCTGACAGGAAAGAGGCGCACTTGCCTCTTTCCTGTCAACTACTTCTTACAATTTCGTACGTGGAACTACACTAAATTGTTTCACACAAGCTTTACGAAAACTACCAATTAAACTATCGGCAGAAAACAACGGAGATAACTATCTTAGAGATGGAAGAAAAGAAGGTTAGGTATATTCTTGATCACGTTAAACGCAACGACCTGCTAAAATCTATATCTTGCAATTGACTACCCCTGGTGATGAACTCAGCCTACCTGGTTACGACCAAGTAAGTTCATTTATTAAACAATAACAAAAATTAATACAACGGTAAATGTGACTTGGGAAGGGTTCGCATTACGGGGAACAGAAAGAAAAGCTAAAAGGAAAAAAAAGACGCTGTTAGTTTGCGTGTTGCAAGCTAATGAATCTCCGAATTCGATTTATCAATAGTCAAGCTCGTTTTCTTGGGTATTTAATTTTTGCGGGAATGTCGCTAATTAAGTTACTCGCTTTCGACATACTGGGTAACTCGTTGCATAACAGGCTTCGTTGTAATCGCGTTTGACATTACAAACTTTCACGCGTTACAATGACATTACCGTTTCGTTAACCTATGCTCGTTTTTTTTTTATGTGGGTACTGCGTCGGAAAGCGTCAAATGAGGTTAACTCAGGCCACGACCATATGTTGCGTCATGTTTTTTTTTTCTTTAATGGACAACAATCTGAATATAGAGCTCCGCCAGTGCTTTCGCGGTCACGTTCACACCATCGTTCGTCGGGAACTCGATTATTTGGAGCTAAAAAAATCACCATAAATGAACGTTATAAATAAAAGGGGCCACAGGAAAGACGAGAAGGATGACGCGTTTATTGTTATAACGTCACGACAGAAGACGAAAAAAAAAAACACGAAAAAAAGTCGCTGGGTGTTAATGCGGTGGTTTTCGAGAAGCTCGGAGCAGATTAATCGCCCCGCGGTATACGACGGCTCCTTCCCTTATATATATACGCGGTCACTCGTGTTTGGGGGGTGAGAGGCCGTAATTGGCGATTAATCAAGAGAGCCGGCGTGAGATGGTATCTTAATTAATCACCCTTATAGCCTTCCGTCGTGGGCGTTAAGGCTCTGGACGCGTTCCTCTCCCAGAGTATTAGGCAAGGCAATGCTTCCTATCGCATACATTCACTTCTACGTACAAGATGAGGGTGCACCGGTGGGGGGGGGGGGGGAACTCTTTTCTCTCTTTCTTAATCCTCGCAGGAAATGACCGCGCAACTGAATGCATTCTAAGCTGTAATGTGTGTGGCAATCGAATCGTCCGAATAGCCGTACAAATCGTTCTCGCAAATCGACGGCGAATTTAGCGTTTCCTTTACACCTATATCGATTCTATTGCGTGCGGCATGAACATTCAGCTCTGGATTGGGTAAACGCCCGACTTAGTTGGCCGACCCTCGGGTGTCCAAAGCCCGCTGCGGTGCCAGGTTATTCAGTCGGAGACAATTTGATCGGTTCTTTTTTGTTTATTTCGTTTTCATCGTTCACGGGGTCGCCGTTGTGTGAGACGAAGTGGTCTGGACGATGTCTCCATCTGGCTTCATTCTAATTGTGTAATTAAGATGTTACTCATTAATCTTCGTGGCCGGGCGCAGCGTCAGCGATAGTGGCGTCGCAGATCGCGCTAGGACTTGTTTACAAAGACGCTGCTGAGAATTGCGTAACGCTTGCCTTGCGGATGTGACAGTTTAGGCATTACATAACATTGAACGGTATGCATGGAACGTTGGGTATGCGCATTTGCTTGCTAGCCCCGCCGCGGTGGTCTAGTGGCTAAGGTACTCGGCTGCTGACCCGCAGGTCGTGGGTTCGAATCCCGGCTTCGGCGGCTGCATTTCCGATGGAGGCAGAAATGTTGTAGGCCCGTGTGCTCATATTTGGGTGTACGTTAAAGAACCCCAGGTGGTCGAAATTTCCGGAGCCCTCCACTACGGCGTCTCACATTATCATGTGGTGGTTTTGGGACGTTAAACCCCACATATCAATCAATCAATCATTTGCTTGCTATGTATTTGATACTGCTTACCGTCGTTTGTTATTGTTTTTCCACGTGTTTTTACACATTTTGTTCGATGCCTTAACGTGCTTTTCTGTGTTTGTTTTTCTTGTGAGAGTAATTTATCAATGGCACAGAAAGTGTGTTGCGTTTGCCCTCTAGATCAGGCAGAGGTGGACACAGGTGGACGCAAAACCTGCACGAGGCTTAATGCAGAACGTGTACGCCTTTGCATATTCAGCACTCTAAAATATTTAGCTAAATGATCAAATTACGTAGATTTTACTTGCGTGTACATTAGGGACACAATGTATGCCCTCACTCTATTGTGTGTATGTAGTTGCTGCGCCCAAGGCCGAAAAGAGCGATGATTCAATGGACAAATGAACTTATTACCGTATCCGCTCGTGAGAAGACGTTGAAAGTTCGTAAGCTACGACGTAATCGTTGCAATCCGTTTAGCACAGATTCCGCCCGTGAGGTGTAAGAACGAGGAAAGGAAAGTGAATCACTCTTGACGTACACGAATAGCCCGACTCGGCAGTGCTGAGGTGATTACGGAAAGATGTTCCCTGTCTCCTCTTCGTGCTGAAATTTAAGCGCACACGGGCACGGTGAAGCACAGACAAACGAGCGCCGAATTCGTTTCACGAAAGCGCACGTCATTAGAATCTTAAGATGGACGATTCTTCTAGGTTCTCATTGTACTTGCGAGTAAATGCTAGTGTCCTTCGATTAAGGCCTCACTTAAAGACTTGATAAGTGAATCGTGTGAAGTATCTCTTTTTCCCCAGTTCCCGAAATCTTGCACAAAAAAGGCAAAAAAAAACGATTCGCTTTCCGAAGAGCATTCCGTCTTATTCACGACTCGTCGTCTTTCGTGCACGAAACACAATCGCCCCGTATGGTGAGATACACATGGAGCCACTGCGTTCGTACTGGAAAGCAAAAATAACCGAAGAAGACCAGAATAACAATGAAAGGGGCGCTGATAATCGCCATGCCCCACCAGTTTGATAGATTACCTCGTATTCCGCAATGCGGATGGCACGCGAAACTCGCTAAATTGTTTCTTTAGGGGAGGAAATGAAGAAGAGGAAGAACGACCGGAGAAAGATTCATTTCGTTTCCGCGTATACATAAGTGAGCTAGTACCGAAGTCGGCCATATTCGTGGGTTCTTGCCTAGGCAGTAGGCTAACAGCGCCCCCTCTCCAAACCTACGGCAAAAGAAACAACGAGAGAGATGCAGGAATTACAGCGGAGACGTGAAAGCGCGGCAGAATGAGAGGGCCGCGGGTAATTCGTCGTCGTCGGCAGACGGGCGAACGATGAATCGAGCCTCGTCTGACACGTCTTCCATAACGCTCCAGGGATTACGTCTTTTTTGTTCGAGGTGGCGCCGTGCTGCGGTAAGAAGAGGAGGCACTCGGAGAACGATGGTTGCATTGAAAGAAGGCTCCGCGCGCGCGCGTTTTGCGTGGTTCTCGCGCGCTTTTTTTCCCCCCTTCTGAGACGTGGCTCCGGCTTTGGCTAGGACTGGCTGCGAGGCTGGCGCGTGCCTCTGTCTTGCGCAAGAGGCGTCTTTCGTGCGTGGGCGTGTGGCGGCTGGGTTCGTTTGATTGATTTGAAGAAGGCGCGCCGCGCGGGTTAGCTGTTTGGCCTGCGGATGAGTGCCGCGGGTCGAAGTCTTCTCGAACCTCTGGGCGGAACGTGAGTTGCAGGTAAAACAATGAGTAGCGGCAACGTGAGGGTCACGCGTTGCTGGCGAGCAAATATAGGACCTGCCGTTTTTGTGCTCCCATTTGTTGGGTCTTCCGCGTTGTTACTCCTGGTGATGGTTTAGCGACGCGCCCTCTCTGTGGCGTTGATACCGCGTTAGAGAGTCTGTCCTGAAGGAACGCATCCTCTAGAAAGATGCTTGAGGAATGGCTCGCGCTCCCAGCGGAATTGGCCTGCCTTCAGTTTTAAACATGCTCCGCGCGGTGGCGCTCGCGACCGACTTTATTGGCAGGCCAAAGCACTGGGGTTTAGGGACTGGGAGGGCAAAATAAACTTTAAGCGGGTAGGCTTAACTAGAAGGAGGTTATCTGATTGGTGGCTAAAGTCAAGACGCGAGTGAAAATTAAACTCTTCACTGCAAAGTACGAATCCTCAAACTCACTTTTTAAGGAAAAAAAATAAATATAGTTTTTGGTTCATTAGGTATTACGGCTTGGTGGCGCTAGCCACCGTTCGATCTAAAGGGTACAGCCATATCCATCCGTCCATCCATCCATCCATCCATCCATCCATCCATCCATCCATCCCTTATCACGGTGGGGGGGGGGGGGGGTACCAGCTAAGCGTTTTTCATCTGCGGCCCATAGGGGCGTGTCAGTCGAGAGTTGTTCGAGACCTGCAATTGTGCACTACTGTTTCGAAGGCTATGCAAAGTGTTGCGTTGTTGCACCGTCCGCCACAGGTGACGTTAGCGACCGAGAACATTTAAGGCCCCTGTCTTAAGAACATTTTCAAAATGAAGGAGGGAAAGGGTGTGGCAGCTGTTTTTTTTTTTTCTCATGCGGCAGGCATCTTCCCAGAGGAGGCGTTGCCTGAAGCTGCGCGTCTGGAGTATGAGTTCCTTCTGTGTACATTGATGCGTTTTTTTGCATGTGTGCTTGTGTAATTCAACAAACATAATGGTCTTATAGGGGATGTCACGACAGGACGATATTTTGCATCACTCGAGAGGACGCCACCGGTGTCGACAGTCAGTTTTTGCATTTGATGAAGTGTTTAAGGCTTCCGCCTTCTTAAAAAAAAGAAAAAAAAGTGTAGCTTGCACTGCAGACGCAATGCTTAAAAAACAGCAGACCTGATAGGCACCTACAAAATACTGCTTACTGTTGTGTTGCTAAGTATAGTTAATTTTCTCTTTGTTTCTTGCGCTATTTCTTCGTCCTTTTGTCTGTATTTTGTATGTCTGTTTTTTTTTATCTACCTATATCTACCCATATCTTTTCTTTCTCTATTCTTTTCTTTATCTGTTGTCAAAATGCTAGAAGTGCGGAGTCAAAATGCTAAAGGTTTGTGCGCTCAGACTTGGGTGCATTTCAGTTACTCCAATTGGTCGGAATTTCCAAAGTTTTTGCACTAAAGCGTCCCTCATAATGGTATCGTAATTCTGGAAGGCAAAGTACAAACGATTATTATCATTCTTTCAGTGGTGTTAGATGAGACGGAGTCTCGAACTGCGTATTGTTACTGCGAATTGCACGAAGCCTTGCTCCGTGCTAAAAGCTGAGCAACGGTGCCGTAATTTGCAGGAACACGTTCTGTACTCCACCCACTCCGAGGGTTTGGCGAGACCTTTTCTATCCTAGATAATACTACCTCGCAAAAAAACAACAAAACGAACCAACCAAGAGCTGAAAGCAGATCTCGTGGAAACATTATATCACTATTTTTTTTTCCCGTGAGGACGGCCAACCCTAGAGCGGATATTCCCTCGTAATGTCCCCCTTTCCACGTCATCGATTTTCGATTGGCGAACACTGGTTTCGGGTTTCCGTCTTCCCGAAGCGAAATACCTTCCCCACTGGTCGCTTCACTCGTGCGACTTTTACTTTGCATGCTGAAAAACGCGTGGCTAAGAACGAGCCTCTGGCACGCTGCTTTCTGGTTTCCAAATTTCGTAAATATGGGCCGTAAGAGGATTCTTCAGCCCATAGGTCCAGTCATTTGACATCCGTCTTTGCATTTCCGATCCTTAGGCTGTGGCTGTAGTCATGGCTTGCGCAGGATCCCCGTTCCCCATTAGGGAAGTGTGTTGGGTGGCATGGTTGCAACTAGCGCCCCCCCCCCCCCCCAAACGGTGGTAATCTAAAGGATAACATATTTAGCAATGAATGGAAAGAAGACGTGGTTGATCCTTCCACCATTAAAATACGTACAGCACGAAATTAAAACGTGTCGTCATAGATGTAATTGAATGTCTACTTTACATAAATATAATGCCCGTACTGATATGCCCGGGGAGGGCTTGAGGCTGCCACCCAGGATCCGGCGAAGGACGACTCTTGCGACGCGTCTCACGAACAAGTAGAAGATTCGTTTAATTTACATATTTTCAAGAGAAGTACATTGCAACGAGAGCGTACAGACGCGCCTTTCCATCACAAGGGCCCAGAACTCGAGACGAGCGGGCCCCATCGAAGTCCAGAGAGAGAGCCCAGCGCACTCCCGACACGCTCCTTTTTATAGCCGTCCGTGCACGCGCTAGACGCCGACTGCGTACAGCAGGCCTGCCGATGTGCGTTCCTCGCAGCGCGCCAAGAGATTTCCCGCGTTCCCGTGGAACGCGGACAGCGTACGGCAGGTACGCCGATGAGCGTCCCTTGCATGCCGGTTCCTTGTATATCCGGTTATGACACTATGTAACAAATGGCAACTTAAGTACACTTTGGGCGCGTACACTTCGCCATGAGTGTCATTTTCGCCCTGTCACACGAGAAAGCTTATTGTCACTCACTGCAAAGCACGCTTGCCGTCAAGTGTGTTTTCTAACGTCACTTCGCTGCGATGAAGGACGTAGCCTCGGTACCGGTGGCTTGCACAGAAATCTGCTGTTGCCTTAAGCGGTGCTCATACTATTTCTAAACCATTGTTACCAGTCACCTACGCTCGTCATACAGTCATGTTATGCCACAATAGTTTTGGTATTGAGGTGACGTCATCATAAGTAATGCTTCGCCTATTGGGACATCCATCAGTGTCTTCGAAATCCAATCTAATATAAATGGCAAAGCAATGAAGGCGCTGCAATGCTTTTTAGGGGCGAAGCTCTTTATCGCGGCACCTGTTCGTCCCTCGTAGCCGTAGTAGTGTGCAACAATTGTTACATTTTGACCTCCAAGGTGGTGCCGGTGGGAGATTTTTTCTGTGCGTTATTGAACAATAAAAAGTAGTGCTCAATGTACATGGCAATGGCTGTTAATGGGGAAGAGACAGGGGCATTCAGTTTTTAGTTTATGCGCACGCTGCGATCCACATTAGCAGCCATTGGCATGTACATTGAGCACTATCTGACAAGAAAGGGTTGCTACGTTATACTCGCTGGGTGTAACCTCCTTAGTTTTAGAAAGGTTTAGCGAGCGTTGAGCCGCTGTGCCATGAATACAATGAACTAGTATATACCATGAACTCGAGGTGGTTAATGGTGGGAGGTAGATACGAAGCGCAAGCCGTAAGAAAATAAAAGCCGAATTTTCCCGTCTCTCATTTCCCATTAGTAGCCATTGGCATGTACATTGAGCACTATCTGACTGAAAAAGTTTGCTACGTCATACTCGCTGGGCGTAACCTTCCTTGGTTTTAGAAAGGTTTAGCGAGCGTTGGGCCGCAGTGCCATGAATATAGTTAACTAGTATATACCAGCAACTCGAGGCGGTTAAAGGTGGGAAGTATAGACCCGAAGCGCAAGCCGTAAGAAAGTGTGCGTGTGCCATCTCTCGTTTAGTCCTTGGAATGTCCGCTGGATGGCGGTGCTTCTGTATGGGGAATATATGATCAAAAGATGCGAGATGGTGGTACTTGGAGTGTTGAATAGATGGACGAACGGGCACACAGATAGATGCATGGAAGGACGCATGAACGGACGCAGGGGCGGATGCATGGACGAACGCAGGGACGGACGCACGAACAGACGCACGCACGGACGGGCGGATGGACGCATGGACGGTCACACAGTTGGACGCATGGACGGACGGAAGCAAGAATGAATTGACGGTCGAATGATTCGCCCCACTCTGAATGATTCGCCCCAAGTGGGCAGTGTTTTCAATGTTAGCGTCGCACTTGTTTCGCCACCTGTTTGTAACGTTCGCGAATTTTAAATAAGGTATTGCGTTACTTGCAGAAAAAAGTCTCCTTGCTTGTCACAGAGGCGTGGATTTTCGAACTAAACGCACACTCTAAGAAAAAAGTCACCCAATTAACTTGCCCCGGAGTGGCTACCGAAATGGAAGACAAGCCTCTTGCCGCTGGGAACTATGCGGCTTCATAGTGAAGTGAAATGAACTCTATTTGGAGTAATCTGTTGGTGCCTACATCCTAACCAATACTTTTAGCGGGACGGCTCGGTGCTCTCCCATAGTTGAGTACGAAGTACTCGAAATCGTTAACCACTTTCTGTAAACACACTGGCCCTTCTATAGGGGTCGGCCACAGTTGCTTGTGTTCATCTTCTTCTGTGCTGAACTTTGTGGCATGTAACGCCGGGCACTTCCAGAGCACGTGGGCGAGTGTGCAGTTATGTGCCTCACAACTAGGGCATTCTGGAGTTATAGCAGTGCCGCTGGTCACCTGTTTGCTCTTGGGGCGGCTCACTGCTTTCCCATAAGTGATAATGGATATAATTAGAACGAGAGGCATTTTAGTTAAGTAGGAAGTAATTTAGAACGAGAGGCATTTTGAGAACAATCCACGCATCTTCACTAAGTGAATTATGACGAGTTATACAAGCTACAGGTCCTAAGGTCTTTAATGTACGTCGGAGTTGCCGTGTAGTATAAGGTAGTATAAGGTAGTACAAGAACTATCGTGAGCATTATAAGCTCGAACACGTGAGCGCGTGGCGAATAGCCTCGAACCCTACACCTACTGATTCGTAGCGGTCGCTTTCAGAAGCGAAGTGGAAAGGGCGGCGCACTTCCCCTTGCTGTTGACACTCCCGCCTCGATATTGTTGCCGCAAAATGCAGCTTATAGCATGTCTTTGGCTGCTGGCGGTGACATGACCTGACATCATCGCGTACAGCCACAACCAATCAGGGTATGCAGCTAGCTACAAAGATGTAGGCTGTGACATATAGCCTGCCGTGATGCACAGGCCATGCTTTTGTTGCGTCTAGGTGGTGGTGTTCGCCGATCATTTTGATGCGCGTCTTTCACTTTTGCTTTTGGTGCATTTTCTTGTAGTGTTATCATTGCTAGCGGCCGATGGAACGCGATCAGTTTCCGTTTTACAGCAACAATCATGCTGGAGTGCCAACCGTCAGCGGAAGAGCGCCCTCCTCTCCCCCTACTGTTCCGGCAGCGCCATCTACGTATCGCGTTATCTCGTTTTTTAAGCCTTTTGCCTTGCGCTCGCGTGTTCGCGCTCATTTTGCGCACGATAGTACATATAGTCAGCTTTTATGCAGACGTTTTTGTAAAGTGCCACGGTTGTTTTGTAAAGCGTGTCCGGTTGACTGCAGAAAACTTCAGCAACGTCTTCGTCGTTTCCTCGTTCAAAGCTCCAACGTTCCGGCACTGCGAAATTGATTTATCGGAAAGCGGCATGGTCATCGAGGTGTGCTGTTCATCGAAGGTTCCTTAGGTCTGTTGCTTCTGAAGGATGCAGTGCGGGCAATGACACAGGACGTGCGCGATGGTTTCCTCGCTGCCACAGTGATCACAGGCAGCACTGTACCAGCCGTTCCGGATCAGCACGCAAAACTGTTCATGAACGACACTCCAAACCACCTGCCGGTACAGGACTGTTGTTTCGGATCGGTGGAGTTGAAACGACGGATTCAGACGGTGGTGGCGGGTATGGGGGAAACTAGAAGTGTTGTTTCACATTGAATGCGTCTTATCCAGCGGGAGCGAGTGGATATGTTAGACCCTGAATAAGTTCTTCATAGTGAAGTTGCTTCTTTCACACCACTTTCATGAGCATTACTTGCGGAATTATCCACACGTTTATACCGTCGACGCCACAATGGTGTGGAAGCCGCCGGAAAAGTCATGTCGTGCCTTTTGTATTTTAGCTCCTGATACGTTTTTGTTTTTTCGAATTTCTACTACAGGCTTTTCTTGTGCACCAGGACGTCAAGCTAATGACAGGCACGGTAGGGCTGTCTTCGAGTCTGTAAATATGCCCCATTTGCGTGGTAACCCCGTTGAATCCATCGAATGCACTGTGGCGCGCCGCAAGCTCTACAGCTGTCGATCTAGTTCTACGAGACGTTGTAAAACTTAAGGTTTCGGCTTTATTTGAGGGGAAAAAAAGGACAGATCCTGCGAATCCCCTGACCAAGCTGTCGATATATACGTGTAGAGTTTAATGCGATCTACGTATTCATCGTGTAGCATCAGCAGAGAAAGCTGCTATAAAGCTATTGATGAGAAGTAACCTTTACGGAAGTGCCATAAATGGCTCTTACTCCACTCCGCCTTGCCCGAAGAAAACTGCCAGTCCTTAAATGTAGTTTATTCATTCGTTCCCAGAACGAACAGGAAGAGAAGCACACACAAACAGGCCCCGAAAATGAATGTTTCTGCTAAAAATCTGTCAATGTTAAGGGAAAGTAAAAGAAAAGCAGACATACGCTGTATGATAGGCAAATTGTAGAGGAGATAACGTCGTGGAGGACCGACTTGGACAAGCCCCGACGACGCATCAGCCGTTACACCTTCTAAAAACAAGTCTATATGATAAAACATGTCATGGTTCTCTCCCTATTGCCATTATCTCCTGCTCCCTTCTCCTGGTATGGAATCAGCTCTTGTATTTCATCTTCTAGTTTTGCTTTATATTGTCTGCTTTTTAGAACAAAACATCATTCAACAGTCAGGGACTGTTTGTGTATTCTCCTCCTGTTTGGCATTATCGTTCGTTTGCGTTGTTACACCATAAACCGTTACAAACTGGGCAAGCTTACCGCGCCTCTGCGCGCTGTGCGTGTTAATTTTAACAGTTCATTTCTTATCCTTTCTAATCATGTTATTTCATACATATTCTATCGGTTGCGCCCACTTTTCCCCCTTCCCACGTGTAGGTTAGCCAACCGAGCCTAGGCGTGGTTATACTCCCTGCCATTTTCCTGTTTTCTCTCTTTCTCTGCGTGTGTGTGTGTCTGGTAATCGCCATCGTTACCGATCAACCATCGTAGAAAGAACAGTATGATTTTAATCATACACAGAGCACATCACAAACAAAAGCCACCGAAAGACTTCTAAAATGGCAGGGATGCCTCGTACCACGTGAACGTGGTGGACGTGTGACGTACTGCATGTTCGTGTTTGCTGTGTCATCTTTCTCTCTTTTCCCACTATTTTCTTTCCCTCTTTCAATCTTCCCCTCCCAGTTCTCGCGTGCAGGGTAACAAACCGGCTCACCTGGACTGGTTAACTTCCCTAGCTTTCCACCATTTCTTCTTAAACCGCTGCACTCTTTCGTCTTGGCTCGGCGATGGCACTGCGTTATACGCTGTTTCGCACTCGAACGTGGGCTGGGCGCTGTACTGACACGAGTTCTTGCAGGCTTCACCGGCGATCGCTGCTGCTAAAAAGGCGAGAAGAATGGACGGTGATTGATTGTTCTTGACGGGGCCCGGCGAGCCAGTCGTCGAGGCAGATGGCAGAAAGATCGCGGGGTCAAGAAGGATGGGGCTGAGACAAAAGAAACGCTCTGAGACCACCGCCGAGACAGAGGTCGAGGAGGGAAGGCGCGCGTGTCCTCGGAGAGAAAAATTGCATTAGCGGCGTGAAACGGTCGAGATCGGCTCGCAGGAAAAGTTTCTCGCTGCGAGTGAAGATATATTCTCGTCGTTTGTCTCGGGCACTCATTACCGCCTTGAACGAGAGTGCCAAGTGTCTACGGATGGAAGGAGAGAAACAGTGACAGAGTGAAAGAGTGTAAATGGGCGATTCGTTTTCGGCGCGTATCGCATAGTTTCGAATTTAAGATTGTACCGAGCAGACCGGATGGCGCAGGTAAAGGCATTCCGCACGCGAGGGGATGTGACAGCACAGTATACTGCAGACGGTTCAAACTTCAATAAGCGTTAGTTCCACCCACATATATCGCCTTATCGCGCCAAAAGAAGTTGCATGATAGTAACTCTTATTCTAGCAGGATAAGCAACTGACTTCGTACTCTATTGGTTAGGGTGCTTAAATGCAACTGCGGCAAAAAGTCGCGTCGTCACTTGTATGCGTTTGGCTAAGGCAACACAAAGGCGAAAGCCAATTTATAGCGTAAGCTACACCGGCCGAGGTTGAGCGGTTTCGCGTGGCTTGTCGGGAGTTGTGGTGCGCATGCCTGAGGAGCAGTGACGTCACATGGCTCTCAGCTGGCGCGCCGGAGAAGGCCTGGAAGCGTGTAACTATATAGAGGGCTGGCGTTTGACTCTCATGAGCTCGCTCTGTAGTCCCTCCGTCCGTCGTTACATCCATATATCCATCCGTATAAACATCCGTTCGTCAGTTCACCCGTCAGTCGGTTAATCCATCCATGTGTCCGTTCGTCCGTAGCTCACGCTACGCATATTCGGGCATAGCCGGGCTAAGCCACTGTTAAGGTTTTTTTAATTTTTTTTCGGGCTGCCCTTATAGAAAGCTTTCTGTAACCAACGTGGTCTTCCACTGCCTCCGGGATCGGATACGGTACTGGAAGCCTCCCGCACATCGTATGGTTTCGCAGGGCCTGCTGGATTGGTGCCATGATGCCCAAGTTATCTTATGATTGGGCTTATGGCGTGGTCGCTCCGCTTTATGTTCTTTTCCGAGTGGAGAGGTTACTATTTATAGCTGGCTTTGGAAAGTAATTGTGAATTTCAGGTCGCGCTGCCATGCTATAATGTCTCGCTGGCGTGTTCTCAGGAGCCCTGAATACTGATCGGCGGTTTTTCGTGACCATGCTGAAAAAGTGTTGCATGGCCCCTGTAAACGCCACTCGGAGGACAACACCCTGCTGGGGGCCCTCAGTGTGCCTTCGAACGTCGAGCATTAAGTTGTTGCAAGTTTCCAACGGCTGTGCTTAGGTTTTCTTTTTTTTTTTCTCTTCCACGTGATGAATTAAGCGGCAAGCGGAGGCCTAACAAGGTATCGGCGCTGCCATCGGCGCTTATCTAAAGCCCGCTCCATCGCGTGGAGGGCGCCACCCGCGCAACGATAAAAGAGCCATCTACCGTCAGTCGCTGGAAAAGGATCGAGCGCTAGATCGCCGTTGCTTAACGCAGCGTTTTTTGTTCATGATCGGTTTATATCGTCGGCGGTTCTTTTTTTTTTCTTCTTTCTTCGTTCGTCAGCTTACTCGTGTAGAGAAAGAGCACATCGCAGAGCGCCGAAAGCGCCGAATAGATGAACGAAAAAAAAAAAAGGACAGCGTAAAGGAGAGCCGATTTGGTGTTCAATCGCACTTTTTCCGTTCCACTTGCTCCCAATGCTGTCGGTGTTTTATCTTTTTCTCATCCCTCAATACGTTGAATGCGTGTCTTCTTCGATCGTTTGCATTTCGCCTCCTCCTCTCGCACATTCTCTCTACCGCGTATCTTCTCTCTCCAGCGTTGCCTTTTCGCACGTATACCTATTCTCGCTGTTATTTGGCCTTCGTCGCCTGGTAGCTTTTTTGCAGTCACTAGCTCTGTTCTTACCTATACCCGCTATCGCTTGCTCGTTGCGCGCTAACCTCGTTATTTTTTTTCTCTTGTTTTCAAAACGTATCGATCACATTGGAGCTGCGCCGTGCACGGTTTCTCCGTCATGAGTATTTTTTCTTGTTTTTTTTTCTCGATTCTTGGTGCTTGAGGATGACCTAAACCAGTTACAATCTATATTGCAATGTACGCGCTGCCCACAGCCGTTGTGGTGCATCGAACAATTGATTTTGATAGATGCGCCATCCAATTGCATTTGCTCATTGCCATGACGTCACACGCCTTATGCGCATTCCCGGCAGGTCATTTTCTTTACACAAGCGCATATTCGTATCGCCATTTTCGGTCAAGAAAATCCTAGTTCCTGACAAGGTCTAGCAAACATTCCCGGAATAATTCACACGGAAACATTATTTTAAATGGGTATGCCGAAATTTAAATTGCAAATGCTCGCAGTAATTACACTACCACCGAAAGAGTGCTTACGGTTGCAAGAGAAGCCACGTAGCCAGGCTCTCTTGTACAAATGAACCGCAGTTCTGGGGGCAACGCCTGTATTTCGTTCGTAGCTTCCTGTTCGATTCTTCTTCACCCCGTCCGCTTCGGTGGTGTAGCTGTAAAGGTGCTCGGCTTCTGCTCCGAAGGTCGTGGGTTCGATACCGGCGGCGGCGGTCGCATTTAGAAGGAGGCGAAATGACAAGAGGCCCGTGCAGTGTGCGATGTCGGTGAACATTGTCGATGAACACCAGGTCGCCGAAATGTCCGGAACCTTCCTCTGCGGCCTCTCTCATAATCATATCGTGGTTTCGGGACGTAAAACCCCGAGAGATCATCATGTCATTGCCTCTTTTACCATTTCTCGCCGTTTTCCTTCTCTCCGCATTTGCAGTTTTTATCAAAGGCGAGGGTAGAAGAGGAGGAAGAGAGCCATCGGCAACACGCAGTGAAAGGAGAGCCACCGCCGCTGCCACCCAATTGTTCTCCTGTCGCCATCTTCCTTTCACAGCTTGAAGCAACAGCGCCACCGCTGTACCAGTGGCAGCATCGAAAGAATACCGAGCCTTTCTTCCTATACAGGTCAATATGTGCTCTTCCCCACGTTTCCGCGCCATTCAACCGGCTTGTGTCGCTGCGCGTGGTACACCTTAATTCTCTACGTTTCTCTCTCTCACTCTCTGCTCTCTTTTTCTCTCTTTGTGGGAGTTGCGGTCGTTCCTTTTAATTCGTACTATCGGTTTATTCGTCGAGCCGTTGGGACCATGAACGACACGCCAGGAGTCAGTTAGTATATACTCGCCTTCTTTGCAGACGTTTCCTCGTTATTCCTGTTTGCTTTTATCTTAGCCTGTTTGTTTGCCCTCTTGTTTGTCGCCCGAGTGTCTTCCTTTTCAGTTCTCGTCTCAATCTTTTTGTGTGCCCGCTTTTAGCGCGCGTTCTCGCTGTATCGCCCCCGTTTTTCTCGGTTGCGTCGCTCCATTCAGAGCTGCGGCGCAGTTTTTCGAAACAATAGCATTTAGCGCAGCCCTGGCCCGGCGGCCGGATTGTATACTTGTGTATCGCTTCTGTTATGCGTGGGTGTTGTCCGAGAAAATACACACAATGACTCTTTCTGTCTCTTCTTTCTGTCTAAATGACGGCGACAGAGCCGCTATTGTGAATCCCATTGTTAAGGTGTCAGCTGCATTGTGCCGAGGACTTTGGTGTGTGTGCGCGGGGGAAGGAAAAGGGGGGTTGGAAGCGTTGTGTCCGGTGCTCCGCAGTTCGAGCGGTGGCTCTGTTTTCTGTTGCTGTGCTCGATAAAATCCGGTGTTTCTTTTGAGCTAACGCGGTATTATAAGCACAGTTGGAACCGTACATTTCGTTGGAACGCGACCTTCTCCCGTCCTAAGCCCGTACCCAAACGTGTACGTTCAGTACGTGGCTGTGTTTTTTGTATTTTTTTGTCCTTACTTTCAGCGGTCCTCGCCTCTGCCCCTAAAAGCGTACGCGTCCAGTATGCCTTGTACCCGAGTCGTCTGTATCGCTCGACGCCATCTGGTGACGGATGACTGTGACCTGAATACACGTTGTTGCGTGGCGCTCAGCCCGCTCGCCAGGCCAGCCACATAATTACACTGGTGTTTCACCGCTGCTGCTGCCACTGCTTAAGCGAGAGTTGATGACCGCTTCTGATGATTGGATCGTTAACGCGGTGTTCCTGTGCCGCTTGATTATACAGCAAAAAAAGAGCGGGAACGCTTTTGTCTCTAGGCGCACTGCCTTGTGATTCTTCGCCCCTCCCCCTCCCCCTGATGACGTCATATGTACAGCGGCTTTCAAACGAGAACTATGAGAGATGACAGTTGCGCTTTGTTGCGGCGGTTGTTGGGGCTGTTTCGCAATGGGCAAATGGGACGAGTGCACATTTATACTTCGTGTTTTCACCGTGGTTTGTGTAGATGAGTTTACGTTTCCATAGAGACACTCGTCTGCGGCCAGCATAATGAATGGATTCAGAAAACTCCTAAGATCATATCAATATTTCACGAACTTGCATGCGTTTCTTGCTTTGGAGGCAACCTGTATCGCGGTAATCTTCTCTTTGTGAAATTCTGTATATCAAATAATGGTGTATTTTGGCATTCGTCCTGCCTTTTGGTATTAGATTAGAGTACAAGTTCACTGTTACCGTGACGTAGCAGTGGTGCGTTTCGTTCATCTTTTATATTTACGTGATAGAAACGAAAGTGGACTTATGGTTACCGGTGGTCGGTTACAAAGCAGGGGGTTTACATTAAATAAATATACGTGAGCGTAGGTACTTTAGCAATTATCGCATGCTGTTGCGATGCGAGGTCGTGGTCTGGATGTTATGTATTTAAAAAGAAAAAACACTCCGCAACAAAGAATATTACCCCGATCTCTACAAGGGCGATATTTTAGTCTACGGGCGGGGCACGTTATGATATAGCGTGTCCCACCACATCGCTCCATCTTACAGAAGCAAAGGGGTGAATCATGTGCACACTTAGATATCGGTGTAGCACATATTCTGACAGTTCCTTCTTATACCCTTGGCATCCTGGAAGACGATGTCAATATGAATAAAAGCCGCCCTGTGTATACGCATTCCTGTGAATATTTCGCTAGAGCTAGATTTTTATGTCCCGTTAGAGTCTCAATTTAAAATGTACATTTGATGTCGTCTCCTTTCGATGTCCATAACCGAGTCGCCCAACTATTACGCATACTATATGAAGCCAATCTCCACGATTCTGTCCTGCTCTCTCTCACTCCCCCTTTCCCCAACCTACAAGGTTTTTAGCGCGTTCGGTAGCAACATCACAACGTGTTCATAAAGAAATCTACTCCAAATTTTATATTGGAAACTTTGGAAACTCGTACCTACAAATTTTCGTTGACAATGTCACTCATAACACATCGAACCATCGCTATGAGGAATGTTCGTTGTTATAACCGAAAATGTAGACGAGTATGTTGTTTTTTTCCTTTTTTTTTTTAGAAATAGAGTGCCGTTTTCAGTGTTTCCCTCTCATTCGGCGGCAAACTTCTGAGGAAAGTTCTTTTTATACTTTAACGCCGCGACCGCACAAACTACCGATGTACGTCACAGGAGACGGTTCTGCTTGTGTGTATATAATGCTTCCGAGATACGCACCGATTTCACTCTACTCTGAGTTACAAAATACTGACGTTCCGCGTGTATGCACTTTAAGATACGTGCTGCCTCTAATCCCACGCAAAAGCAAATTCTACCACAAGTTTCCCTTTACTCCCCGCCATCGCTCGATATTCTCCCCTGGCGACGCGCAGTCATTTCGAGTCGCGCATGACCGGCCCTATCCGGAACGTCATCATCATCCCGCCATTGCATTTGACAACGTTCTCCCTCAGTGCCATTCCGACGCTCGCTGTCAAGTGGCTGTGTGGACGACCACGCAGACACAAGCGTGGCCTCGTCATCAAGCTGCGAGGGAAAGTGGGGGAGGAGGTCGGCGTACATATTCGTCGTTCGAGCGTGATACGCCCGAGCAAACACTCGCACACGCACGGAGTCTCTCTGATATACTACGCTCTCTAAGAAGCCGCACTGGCCGCAGTGACTCCGATCGTTGGTCTTTCCTCCTCAAAAACCCCAGAAGATCGCAGCTAGGAATGTCGATTTTCCAATATTGAGTCGTCATGTCGTTTTCGCCGTGCCGCCCCGCTGCCTTTTCTCTCACTCTCTCTTTCATGCACGGCCCAGAACACGCGGTCTTCTTAGTCCTTCGCTTGACCACAAATCTGCACTCGGAACCTCTACATGTATAGATCCACCTACGTCTCACCAAGCGAACGGCAGCTATTTTTTCCGTATTACGCTGTGTAGACGCCTCTTTTCTCTGTAGTTTGCGCCCTGTCATTCCTTTGATACCACGTCGCTCCTCGTTGTACTTTCTGTTTCTTGTTGTGCTGCGTTTGTTTCATCCTCAGGTCGCTTCACTTCCTCTTTCTCCTCGCCGTCAGCGTCTCTATCGCAGTCTCAGCGGAAAATAGAACAGAGTTTTCGCATCGCTGGTCTCACCACCGTCCTTCAACGGTATGCAGTATAGCAGCCATATTTCTGCGAGTAGGTGCACGGTTTGGCGTCTCTGAAAAGCCATCGTGGTCCTGCCTGGAACTTCTCGTCACTGAAACATAGTGTCTCGCCTACTACTGTATACATCACATATATATATATATATATATATATATATATATATATATATATATATATATATATATATATATATATATATATATATATATAATGCATTCGCTCGCGGTTATCTCTTCAAAAGCGCTTGTCTCTTCAGAAAGTCAGTCGCCGCTGCCTGATCCTCTGTCGGGCGCACGACTCATCCTCTTCGCTGGTGGCAAAGAAAGAAAGGAAGAAAGATGTCAAGTTTGGCTTTGATGGCGGCGGTCACTTTGGTTCGGTGCCATTGAATATGCAGATGCACAGGAGCTGGACAGAAGGAAGCAAGAGGACCGCGGATAAAGCGGTAGCAGCGCCACCCGCGGCGGAGACTTCCCGCGTCGCGTTCCGTGCTCTATGTGCAGCTACAGTGCCTTTCTAGGCACTATAGTGCAGCTTCGTGGATTC
This sequence comes from Rhipicephalus microplus, assembly GCF_043290135.1. Taxonomy (NCBI): domain Eukaryota; kingdom Metazoa; phylum Arthropoda; class Arachnida; order Ixodida; family Ixodidae; genus Rhipicephalus; species Rhipicephalus microplus. Next base: position 14,810,365 of record NC_134709.1, on the reverse strand, counting down.
TTGGGGCATAAGCGCGTTGTTCGCGCTCTGGCTTAGGATTTCTATATGAGTTTTTGAGGGTGTGCGAAAAAGAAACGATGACTGAGGAGAAGTTCAGGAGTGGGAGATACCGGATTTGTTCGCGGACAACTGGTTCCGAGAGTGAGTAAACTTGCGCGTGACGTCACGGTATGACTCTAACATGGTGGTTTTTGGGCAACGCCAGTGTAAGTCATTTGTAGTTTGGCGTGAGGTTCGAACAAAAGGTGGCGTAACCTCCCATGATCAGCGCTGGAACACCGATCGCTGCTGCGGAGGCCGAAAATGGGAACGGATTTCAATACAATGCCTTGGATGCCCTCGGTTTAATATAGGTTGGTAGATGTTGAGTGCTGCTGAATTCAGGAAGAGGTCAGAGACAGCTTGGCTTCGAGACTCGCTCGCTGCATTCCAGGCCGAATAGCAGCGCCCCCGCGATCTCCGACGACAGTGCAGCTCTGGCCAACCGGCTCGCCCTCCACCATTTCCTGACGCCATGAAGCTCTCGCTGAGTGGTACCCCGTCATCGGAGGGACTCCTTCGACCGTGTTCCCATATTTCTCTATGTTATCATTACTTCTCACTCTATCACTTTTAATCCCTCCTTATTCCCTTCCATCGTTAGCCACTGTTGGGGTATCGCACTTAGATGCAGACAGTTACGAAGCTCCCTTTTATCTTCTTTTCTCTCATTTAAAAATCACTCCCCCCCCCCCTCGGATTCGATAAATACATGCGAATATCCAGCAGCATTACGGGAAGTAATAATAATAATGTCAATATTGTGGTTCGTGGAAAATCGTTCACGGTCTATAGGTTCTTCACAAGCTGTCGTATCACGAGGCGCAGTAGCGGTTTAGCACAGACGATGCTTTACAGCTTCCTCTAAGTCACAAGTGTTGCCGTTGAAGTATGCTGCAAAGAGGGACTTGTAGATATTCATTCTATTGAGTGTCACTGAACGAGTAAACTTAGTGTTTGTGGAGAAAAGCTAAGCCTCCAAGGTTAATAATGTCTTACATCCGGAACCCTGAAGGTTACAGTGGCAGCCTCTGCACGGTCGATCAAGCGTTGCTGGCAAAACATGTTTTCAGGGGCGAAGCTCCTTAAGGCGTGTGATGTGCGTCCCCTGTATGTAGCCACCTCTTGTTTAGATCTTGCAGTGTTCACTAAATGGCGGCACTTGTAGCTGATGATGAAAAGATGCAAGATGGTATCAACTACACGGCGGTACTTGTAGTTGATGATGAAAGATGCGAGATGTTATAAAATAGGAATTATGTCACATATGACGCGTGTCATTGGTGGAAGGCAATCGTTCGATTTTGTGTGGCGACGTACGCTAGGGGGAGCGTTGTAATAGAATCGAGTGGGCAAAATGTACGGAGGATTCATGGTTTACCAGGTTTACCTCCGGAGCTTCGCCCACTCATCATCATTCACTTCGTGGATATGGTGGCACTTTTTTTTTTAATGGATACTATCCCACCCCTTAACCCCCACCAAACAAATTTTGTGCGCATGCCTATGCTGAAGGCGCTGCAAAACCTTGTAAGGTGCATTTAGCTTGCAATGCCTGCGATGTCGGTAGCAATGCGAAACCACGTTGACTGCAGAAAGTTTTCGTAGGGGATCAGTACAACTGACTGAAAAAAAATTCAAAAATGCCCCCACTTCCCTGAAGGGAATCGTAAGGAAGTGCAATGCATTGCGTAGCGTCCATAACGGCGTTTCGCACGTGAAAACCCAGCGTTAGAATAATAATGTTTTTTTTTCTTACACCATGTAGCCACTAGCGCTGTTCGCCGCACGTGGGGTTTTGCTGTCGCGAGAATCGCGGTATGCGTTTCCAGCTCTAGTAGCTAGCGTGTACGGTTAAAAGTACTACGAAGTGAACAAAACAAACAGCGTTCTCAGCTCGGCGTTGGCGTTTCACAGCGCCGTCTCGAGCACACATTTCCGGATGCTCTCCATAAAGGCACCCAGCCAGCGAACAGCCGAGAAGGCGCGAGCGGACGGGAAAGGGGGCCTCAGGAAGGGTAGAGAGTGAACGGTGAGATAAGGAGCGGCGATGCCCTGCACCTTCTCTCTCCTACACTCTCTCGCACCACATGCTCCGGTGGCTAGGGGCGAGGATAAGCGCGTGCACCCGCAGCTGTTGTTATGGGAGAGGAGGGTGATGGTGATCGGATCCCGACGGACGCCTGACAGTCTAAGAAATTTATTGGCATTCATTCGCACTTAAAATGACCGAGCGTTGGGCGAGTTGGTATTCCATTTGGCATTTTGCGCCTGTCTGGGCGCTTTTCCTTTTTGTCCGTTTTTTTTTCTTTTGCGCAAAATGCCATCCACAACAACAACAACAACAACAACAAAACTAGGATGGATTTCACCTTCGACTCGTCGTAGGAGAATGCATTAGCGACCGCATGCACTTTCTGGGGGTTCTGTTTTCGCGATCATTTACGGCACCTTGTATCCGAGTGAATACCGGACATAGTTCTCGTCTTCAAGCGTCAAGAGAAGACGTGCAGAGCTCAGTCGGCTGCCGGTCGAGCGGGAAAGCTGCCCGTTTCAGGGGGATCATCGTCGACGGCGGCGGTCCTTCCTGTCGCAGCGATCCGCGGCTGCGCACGCACAGATTGCTTGTTCGACGTCTTTTAGTGTCACGACCGTGTCTCCGCTGTGACAGGCCACCCGTCTCTCTCTTCCCTTTCAATTTTTTCTTTCTTTTCGCGCACGCGTCACTCTCTTTATGGTCGCGTCATAGGTGGCGCTGTCCTCTCGCGTCATCTCTCGGCACCGTGGCGCCTTGTCATAGATTCCCCGTATTTTCTGCTGTTGTCGTGGTGTATACCTGCTGATGCAGAAGCTGTTGCCTTTTCTTCCTGTTTCCTGAACTGCCACAGACTCGTGGAAGCCAATCATATACTTGAGATGGTGCCTTCGAGTGGCGTCGTCGTTGTGTGAAAGAATGCTGCCTCCTTTCTTTCTTTCTTGCGTTCTTTCTCCCATTCTTTCATTGTTTCTTTCTTTCTCTTGTCCTTTCGTTGTTTCTTTCTTTCTTAATTTCACTTCTTCTTTGGCTGTTTCTTTCGTTGGGTCCCTTTTTGCTCTTGATAATCTTGCTTAATCATCCCTTCACGCTCGTGATTACACGTGTTCTTGATGTGAGATAACGCCCTGAATATGTGATAATGGTGATAATGATAATCCTCCCGGCATGATTGACACCTTCCAAATCAGAAGGATAGGGCAGGAGTCGGGCGGATCAGTATTGAATTCGAGTGGTACTAGAGGCTATGCCGTTAATCCGCCTTTTTCGTTGTCCTGGGTGGCGCTTTGTCCTATATGTGAGATTTCGGTAGGGGCCACAACAACCGGCACGGCCAGAACAAAAGCGTCTCGCTAATTTTACACCAGGGGAAGAACGCCTGCTCTGTGGCATCGAGAAGAAGGCTGATTAGAAAGAAGAGTTTCAAGAAGAGTTACGAGATACACCGTGTCTTCGTGATCTCGTCATCAAAGTTAATCGACCTTGCCCCTCTTCCTTCTGCGGAAGAGAGGCGTTTTTCCTCAGTTCTCCCCAAAAGAGTTGGAAATGCGTGGTGACATCCCAATACACCGTGGACAGCATCTCGGTGCAGGAAGCGACACCTTTGAATATTCGCTGTTTCATGACACGACCAAGGGGCTGGGACAGTAACACGTCTGAGTCAATAACATCCATCTTATTAGGTCTGTTGGGGTTTCGTTCGTTACGTTGTGGAAGAAGCGATCACGTCAACGCCATAGCGATCAAGTCCTGTTTGTACGCGGTTCGCGGCGCCGTGACGGGCAAGCGTGTGTCAATGAAAAGAACCGGTCTTGCTGCTCCACTTTGCCCGATTACGGTGGGGGGAAAGCGAATGCCTCAAGAGCTCCCCCAATACATCTAAGTAGCGTCCGGGGGTGTAGCTCAGATGGTAGAGCGCTCGCTTAGCATGCGAGAGGTACTGGGATCGATACCCAGCACCTCCACATTTGCTTTTTTTAAATGTATCCTTTTTTTCTTTTTTTGCGAGAATTCGTGGCAAAAGAGTCGTTCGTACGTGTGCATGTAAGGGCATTTTTTTCGGTTAGACCCATTATTGAGATATAACAGGCAATCATGCCAAAAAAAGTACAAGGGATATTAACAGAAGTGATTGTAATGTAAATGTGAAGAAAGAAAAGTGGATGATAAAATGACTTGTTGTTGGCAGGGAGTGCACGTACGACCTTCCAATAACGCGTCCGATGCTCTACCAACTGATTTTACAGTTTATGGTAACATGTGATGTGGTCCTATATAACCCGTACACATGTGGCTGTTTTGGTTCCGTTGCTGTTCCAAGGCTTTGGTCGATTTTTCTTTATCAGCAACTAATCGAAAAGTATAGCTTTTCTGTGCCGAGATAATTTTCTTTATACGCAGAGATGCAGCGTCACAAGAATGACTCTGAATCAGAGCCAAATTTCATTTTTGGGTGATGTAGCAGCCTACGCAGGAGGTCGGTCGGTCGGTCGGTCGGTCGGTCGGTCGGTCAAATCTTCAAACATTTCGCCACCATTGGGGGAGGGGGGTCCTTCAGGAAAAAAGTCACATTGTATTATACACTGTAAAATCAAGTTGCTACATCTTCGCTATGCAGAAGGAGGTCCCGTAGCCGATGACTGAATCGGTATCTCCTGTACGGGGCAAAAATTAAAATAGACTTAATACAGTATCGGCAGGAAGAGAAGAAAGTAACGAATTTTTATTTTAAAATACGTGATTGCGCATATTTCAGTGAAATAATGCAAAGCACGCGATGTATTTGACAATCGTGAAAAGAAGAGGCTTTCACACTAGGCTACATAAAAAATGTGGGAAATCGCGGTGGGGCTATGTGCAAGAAATGTTATATAATGTTATATTTGTATATAACGAACGTTCTTAATTGCCAAATGGCCTTGTTGTCACCGATTTTAAGACAGATAACAGTGATTTCTGTATGAAAAATGGAATTCACTGATTATAATATTGATACGTTTTGACACATTATTGACGGTAAAACATAACGATGTCTGGTTGCCAGTCAGAATATGTGAGCTACGGCAGTGACACACAGCTGTGGTCAGGGAGTTCAAGTAAGTATTTCAATAACAACTTTGTTAATCACAATATTGTTGCTAACTGCAAAACAGATATTTCTTGACAATATGTTCAGGAAGAGGAACGAATGTCTGTAGGCTATAAGAGTGCACAGTTCCGTAACAATCTATCAATGCTAAATCACTAGTCGTTGTTATAAGGCATATTGCAGCTGCTAGTTCTCGGATTTTACAGCGAAAGCTGTTATGAAATCAAAACACGGGTCACGTGCGGCGCCGTAGTTGTCCGCCGCCGCCGGTGTCCGTAATCAGTATCGCAAGAAATAAAAAACAAATCTTGGTAAATATGAAAACACCAATGACCATGTGGGACTCGATTCCGGGTCAGCCCTGCAGTATTCTACCACTGAGCCCCGCCAGTGCTTGGAAATAGCGTCTAAACTGGCTTTAGGCAGGCTTGATGTCGGGAAAAGAATCGCGTTAGCATGAGTAATGCAGCTTTTCTTGAACATAGAGGTAACAATCAGACGTCACACAATGCGAATCGCGTGACTAGGGGGTCGTCCAATGCTCCAACCCCTCACAAAAGCTTGTTCTTGATCACTTTATGAACTGTGGCTCATACCCGCTTGAGCCATAATTCTTCATCGTCGTCAACAACTGCATAAAAAATTGCGCGAAATTCCTAGCAAGCGTGTAGTGGATACCATGCTTCTAATAAGAATGAAGAAGGATAGGATAGTGAATGCCTCTCTACTACACGAAAATTATGAATATTTATGGCGTAGTGGATACGCAGCAAGTGTGCTTGTAGCAGTTACCCAAAGAGTGTTTAGACAAGACTCTGAAAGGGTGCTCTTCCAGCTTTCCCTGTGACTGTGCTCTGCGTTCCGTGCAAGCCTGGCGGTGTTTTTTTTTGTTAAGATTCTTCTTAAAGCTTTGCGGCGTAGCACGCTTTGGGAATCCAGCGATAAATGTTTGAAGTTTTTTTTTTCTTGAATGTTTTTTTTCGTTCGCAAGGGCTTTCTGCGAAACGTCGCCCAGATCAGCTCACTTGAACTAAGCGCAATGCAAAAATTTGTGGAAGTTCAATCTTGCCAATAACCCGCAGGGCGCGGGTTCGAATCCCGGCTGCGGCGGCTGCATTTCCGATGGAGGCGGAAATGTTGTAGGCCCGTGTGCTCAGATTTGGGTGCACGTTAAAGAACCCCAGGTGGTCGAAATTTCCGGAGCCCTCCACTACGGCGTCTCTCATAATCATATGGTGGTTTTGGGACGTTAAACCCCACATATCAATCAAATCAATCAATCTTGCCAATAACTCTATTCGGTAAAGACGTTTAGCAAATCACAGGCCTTCGCTGTGCGAAATTCAACGCCAATGTCGCACTTCCTTTGGTGTCTTATAATTCTTGTAATGCTCGATGATTGGGGCCCTATAATGAACTTCGGGATTCAATAAGTTTGCTTGTGCGCATGCACCGAACCCAATCCATTTTTGGGCTCCTGTAAACCGATCTATGTTCTAATAGTTAACTTTGAGCTTGCTTGATTGATTTGTGGGGTTTAACGTCCCAAAATCACCATATGACTATGAGAGACGCCGTAGTGGAGGGCTCCGGAAATTTCCACCACCCGGGGTTCTCTTTAACGTGCGCCCAAATCTGAGAACACGGGCCTACAACATTTCCGCCCCCATTGGAAATGCAGCCGCCACAGCCGGGATTTGATCCCGCGATTAACTCTGAGCTTTCGCGCTGGCGTTGACCCAAGACGCAAAAAAATTGAAAACTGGCGTGTGTCCCCAAGGTGTTTAGAGTTGCCAGCGAGGCGTTGCATACCGCGCACGTGTGACGAGGCAGGGACAGTCTCACGTAATTTTGATTCTGTCACGTGTGGAGCCCAGTGCGTTTGGCTCAACGGAACGTGCGTTTGAGGCCGAGTTCTCAAACTCTGATTATCGTCCGAACGCTAGAACAACCCACGCGAAGCAGCTTGGGCACCTATTGTCCTGGGTCCCCACTATCTCAAACAGTCCACTGATGAGGAGGAGGAGGAGGAGGGGGAAGAAGGCTTAAGCGGAAAGACAGGGAGGTTAGCCAGTTCTTAGACCGGCTGGCTACCCTGTGCTGGGGAAAGGGGTGAGGGGAATGAAAGATGTTAAAAAGAAATGTTGCGAAGAGAAAGAGAAATTGACATTACACACTGACATTACATAACACCGAGCACGCAGGGAATGTGCAGTCTTAAACGTTCTCCAAGTCTTTGAGAGCACTGCACCATTTAAAGGATTAATGCCTACATCTTGCTCAGTTTTCAGTTCTCAATAATTAACAACAAGACAACTTGGCAGAGTTGATAATGCGTGACGCACTGCGCATATATAAGAGTCAAATAAGAGTTAATTCAACCAGTAAACACAAATACTATAGAGACACCTACACAAACACACATAAAATCTTCAAAATTGTGTCATTATAACCTATACAAAAGCTAGACGCGATTTCACGCAGACGTAGTAATATACTCGGTGCTACTGCGAAACTATATAAAAAAATATTATCTTTCGAAGAACTGAAGAGAAAGAGAGAGAGCAAGAAGAAAAAAAGAAGTAGGGGAGGGTCGAGCAGCATAGTAGTGAGTTGGAGGATGGCATTTCTTTTCTTTGGCTCAGTGTGGCACTGCCGAAAATCCAGGTATCCCCCCCCCCCCCCCCCGGTAATACGAAAAAACAAGTGTTCCAGGACCTTAAAAAGGCATGAACACCATTTGCATCGAGCCCGTGGACAAGGTAACCAACAACAATTTTGTGTTTTTAGAACAAATGTTCGACGATTTAGAGTATGATGTACTGTATCGCGGGAGATCATTAAGCTGTCCCAATTAGAAGGCGATGTAGGAACTTATAGGGGGCATATAGTTCGGTTTGATTAGAACAAATAGTAAACGATTTAGAGTACTGCGTACTCTACTGTGGGACGGGCTCAAACCGTCCGTGAAAACAAGTTCATAAGGACGCCTGTCCAGAATGTGTTTAGAATAGGCGGTTTCAAGAACGTCAAACTAAAAGCACATTTTCAAGTTTCTTTCATAAATAAAGGCAGTCCCTCTTTTAGTTCTTCTGATAAAAGGAACGTGGGTAAAGTTTAGGTGAATATCTTATAATGCTTAAGTAGCTCAAAAGAGCATTTATTTTAATACATTTTGTCAAAAAAGGGACTGAAAGTGTGGAAAATCAGCAGGCTATTTTCTAAACTTGTTCTTGCCCACCGATGCTATTGAAGCACATCAGTGCAAGAAGTCGAATGTAATGAAGGGCCCGTGTTTGTAAACAGAGTACTTTGTACTCTTCTATGGGAGAGCTTGAAGCTGTCCCTTTAGGAATATCTTGGGTTTAATACCCTCTATGTGGTGATAGTTGACAGAGGTGTGTTTAAAAAAGTGGGTAACGATTGAGAATACTGCGTTGTCTACTAAAGCCGTTTCGTGGACCTTACAATTTATGAGACCCTGTTTGTGTAGATCTCTGTTTAGAAAAAGTTTTAGAAAAAAAAAGAAAAACGATGTAGAGTGCTTGGTAAAAGGATTGTTCAACGATTTCGAGTACTTCGTACTCAACTAGGGGAAGTAAGACTGTGTCTAGAAAAAGTGGATAACGATTTAGAGTAGAGTGTTTAGAAGGAATGGGTAACAACTTAGAGTACTAGGTACTCTACTATGGTAGAGCTTAAAGCCACCCTGTGTATTTAGAAAATGATTTTTGTGATTCAGGTTACTAGATACTCTACTATGGGAGAGCAGAAAGTCGTCCTCTTATGAAACAACCCAAGCGTGTGTTTAAAAAAGTTGTTAATGATTTAGAGTACTTGGTGATCTGCTATGGGAGAGCAAAAACGGTCCCGTGAGCCTCGTTTAAAATAATTTTATTACCAGATATATCTAACATAAGTCATGTGAACACAGAAAGATAGGCAATGAGGATCATGCGTATGCAGCAGTGCAAGCTGTTATGTACAGCGAAAATAACTGTGTTTAGAAAAAGTTTATTCTGTCGTAGGACGCAAGAAATTTATGGAACGAGCGTCTATACAACAAGCACAATATCTGTGTTTAGGAAAAGTTTATTCTATCGTAGGACGCAAGAAACCTATGAAAGGAGCGTCTATACAACAAGCACAATATTTGTGTTAGGAAAAAAATTATTTTCTTTCGGAGGACGCAACAAACCTATAGAACGAGCGTCTATACAACAAGCACAATATTTGTGTTAGGAAAAAAATTATTCGATCGGAGGACGCAACAAACCTATGAAACGAGTGTCTATACAACAAGCACAATATCTGTGTTTAGAAAAAGTTTATTCTATCGTAGGACGCAAGATACCTATGGAACGAGCGTCTACACAACATGCACAATATCTGTATTTAGAAAAAGTTTATTCTATCGGAGGACGCAACAAACCTATAAAACGAGCATGTACACAACAAGCACAATAGCAAACAAATTACAATAACTGTATTCAGAAAAAGCGGGTAGCGATTTAGAGCACAAGGTACTGGACTGTTTAGAAAAAGTTTGTTTACACTATGTACAAAAAACGAAAGTTTCATAACATTCCAGTAGTGGGCACATATACTAGCTTTGACAATCTGTTTAGAGAAATTTATTCTCACAGACAGTGAACATCAATTACCATCCAACAGAACATTGCGACAGAACACAACATCCAAAGACACACCAAAAGTTGTTAAAAAAAGATATGTGTACATATGTAAACGGAACACAACATACACAACTTACTCAACTACTACAGAAGGATGACAGCAGTGTACAGTGGTAGACCAGCAAGATAAGAACCGAGCCAATAACTATCATTGTAGTGTGCTCCTGGTTTCAGTGTCACTTATATATGCGTGTTTCTAAAGAACACTCGTTAAAAATAGTTCACCATAATCGCTTATTGAATACTAACCGTTTGCTTGTCACAAGAAGCACTAACCTGTTAGTATATGAAGGTAGCGAAATTAAGGTTAGTGAAATCGTCTACCTAATTAGTAACTGAATATTGCTGGCTGTAACGGCACTAGAAACCGACTATATATAGGTTGTTGTTAGCAACTTATAGTCAGTGACAGCCTAAAAATGAATGAAAGCTCCGCCCACAGCCGTCGCCGTCCCACCCAGGCAGAATTTTCATAAATCTCCGTTGCAAATGATTTCATTTTTCGTAAGAATACGACATGCACAGGTGACATTAATTTGATACAATTGTATGCTCAAGTGACATTGACAATTTACTTTAATATACGTGCATATGTACAACGGTGCTGTACCTGTAAAAAAAAAATTCCAGCGTGCACAATGAAAACTACGCGCAGACGTACGTCCACTTCGTGAAGAGGAACGTCCACCAATTGCGATCGCTCATTTACGTGACGTCAAGACCATTCATGGATTTCGGACATGTGACTTGGTCTTACATGCACGTGTTCATTTCGATAGTTCTCGGTGAGTTTTACGTCTTGGCAAATTCCATCGAAAATTGCGACTTCACTGCTCAATCAAACGTAACATTTTGACATTAAACCACGAACTTTTTTTCTAAAATTCATAACATGCGTAGCACTTGAAATACCAGTGACAGACGACTTATGGTGTGGACGGAAATCGCCAATCGTTGCTTTTGCACAAGTCGCGGCCGATCCAGGTGGCCGTGCACAGGTGAATGACAAAAGCGCTGCAGTATAGGGCGGCGGAGTGCGTATTTATTCTTTGGTTGTAGCCTTCTATAATAACCTTATCGACTCTAGAGTATTATAATTTGCCATTTAGGGGTTTACGCTTCATGCCTAATTGTATTTGTAGATTGACTTATTAAGATGATTCTATGAGAAAGTTATACATCGTACAAAAAGAAATATATGGCAAATCCCACGCCACGTGGGAATCAGTTTCATGCGATGCAGCCGACGAGTAGTTGTCCAGGCTTAAGTTCTTGGCTTCAGGCAAGTGTTATACGAGGTGGATCCACGTTAAACGCAGTAGTTGTGGGCACACCGTGGTCTTGCCAGGAACGTCCGTTATACTGGCGTCACCTGGTGACTACTGGGTAACTTATGGTCTGACATAGCGTCAGCAGTCGCGTTAGAGCACATGCAGCACTACTATCAAAACGATGTGCCCCTGACGGCGTGATGTAGTGCTCCTGGCTCCTGGTTGTGGACACTGACGCTAATGGACCCCATCTTTTTGCGCCTTAAGGAGAACGTGAAGCACCGGCCCATTGTTATCGCTGGCAAACACGCTACAAGATTTGTGTGGATCCAGCTGCTTGGGCGATGTGGAGAAGGAAGATCGTGTCGTGCTTCGCGTGGCCTGCAGGTGGCTTTTTAGGGTACCTCATATATTTATCTTTCCGGTCAAGGCAGACCAAAGTGTCCACTCGGTACAAAGGCGAGAACTGCAACCATCATCATCACCATATCCCAAAAAACTTGACGTGAGCAGCCTGCAGCACTTCTAAGTGAAACAACCGGACTTTTTAACTATGTCATACCAAGTGTCGCACACGAATTCGACATGCCATCTCATCTCGTCTTTGTGCTGCTCAAACGGATCGTGTCTTCGCAGAAAGAATAATGCGAAAGCTCCAGAAACGTCGTCAAACGCGAAAGTTGACCGCCGGTGCCCTCAACACGAGTGATGCGAAAAAAGAATTGCCACGTGAGGACGTAATTATTACACGTCAGTCTGACGTCAAATATCACCTAAACTTGACGACATCACGCCGTCACTATATATATTGTGACGGCACATCGCGGCGTAATCGCGTGACATCTTTACTTGTCCATAGAGGCCGATCAGGGAAGTGGTGCAGAGAGTTTTGGAAGGGAGGCGGGAGGTGTCCTTCGATCTGTTTTGCACAAATTCATCGGGAGACTGTGTGACTTGTTTCGTGAGGTGAAACGTAGACGAGACAACACTGTATTTACAAAAGCAGGCTTACAGTAGGTTAAAATAGATGCTGCCGCCATTGTCTGGTGACGCTGTCATTCTCGTGACGTTCCTCCATTATGAATTGCTATATTATACATTTGGAGAGTAAGCGTCTATCCAGTTGCTGTTAGGTATCAGAATGGTGTGGCGGCGACATTGGGCATCCCGTGCACCTTTCCGCAATCAGTCACATTGACCACGTCATCTGGATCACAGATGAGCCTGGAGATGTGCAGAGCTTCACTAATATTCGCAACGTAAGACGTCGTGGACGTGGCTGAAATGTTGCCCTGCCACAGATGTCTAGTGGCTAAGGTACTCGGCTACTGACCCGCAGGTCTCGGGATCGAATCCCGGCTGTGGCGGTTGCATTTCCGATGGAGGCGGAATGGTTGTTGGGCCATGTACTCAGATTTGGGTGCACGTTAAAGAACCCCAGGTGGTCGAAATTTCTGGAGCCCTCCACTACGGTGTCTCTTATAATCATGTGATGGGTTTGGGACGTTAAACCCCACTAATCAATCAATCAATCAATCAATCAATCAATCAATCAATCAATCAATCAATCAATTGTGGCTGAAATCATACAAGTAACATTACTCGCTTGCTTGGCACACGGTATGTAGATGTGTAACAGCAGCGGAGTTCCTGGCAAACGCCGAAATTGCCTTGATTTCGAGATCAAAACAACTCAACTGAACAGGTGAGAAATGTGACGTCGGGGTGATGCTGGGGTTAGCGGCTAATCTGGTTCTCTCAATCGACTAACTCGCAAATGAGTGCATCGGGGATAGGTGGGCACGGTCCCTACGGATGCTGCCATCTCGCGCGCGAGTGCCAGAAACCGAAATCTGCCTTCAATTTGCTGTGCCTTTGCATTTTACAGCAACGTTTGCTAATATATATCAACGTAAGAAACGTTGTAGGGGCCATCATCATCATCATAACCGTAATCAGCCTCACTACGCTCACTGCAGGACCATTCCCATGTTCCGCAAATAAACCCGGTTCTGTGCTTTCTGGCAGCGATGGCGTCGAGGTAGAGTGTGATGAACCTCATATGCAAGAAGTCCATGGTTCGAATGCCGCTGCCGGACAATTCTCAACCGGAACAAAATAAAAAGTCCGCGTTATGATACAATTGCATTAAATGGTCAGGGGTGCGGCCTCACTGGCGACCACAGCCTGTAGTGCACTCTGTCACCAGAGTAGGATTGGCCACCCTGGCGCAGCACTTTTGCACTACCTCCCGCGTGGATACCCATTTATAAGGTACTGTCCTGCAGATCATGTAGTCACATAGAACGCAACGAAGCCGTGACGAAACTGTCTTGGAGCGAGTGCTCACTTGGCCAATTTGATTACATAAAAAAACAACTGACAAAGGTTTTTCCGGTATCTGCTATTGCTATAGGAAATTCTCGCGCTGGAGTGCAACTTCGCTGTTGTCAGCTGCGTAGTGCAATTACTGCTATTCATTATGCTTTAACGAATTCACAGTTTCGCACGCATACCCCTGGGAACGAGTCTGTCGTCGCGTGACCGCCGTGTCGTTTAAATCCCGGCATACCTTCCCCGCGGTCTCTACTCAATTGTTTTGTGGACACCGCGAGCATGGTTGGATTGTAGTGCTGAAACAAACAGATTAACTGAAGATTAGAAAGACGGGACGCGAGATAACGGTTTCATTTGCAAGCACGCAGCTCATCCCATTCGCACTCGCCGGGAGATGGCGCTACGAAGCGGCTAATTTAGCGGCTCGAATTGGCTTGCAAGAGCAGCGTCGCGAATTCCGCCCTAGCGTGGTTGCCGCGAAAAATGCGACGCGCCACTTACAGCGTGTGCGGGCGCCGTTAAAAGTGCGCTTGTTCGTGGCTCTTACCCACCGCGCTTAATACACAGTCCCACGTGCGAAGTGGGGTGGGCCCATTTCGCCAAACGCTAGATTGCGAGCAATGAAGGCACCGTATCGTAAACGGTGGCAGCTACAGCAGCGCCCCTTCGCGGGGGAGCATATCAAGGAAAACAATGAGGCATTTGGACTGTAAAGGGAAATGCTGCAGCGTCTTTTGGTGTCTCGGCTCTAAACGCTTCGCCGCGCCCGTACACCGGGCATAACCTCGACCGCGCATGTGCGGAGGATTCCGGGAGCGACCGCTGCAGAGGGCGCGTCTGTCGCTTCCGGCGGGCTCGCTCGGTATATTTTGTGGGAATGAGGCTGGCGGTCTGTATGCTGGAATGCAGGGAACCAGGAAACACATTTTGAGAATGAGTTGATGGCCTCCTTCATTGTTCGCCATTTCACAGGGGCTCGGAAGCCTCTTTAAGGATGCTTGTGTGCGCTTCTGCCTCGTGCTTCGCTTATACCGTCGTGTTTGCTCGGTGAATGGCCGCATACATGTAATTATTATATTACGACGTTTAACGTTCAGTTCGAGAAAGTAGGCTTAAGTCAGTGAGGTCTTGGTGAAAGCTAGCTCGTAGTACTGAACTAAAACGATAAACTGGGACCACACTCTGAAACAAACACTTAAGAGCAAATGCTTCACCTGACATGCTTATGTTCATTTTATCGCTTATTTAGGCTGAGTATTGGACATACCTTGCAGTCTTGGTGTGTTACTGGAAACAAGTCGAGTTCATTTTTTTTTTTTGTTCAAATATCTCTTATGCATGGTATCATACCTTCTGCTGGAATGCTAGCTTACCCATATCGATATACGCGCAGATTAACTGCATAAGTAATCAAAGAAATTTACGCACCCATTGGCTGTCCTTCATAGAGCCGTAAATGCAGCTTGACCGTATCCCTCAAGTGAAGTCTTTGTTGATCACTTACACTTATATATTTGTAATTCCGTATGCCATAAATATAAACAGAGGTCTCTCTCTCTCTCTCTCTCTCTCTCTTAAAGATGTGAGAAGTGTACGAGTTGACCTAATAATAGATCATTAGCTGAGCATTTGCGATTCCATTCTTCAACTGACTCATCAAATATACACGTATTTCAAGTGAAAGTTTAGTCAGTATATAGGAGTAGTTTCCTGAAATAACTACAGACAGACAGATGTCGTCGCTTGGTTATTTCTGTGACATCTATCTTGATGTCACAGAAATGGTTTCACAGATGGTTTCGTATTTAACAAGTGTTCCAAGACACTTACGATTTGTGCTGCCACAATGGCTAAATGGTTATAACGTATGTTCGGCTGCCGCGCGCGAACACGCTGGCTCAGTGGACCCCTACTGTGGCCTCCGTATATTTTGACGGCAGCGAAATGCAAGCAGCCCATGTACTCTGCAATGTCAGTGCTCGTTTTTCATAGTCAGCGTGACGTGGTGGCACGTCAAATTTCATAAACGAACTACTCTTAGTCAAAACTGCAGCCGACGTGTAGTTTTCTGTGCCGAAACCAAGTAGGGGCAACACTGGTCTCTATACCTTAACAACGCCTCCTAGAAAAATTATGCCTGTAACGTCGCCCTCTTTTCAATTGGGAGCCTCGCGCCGGCACGCGATCTCGGAGGCCATGCCTCCTGCCTTGTGTTGCGACCGGCCGCCGCGTGAGACCACTCGCCTCCGTACCGCTCAGTCACGTGAAATTACCCTAATGCTCTGTCACGTGACATGGTGGCTGCTCGGAGGCAGCTGTGAGAGCATTGCTGTGTTCCCAGGGGGCGGCCGTCGGGGACGCTCGCCTTCGCACCGAAGGAGCAGGGTCAGATCAGAGGGTAGGCCGCCAGCGCATTTGCGGCTCACGTTCCAGGAATAATTTTTTCAAAAGGCGTTGACCTTAAATACGATTAATTTCCGAACTGAAACGCAAGGAAAGCGTGTTGCTTCTCGGACAGCAGAAATGCCGCTTTGCCTCTTGGTCCACCCTCTGCGATGGAACACCCTACTATTCGCGAGACTACACGGTATACCTACGCCGCGTTGTCGCCCGGAGATTTCGAGGTGGCGCTGCTGTGTCACGCGAGACCCCCCTCGCGATCACGCGATACGAATGGTGGCGCTCCGCAAGTATGGAGTAATAAGCGCGCGTTATGCGCGAATCCGCGCGTCTTCGACGAAGCGCCGCTCACGCAAACGCGACGTGACGGAAGCCTTCCGTGAAACCAAGCGCACTGCGCACGCACGCCGGGGGTGATTATTTCCACCGGCGAATGCGTAGCGCGTGCAGTGTACAACACCGCCGACCACTCTGGAGACGTTGCATGCACGCAGGTATAATATGCACGCGCGCGCTCTCGCGAGCAATTACAAAGCTGCTCCGCCCAGCTTGTTCCCCTTCCACTGTATTGCGCACCATGTTTTTTTTTTTTTTTTTTTTTTTTTTGCGAGACGCGCGCTTCCCTTTTGGTACGCAACGGCAAGGGCCACGACGCATGTGCGAGAGAGAAATGTCGTTCCACTCGTAATGGACCAGCTCTTCTCGAGATTACGCAATTAAGACAGCCCAGAATCCTTTCTTGTCGGTCTTCAGCGCTCGGTTAAGATCACTTTACGCACGCGCTGCACTTCCGCGCTTCCACGCGTGTTAACTTCCCGCTGTTCCTCCCTCCGCTGTGCACCTCGGCGCTTATGTTGCCAAATCGTCGTGTTTCTCGCAGCGTTCGGCCTATTGTTCTTGTTTGTTTCTCTTTGCGCGTCGTATTCATTGTCGGATGTTTCGAAGAGAGCAGTGTCGGCATGTAGTTGTCTCGGCATGCAGACCCGCTCACGTAGTTAGTCTACCCTCAGGCGCACCGTTCCTGCGTGTGATCGGCCTCAATCGTCGAAAGCCTCGAAGTGTTCTCTCTTCCTTCCTCTCGGCGCACAGTTTAAAACCCAACGTGGCAATGCGGTAGATGATGACGAGGTAGACAAATTCCAGGCGAGATAGTTTTTTTTTTTTTTTCCTTTTTTGAGGTGAAGCGGTCGCTGTATTGCATTGGTGCATGCTATATACGCAGGTCGAGCAACGTTCTCAGACGCGTCACCGAGATGTTGCTATCGAATGTGGCTGTAGTACTTACTGGCTTAGAGAGTCGGTGGGAATGACCACTGACGATGGCTGAAAGCAGCAATACAACATTGATACCTCGATATTCACTGATTTCAATAAAACTTCGAGCACGCGTTCTCGTCGGCACCGTGTTGATATGTGCCAAATTATACAATCATAAGTTATTTAGTTTTTTAGAGAGCGAATCTTGAGGATGTGTAGCCAATTTCGGAATCACGCTTGTACGCGCAGGCCGCCCTGTGCATGTGACGTAAGTGCCTCTCTTTCTCTCTCTCTCTCTCTTTGCAAAGACCTGCCTCACTTAGCAGACGCTGTTTGCGGCTGCTATATTAACTCTATGAGCTTCCTTCTACGAGGTTGCATATCGCGTTAGTCGTCGTTGACGACGGGTATTACAGTAAGCATTCGCAATAGAGAGCATCGAGGAGATTGATTCGTGGCACGTGAGATGTTTCACGCGCCGGCGAGTCGAAATCAAAAGGCAATGCTTCCGTGCTCAGATAGTAGTGGTTAGTCATCGCTGAACTTGTCACTGGTAAGTTCGGACGAGCTGGCATAGCTTGATTCCGCGCCCGATGACGTCACCACATTGCTTTTCGCCTAATGGAGGGCGCACGTGTACAGTGTTTACGCCCTGACCAGCCGTGGCGGCATGTCGTGACGTTATCGTTTACACCCTGCCCGGAGTTACCGGAGTAGCTACATGTTTCAATATTGTCTCATTGTTGTTTGCTTACTTAAAGTTATTGTCGAGTTCATCAGGAAAATGAACCGCCATAACTGTTACAGGACTCTTAATGTCATAACAAAACGGCATTCCCTTAACAAGATCGAAAATGGCCCGGAGTTCCCCTGTAAAGGCGAACTCAGGCGATTTTTTTACCATGTCAGGATAATGATGATTCTATGTTCCTGAGGCAACTCTTGTCACGCGCCCGATAGCTGAAATCCTCAACAAGTTTGAAAATGTTTTTTTTTCATAAGCGACAAAACGCAATACCGAAACCAAGCCGCGTGCGCTTCCACGTGTGACGTAATCAAATGCCCGAATTTACATGATTGCGCATAACGCCCGCCAGATGGCATTACCTGTCCACGCCGTCCAGTTGTCCCACCATAATGCCGACGTATACCTGTCAGGAAAAGATCAGGTGCAGTGGGCCACTGAATATCGGTACCTCGGGCTGGTATTGAGCCCTTGCGGTGACTTGTTGGGGGTGCATTAAATAAATCTGCGCAAGACTTCGCAGGGAGCAGCACGCGTGCTGCGCCGAAAAAGCCTATGAGGACGCAACCGTTTCCTCCTCATCCAAGACTTGTGGAAGGCTGTGCATGTCCCAGGCCTCACATTTGCCAATGCCATACTGTGCCTCACTGTGACAACCAGGCAATAGCTGGAGCGTAGCCAGCGGGAGGTGGGCCGTATGGCCCTTGGATGCCACGGGCGCGTCACCATAGAGGCTATTCAGGGTGACCTAGCATGGTCCTCATTTGAGGCGCGCCAGGCGATAAGTAAGGCTACTAAGGACGCCTGCGACTCATGGACGACGGACGGTGGCCCAGGCGACTGTTCAGATATGCGAGTCTAACCGGCACACAAACGCAGTGGTGCAGGCGCCTGGGCAGCCCGAAAAGAAAATTTGTCTTCTCTGCAAACCCTGCGATTGAGGACAAGAAGTACAAGTGGGCCCATGCAGTGAAGAAGCAGGTGTGTGAGGAGGAGACAGAGCAGTGGCGGCGTGTCATGGAGGATAAATCCACTCTGCTCACACACCGCACTCACAAGGCCGACCTTGGCATTGTTATGCCTGCGAGTCCACATCGAACGTCCATGCCTCGGGAAAAAGGCAATCTGTGTCCAGGCAAGCACGCGAGCCCGCCTGACGCGAACAACTCAACGGCGTCATCAACCGGCGGCGCCTGTCTGTCCCGTAACGCACAGCGAGCCCGATCAGCCCACGAGCCCGTTGAAGCGATCGGCGTCTTCCTGTCTGGCGAGTCTGACGCAATGCGTGGCGACGTCACTCGTCCTTGGGTGCAGCCACGTGCAGTGCAGCGGCTCCAGATTTGATGAGAATGACGCGGCCCAGCGGCGACCCCATTGGAGGATTGTGACCTCACGGCCAGCGGCGCTTCTGGTTGGACATTTGGTTATTCAAAGAATCCTCCTGGTGCATATAAAAAAAGCCCTGCGGCGTGTCGCGAAGAGTAGATCTACGTGTTAGAGAGAGAGAGAGAGAGCTAGGCCGTCAGAGCCCCAGTGCCGAATTTGTAACGCCTGTACATAAACCTTGTTTAACTCACCGTCGTCTCGTCCACTCGTCTATCAGCTCTGCGCAGAAGCAGTCGCGAGCTGAGAAACCTACGCTGCCAAACGACTAGTGACCGTGTCGGCGGAGATCGGAGCAGTGGCGCCTTCGGGACCGTGTTGGCGTCGCCGTCTTTCGTAAGAGCGGAGGTCAGCGGTGGGATTTCGTGGCGCCCTTCGTAACGTCGTCGGAGGCGCGCTTCGCAACAGCATGGAGCCCCTTTATGATAACAGCGCTGACAGCGCACTCCTTTTTGGGGCACGTGCAGGAGCGCTGCGTACGTTGGCATGCCGTCGGAAGTTCGACACATTTGCGGACGTGGCCCGGGCCATATGCCGAATATGCGGCACTGAAGAGGAGACCACAGAACACATCGTCCTCCGCTGCGCTGACTTGTGCCCGGGTCATCTAGAGGGCGCCACCTTCCCTATGACACTGTGGGATTCCGAGGAGATACGGAGAAGAGCACAGCGGTTGCCAGCGCGGTCCACGTCACAAAACAGAGATTGGTGCAGTGGTGGCGCAGAACGCGCAGACAGTGCCGACGCGCAGACAATGTAGCTGGTGTGCAAGGAGACACTGGCTGGCTGTTGCAAACGTGATAACTCGTTGTGTGTGTGTGTGTGTGTGTGTGTGTGTGTGTGTGTGTGCGCGTCACATTTTGTTTTTCTCTCTCTCTCTTTTCACTACGTCTCTCTTCTTTTCTTTATTTCCTCTCGTTTTTATTTCTGGTTAAGGCAGTTTAGAGCTGCCTACCCGTTACAAATGGCAGGACCACAATCCATCATCATCATCATCATCACCGTCCGCAGTGATCGGCGAAAACGCTTACGCTGTTATAGTGAATATATTGCGAATTGTGTGTGGTTCGAAACGCAACACCACTTGCCACCTGTCGCACGCCCACCAACACGAAAAGGAAATCGCACGCTCAATCAAGGAAGCGCCGGCCAAATCTACACAATCCATAGCAGACAAGCAGATGCCGCAGTGACGCATCCATTCCCTAACTTCCGACAGAGAGAACTAAACGTCACACGCACAGTGCTGCCATTAATTCTGGCAAGCAAGTTGAGTGTTTCGAGGTAAGCTATAAAATTCAAATCGAAAAGAACCCGCGAAACTCTCAAGCTTGCAATTTTTCGTGAATAGCGCGAAAGTGCAAGTGAACCGAGTGAATTTCGTTGATATCCATGACTTCCAAAAATCACCGGAGTTGGCGTTTAAGCAACGCCAGGCAGACCCGCCGGTTTCACAGAAATTTCGTAGTGGTTGAAGTTCGAGGTTCGAAGTTGTAATTGTTTTGTTGTATTGAAACAGAAATGAAAGGTGACGTTTAGGCCATACGGCCTGACAGAGGCTCTTACTCCTATGCGCATTCGACATGTATGCACATGCTTTCGATGAGACAACAATAGAGCAACTAAACACTTCAATTAACCACGCATTGACATGATTTTCCCAACAAATAAATTAGTACTGGTAGACGTCATACAAACGCTTCGCGAATACAAAGAAATGATAAAAACACTTTTTAAGCATGTAGCCATATGATTTAAATTGTGAACCTGTAAATTGCAGCACAATCAGAAGAGCCAAAAAAAAAAACGTGTATAACGGTCTACATAAACGTTGCGTGGATGTATTTTATTGATCAGTTACCGCAGAATATTTTACCTGTGCTACAATGGCTCAATGAGGGACATTCAGCAGTTTAAATGTTAATTCCCCGATATATATATATATATATATATATATATATATATATATATATATATATATATATATATATATATATATATATATATATATATATATATTTATATATCATGAAATGTGTGCGTAAGCGGCGTATCGTGGTACCATTAGCTTCAGTTCGTTCCCGCCTTTTACAGCCATGAGTGGCCGCTGTTGGCTTCTTTTGCGCCAAATTGGCTACTTTGGTGCCCCGTACGAAAGTTAGGTTGGCGTCATGGTTTCGTTTTTCCTGCACTAAACTTCTGTTTGGGCGCAATATTTATAGTCAATTGTCTTATTCTTACAGATAAAATAACAAGCAAGCCTAACCAATATTAATATCAATAGTATTGTGTCTAACAAAAAAAAAAGAACGAGTCCTTATATGTATACTTCTTTCCTTAAACGCTACCCAGAGAGGGAGTGATGGTGCATTTGGGGACAGTTTGCGAGCATAAGTAGTAATGTGTGAATATTTTGGAAGGGTAAACACCGAGGCCAGTGATGTTCAGTGCAGGGAATCCCCCCCCCCTCCCCTTTTCGGAGAATTTGCGGCCATCATTCTGAGCCGAAGGGAAAAAGGGAATCTTCATGACAATTTGAGCAATCGCCAAGTTGACTTATGAGGACCGATACTCTTGCAGGTGCACACGAAACCGCCTTGAATCGGCCAGTGTCGTTAACGCTACAAAATATACGGTCGTTGGTATATGTTTGTGCTTTCAATGTAATAGCACTTGTGAATGATTTCATTGTTGAACCAACTCACGCAAACCTAAGTTTTATTCTCACAGTCAACAAGAGTGGAGATATGGGCTTGTTGGTGAAACATTTGAAAGAAATTTATGTAGCGCGAGGCGAAAAAACGAACACAGGAATGAATAGACTGTGTTCTGTCTTCTAGAATAGAAGCGCTCTGTCCTCTTAGTCTATTCTTTCCTGTGTTCGTTTTTTCGCCTCGCGCTACATAAATTTCTCACAGTTGACAGCTGAAAATAAGGTTTGGCGTTACATTCGAAAGTAGGCTCGGCAGTATGTAGTATTCGAAAAAAAAACCCTTTATGGAAATGCACATATTCCGCGAGAAGTTAACACAAAAACGGGAACAACAGTGGTTGCTTAAAGAATACGTTAGTCGCGCTATGTGTTAGTTCCTTCGTCTGCAGTGGGTAAAAGTTGAGCAAAACTTTGGCTTAGTGGTCGGGACGGCTTTCAGCTCTCCCATAGTAGAGTACCCTGTGCTCTAAATCGTTACCCCCTTTTTCTACCCCCCCCCCCCCCCCATGTATTCATAGTAACAGGGACGGCTTTCAGCTCTCCCATAGTAGAGTACGAAGTACTCTAACTCGTTAACCACTTTTCGAAACACACCTTTAGCAAGTACGTCTGATCATGGATATGTCACCCACTGAAATATGTGAATTTATTGCTGTGAAAAATTTAAACGATGATCAGCGCAAGAAATGCCGCAAATAGTCGACGCCGCTTCATGAAAACCACGGCCCTATACTGCTGAAGTCCGAGACTTCACTTGGTTAAGAGAATGGCAGGCGTTGCCAAAGGCCGACCATTTGCTAAGTGGGGTGTGGCGCCATCCTCCTCATGTCCGCAATGCGGCCGGACGGAAACCGTAAATCATGCACTTCACGAATGTCCCGTGTGGCACGTAACTTTCTGGCGTTTGGTGACCAGCATGTTTCAAGTCTGCATGCAATGGCAGTCGCGCCACAGGGACATTTTTGTTGAGTTGATAATGTGTATTGGTGCTTTTGTATTGTCGAAGCGGAGGGGACTGGCTGTAAAGGGAAATAAGCCGAGGTGGGAGTAAATGACCTTGTCCTCTAGCGTACCCCCCGATGGGAGTTTTATAAGCACCGTCGAGAGGGAGTAAAAAATGTACTCCCCATCAGTAGGGGTTTTTTTGCATGGTGCCAGGGGGGGGGGGGGGGGGTATACATTAATCAGGGAACTTTTTCAGGTCAGTATGGGAGTAAACTTTTGCATCGAGCGCAAAAAAAACATTACGTCAGCAGCCGTACCATGCGCAAGCGTAACCATAACTGCATTACCTCCGAAGCACACAACGATGTTTACAGTACACAACCATACTCACAACGTTCACGTAATATTACAACACCCACACTCACCACAGCTTGCTACCCGCAGTGCACACCTACCATTCAGTCAACGGGTAGGCGCCACATTCTGACCTCCCATGCAAACCTGTTTTGCTAATAATTAAGCAATAAACACGCACGGCGTAAGTATGAAATTTCGGTGGCCTAATGTAAGCACTTCAACACACATGCCTTTTATCGTAAACCTGCCTAATATTCAATATTCTTTAACTATAGCGAAAAAGTTTTATCAGTTGGCGCTCTGTCGTACGGGCTGAATTTGCATTAGCAGTACTGTTTCTGGATCCGTAAAATGCACTGAATCGTACACAAAGCCCGCGCGGCCTTGAATGATCACATTAACGAGGCACATTCAGCAGCTCCAGCGATGGACCGAGGTAGACCGCCGCTACCGCGTTCGACGACTAGGCCTCACTCACGAGTACGGCATGGTGATTCAATGAATGACAGCTGGCGATCACAAAATGCTTGCTGATGTCCAGTTTACCTCTCGTTATAATCCCCATGCACAGAAATAGGTGTCCGCTATCCATGCAGTTTAAGCTACGGAGCGATAGACTTAAACGAACGAGATGGTTTGCAGTCGCCGTTCCCGTTCCT
This sequence comes from Rhipicephalus microplus, assembly GCF_043290135.1. Taxonomy (NCBI): domain Eukaryota; kingdom Metazoa; phylum Arthropoda; class Arachnida; order Ixodida; family Ixodidae; genus Rhipicephalus; species Rhipicephalus microplus. The sequence goes on along the minus strand of NC_134709.1, from coordinate 14,786,442 downwards.
CGCATGCATTGCATGGGCATGCACAACGTTACTATCATAACGTTGGGCATGCATGCATGCCGTACGCTGTTTCTGTGTGCTCCGCCTCGTTCGGCGCTCGCCTTCGAGTTACTCGTTTGACAGCTGCGGTCGCAAGGCGTAGAAGTCTGTAATTCATCCCAGCAGCCTTTATTTTTTGTAAAACACATTCATCACCTCGCCGGTGGTCAGTGCTAGCTAGCTCGCAGAGCTCGCCACGGTAGCCGGTGCGCAGTGCGAGCTCGATACGATGCTGGCTTGATACCGACGGCATAGCGAGGCCTTCCTACCGCTTAGATGTTGCAGCCGGTGAAATACCGGTGACACTCCGAGAACTCACCATCGGCACAGACGGGGCGAGTGCTTCGCCGGCGCAACTCTCACACCGGTTGCCGGCCAGCCCGCCGTGGTCGAGCAAAGCCTACTTCGAACCGCTTCGAAGTTTTACGGTACAATCGCTGACGGTCGTACTCCGCCTCGTTCGGCGCTCGCCTTGTAGTTAGTCATTTGACAGCTGCGGTCGGAAGGCGCAGAAGACTTATTCCTCCCAGCAGCCTTCATTTTTTGTGAAACACATTCTTTGCCTCGCCGGTGGTCGGTCTTAGCTCGTAGCACTTGCCGCGGTGGCCGGCGCGCAGTGCGAGTTCGATACGATGCCACCTTGATACCGACGGCATAGCAAGGCCTTCTTACCACTTAGATGTCACAGCCGGTGAAATACCGGCGACACTCCGACAAGCCACTATCGGCGGAGACGGGGTGAGCTCGTCGCCGGCGCAACTCTCAGACCGGTTGCCGGCCAGCCTGCCGTAGTCGAGCGAAGCCTACTTCAGATTGCTTCGAAGTTTTTGACGGTGAAACTTCGGGAGCGGCCGCTGACGATCGTAACAGCTTACTTTTGCTACCATTAATTTATTCTTCGAAGTTACTTGTTACTCGGCCCTTTGAAGCGCGTCATTCACGGCGTTTCGTTGAGGAATCGGACCGATGTGCAGCGTGGTTTAACAGTGCGAAATATATTGAAATGTTCACAGTAAATACCAACCAGTCGTTGCTTTCTTCGCTGCACTTATTATATCGTTGCCTGTTGACAGATGCTCACACGGTTATCCACACAAAGCACCTGTGTTCCACACCGACGTGCAAACATATCCCCGCGCACACACACGCACACGCACACGCACACGCACGCACACACACACACACACACACACACACACACACACACACACACACACACACACACACACACACACACACACACACACACACACACACACACACACACACACACACACACACACACACACACACACACACACACACACACAAAGAGGCTTTTTAAAGCCTCTATAGGGAGTTTGTAGCCACGTGACCTCAAACTCCCTGGGGAGTTTAACAAGGTCATGCCGTTCATAAACTCTGTCATTAAGCAGGGGGCGTTTTACAACGACATGGGCCCAGTTCACTCCCTACCAGGGAGTAGATAATTGGGGCAGGGGAGTTTTGTGGGCTCATGTGCTGGAGAAACTCCCATCTCGGCTGACTTTTGCTGGGGCCATGTTTCCTCTACTGCATCGCTTAAGAACCATGATGTTAACATGGCTGAACGAACAGTTATTCATTCTGGGGGACGAAGCGTTCCTCCTGCAGCGGTCAACACAATTTATTGTTCTCAGAAAGAACAAAGTGTCCATGACTTGCCTTCATTACTGAGAAGGTAGGCTAGTGTATGTGATTTCTCTGAAGCGGCATTCATTATTGTATAAGTATTTATTTATTTACATACGCATCTTTATATTATTGTGTATTGTTCATTTTCGTAAAGCGTACGAATCCCTGTTCATAACATTTTTTGTGCACGTTAAAATTTCTGTTTACAGGTACCAACAATTCCTGTTGGGCACTTGAATGTATATTAGGATACATTAGCAATGCCTCGAGAACGAAAAATGTAACATACGAATGTATTCTGTGTATGTATGCTTGTTTCAGAAATAAAATTCTCTTAAACAAGTTACGTCTCATCAAATGTGAGGCTATGGTGCAAGAAGACTGGGTAGTAGTGGAACTCGACCGTTAGCAGGTGCGCCTCATCAAGTGTGAGCCCAAGGTGCAAGAATAATTTAGGTGAGCGAACGCTGCGACGCGAGTGCTTGGCGGGGAGGAACCGATTGTGTTCTCGTTTACAGCACGCCGATAGATGGCTCGCCGGACTGAGGGCCGTGGCGGGCTGCTGGCAAATTCCGCAAAGCACATCCGGCAGGCACGTGGGCGAAGGTTTCCAAATCTTAGAAAACAGGCTTATCGCGTGATAACGATCACGCGACGCGCGTGAAGTGACGCCACGAAAGCGAAGATGATAAGAGGGGAGGCTGACAGTGTGGCGAGGGTGTTGTGGCGACGATGAATGAGCACCGCTACTTTCCTACGTACGGGGCTTTCCTACCCAGGAACGCTCGAGGGTCACCGCAGCCTATCGGACCTTCCTGCCACCACCCTAGAGCACCTACTGTTCCCATCTCGTCCCCATCTACCAGCGCTCCGGAGCCTGGTGGAGTTCCTGGACGAGACGGGAATCGTGGCCTACCGCTGAGGACGGGCCCCTTGTCATCCCTAACCATGCTTTTGGACTGCTTGCTGCTCGTGTTGATGACGACCGTGCCACTGCTCGCCTAATCTTTTCTCTTCTTTCCACTTTTCTCCCTTTTCTCTTCCCCGCAGGCACTGCGCCGTGCTCCCGGCCGGGTTGCAGAAATTAGGTGCCTTTTCTCATCTTCTAACCACTACCACCACCTTTCCTACACCTAGAGGAAGGAGGGGAGCAGGGGCAAAGTTTGTAGCGCCATCTCTCGGGCTCCCTGCGAAGCAGAACTATATCGGGCACTGAATAGCCCCGGCGTTCGCTCACCTAAAGGGTTCTTGCACCGTGTGTGAGGTCCACGGGATGGCTTGGTGCTCTCTCATAGTAAAGTACCGAGTACTCGAAATGGTTAACCACTTTTTTAAAGCAATTCTGCGCTTGCAGTGAGCAGAATTTCTTTCTCCGTCACCTAATCGGGACGACCGCTCTCCCATAATTGAGTACGACGTACTCGTAATCGTTACACTTTTAGGGGCGAAGCTCTTCAAGCCTTGGGTCGTGCGTTCGCGATGTATGTATAGTAGTAGTAGTAGTAGTAATAGTAGTAGTAGTAGTAGTAGTTTTAGCAGTAGATTGCCACTTCTAGTCTAGTCCTTGGAGTGTCCGCTGGATGACGGTACTTGTATATGATGAATATGTCATGAAAAGTTGCGAGGTGTTCGTACTTGGAGTGCTCACTAGAAGGGCGCATGCACAGACAGACAAGCGCGCGGACGGACTAACGGGCGCTTCACCCCACTTATTATCATTCAACCCATAGATGGTTGCCTCTTTTTTCCCCTTAACACTCGTTCTTCGCTTTAACAGAGACAGCTAATGGTCCTCCCCTAGTAGACTACGTATAGTGCTCTAAAGCGTTCACTTTTTATGCCGGCTGCAGTATCGGTATTTTCGTAAACGTGTGTCCAGTAAACATGGTCGATGGCAGGGCTTTCTAAATGCGAAGCATTTCTTAGCGAACTCCAGTGACTTTGACCGCATCTATCTATCTATCTATCTATCTATCTATCTATCTATCTATCTATCTATCTATCTATCTATCTATCTATCTATCTATCTATCTATCTATCTATCTATCTATCTATCTATCTATCTATCTATCTATCTATCTATCTATCTATCTATATCTATCTATCTATCTATCTATCTATCTATCTATCTATCTATCTATCTATCTATCTATCTATCTATCTATCTATCTATCTATCTATCTATCTATCTATCTATCTATCTATCTATCTATCTATCTATCTATTAATCTAATCTAATCTCTACTAGGACCCAAACGGCGCTTGTTCGGTTCCCAGTGCTACCCAAGACTTTTTAATCATTTATTTTATGTCGATCGTTCACGATTTTTCGGTCATGCATCACAGGAAGATTTTTCGCTCTTAACCAATGACGCCGACGCTGGAATTTCTGCGAAACGAGCTCTTTAAAGCTGTCGCGTTAAAACGAAATACCCAACTAAACCAACACAGCATACCATTTATTAACATTCTTTGTAAGTGTACAGCGCTTTGTCACTAATGTACATGTGTCAGCGGTCAATGTCATGGTTGATTTACGGTAACAGTGAACGATGCCTCTGCTTCGCCCACTCATCATCTCGATGCAATCACTGTTATGCCATGATGTTTTTCTTACGCTTTTTTTTTAACTCACACTTTTCTTAGCGAAAGCTATCACCGACGAACTTGGCCTTCGGCCAAAAAACGTCGACGTCGCGTTATACAACACCCCTTTTTTTCCGGTCGACTTCGTGTTAGTCGCTTCGAACTCTGTTGTCAGGCTTCATAATCGCGACGTGGGCGACGTTCTGAGAGTTCTGTGCACGCACGAAATGTGCACCGCACTGTGTTCCTGTACAGGCTCTCGAGCAAAATCAAGATTGGCGCTGTATTCGAGTTAGAAGGTGGCGGCTTTCAGTTTGAAAGCTAGGGTGGGCGTGAGGAATATGCAGATGAGCATGCAAATGAGCAAATATTTAACCGCGCTCACTATATAGCTTTCTCTGTCTTAGGCCGGCCCATATGCACTCTAGAGACGTCGTTGCCGTGTCGTTTAGGCTTTTTCTTTGTATTTCTTTGAATGTGCCTTTATTATGTTTTATTCACCTGTTGGGTGTGGAGTTACAGCTGTTCTATTTTTGTCCTTGACGTGTTCCTGACTTTGTGTGGTGCTAAGAAAAAAAAGACGAAAAATGGCATATCTCACGTACAGTGGGGATCGTTGATATGCGAATCACGAATGAGAAATAATGACATGCCACTTTAAAATCAGCACTTTGAAACCAGGTGGACGTAAATGATGCCGTATATGACTTCCGTGTCGTGATTATCTTGTTTCGAAGGGTCGTTACCCTCGTCATCTATTCACGTCACGTGATACCAAATTCAGTATATGTGGAGCAAGCGAAATGGTCGCGAGCACGCTATGAGCGTGGTACGTTGTCATGTTCTTACTTGACACGCGTGTCAGGATCATGGTGTTTTTCCCTGTCTTATATTTCAACATTCATTGACGTCTCGTAACACAAAATTTGGTATATGTGAAACTAGCAAAACGGCCGCGAGCGCATCATGAAGGACCCAACATACTCCGATGTAGCGTTGACGCGTGCGCATGCTGGGCAGAGCAACGCTACGTGAACAAAACGCGAGCACCCTATGGTCTGACGCCAGGTGCGACCAGCGTCCGTCGGTGCGGCCCGACGGCAACCGGCGCGAAATGCAACATGCTGCATTTCGTGCCGATGCGCGTTACCCCGGCAACACTGCGTCTCCCTCTTTTCGCGACTGAGGGACGCCGGACGAGCTGGAACGCGCATGCGTCAAAACAACGCAGCGCGGCAGGCGCCTGCGAGTATATGGCAGGACCGGCGCTTGGCGTGGCAACGCCGGCGTGACGCGACCAAATGAACGCCGGCGAACACGCGCACCGCGTCACGTCAAAATGTACGGGTGCCTTGACTATGGCATGTAGTCATGTTCTCACATTACACGCATGAAGTGAAGTGAAATGAACTTTATTTGGTCCTGGAGAACTGGTCAGACGCCCTCCTACGAGGTGTCCGCCGCAGACGCATCTCATGATTATCATAATTGCGCCAGTGACACACCTTCGTCATCCATTGGAGTCACGTAACACCAACTTTGGCATATGTGAAGCTAGTGAGACGGCCGCGAACGCATCATCAGTTTTGGATCTAGTCATGTTGTTACATGACACGCATGTCGTCATTATCATGTTTGGATGTGTCATTTACCAATGTCGCCCGTTTGCGTCACGTAATGCCGAGTTTGGTGCATGTGAAGCTATCGAAACGGCCGTGAGCGCATCATGAGCGTAGCATGTAGTCATGTTGTTACATGACACGCATCTCATGTTTATCATGTTTGCGTCAGTATCGTACCTTCGTCATCCTTTCCCGTCCCATAATACCAAATTTGGTATACGTGAAGATAGCGAAACGGCGACCATTCAGCGCATCATGGGCGTGGCATGTAGTCATTTTGTTACATGACACGCATCTCAAGATTATCATGTTTGCACCAGTCACATACCTTCGTCATTCATTCACGTACTGTAATACGAAGTTTGGTATATGTGACGCTAGCGAAACGGCCGCAAGTGCATCATGAGCGTGGCATGTATAGTCATGTTGTTACATGACACGCATGACATGATTTTCATGTTATGACTAGTTAAATATGTTCTTCATAGAGTCTTTGTTATGCCATAACAAGTTTGGTATTGATACCATTATCGAAACGGCTAGGACAGCTAAAAGTCGTAGGCGACTAGATAGATAGATAGATAGATAGATAGATAGATAGATAGATAGATAGATAGATAGATAGATAGATAGATAGATAGATAGATAGATAGATAGATAGATAGATAGATAGATAGATAGATAGATAGATAGATGGATAGATAGATAGATAGATAGATAGATAGATACGCTCGAAGTTGCGAAGTTACGCTCAAGTCGCATTTAAAAGAAAAGGAAAACCTGCACTCGGTCGATGCTTTTTCGTCTGGGCTCAGTTCGCGATTCAATTGCGTGCCCAGTAGGTGGTTATATTGTGGAATAAAATTAGTATAATCAAAAGTCGAATAAAAGAGTGCAAGTAAAGGCACACATCCGTAATGAGTGGACCGCTCAAGCGGAATAACCAGGAAACTGTCTGTGTGGGGTGGTGCTTTTCATTGAAGCGATTGAAACCCTCACATTCGTGGCGCAACAGCCTCTGTAAAAAGGGATATCTTCAGTCAGAAACATATATGTGTACTGTTTGAGTGAACATGAATACCTCAATGTATGGACGTATGCGTAATATCCAGAAGTTATTTGATTTTCTATTAAAGGCACACTTTTGCTCGTCGATTTATTCAGTACTACATTTATAATGAGTTCAGCCGTGGCACTTTTTCGCTCCCGAGAACAAACCTTGTTACAACCTCGATTACAACCGAGTCATGATAATATCTTTAGCAACAAATATATGCGTGCCTGTGCATATTCTGTTTTGTTGAGGTGTTTTGTTTAAATGCTACTTAAGTGAGAATATATCTCTGAACACATAGCTACACCATCCTCGCTGTATGCGCAGTTGGTGAATCATACACTTATCTTAAAAGGCCAATGACTCGAAAGTGCTCGGTTGTCTTTTGTTGTATTTTTTTTGGGGGGGGGGGGGGGGTATGAAAGGCCGTGTCCTCAAGAGCCTATAAAATGTACTCCTAAGTGTACCTTGAAAAAAGTAATAACAGTAAGTTTTTAGAAGCCAGTGACGGTTCTTACTGTACCCTGACGTCACAAGACATGAGCTCCTCGTCACGTCCTCTCGCAAGATATCGTGACATTTCCACGGCTGTTCCGCCCCGCAGCTCCATTGTGGACGCTCAAGCGGCCATTTTTTTATTAGAACCTGAAATCATCACTACCAACCAGACTGGATGCTACGTGAAGTCGTCAGATTTAGTGTACTGTTGCCTGACATCAACTTCGTTTTGACGTCGGTAGCTGCACTGATGGAGAATCGCCTTTATTCTCGCAATAAAGTACCTCATCAGCATTTGCGCGATATTTCACACTTGCCATTAGGCCATCTCTGTAGGAACTAAATATGTGCGGCGGACCTACACGAAAAATGGTGTCAGTACGCCTTTAACCGTACCACGGCCGAATGCAGACTTGCTGGTGAGACGGATGAAATATGCTGAAGCCACAGCGAATGGATGCTCGGGGAACAAAGTACTACATGTTCTTAGCGAGTTTTATTATGTAATGTTAGCTGATATTTTTCGCTAGCTTTGCAAATCATGGTGGAGCACCATAGCGTATGCCAAAAAACAGCCTTCTTACACGTTCTTTTAAAAGAAAAAAACAGCGTTCCGAGAGTTATTGATGTTTCACTACAGTTAATGTAGATTCCTCCGCCTCACTTCCTCCTTTTAATTTTTGCACTTTCTTTTTTTTCGTTCCCTGAATGTCCTCGCTCAGCTGATTTGCCTTAATTAAAAAGCGGTCCGGGCGCACTTAGTAACGAAGCCGTACGTGTGTATACTTTCTGACGTTTCGGAGCGACAAACGCCCGTTAGCGGAAAAAAAACGGCGAGTAGAGAGAAGAGCACATGTGGAAGGAGGATCAAGGTAAATGAAAGAGGCGTGACCGAAGCGCCCTGATTGCACTTGCAAATGAACCTTCTGTTCTCGAAAACTCCCAACGCGCGCCCGCTTTAAAGGTGTTGGCGCTTTGCTTTAGTTTGACTCGCGTGAGCTTCGTAAAAATTAAGGGACGTACAGAAAGGAGAAGCAGGTCAGGAGGTGCGAAGCGGAGCAGTATCCAATGTTGCGCGTTATACGAATATCTTCTTTTTTCTATTTTAGAAGCCCCAAACATTTCAGCACTTAAGCGCACGAAGAGCCTGTGAAGTAAAAACAGTAGCTTGTCTTGTATAATGATCCCGAGATTGAAGCGAGAAGCAATGGACTCTCTCCCTCACGCTTCCTCACCCAGATACCACTGTAGCACTTGTCCTTCGTGATGATCGCTTTTTCAAGATTTGTCGTTGCTATCATTGTTTTGAGAAATACACATAAAATGCTTCACGTCTAATGTGTGGTGATTGAAAGGTTATTACATTTACGAAGGTTATCCGGGGCCGGAAGCCGTATTTAACGAATTTTTCGACCCAGCATTTTCGCCTCCATCGAAAATGGAGGCGCCGCAACCGGGATTTGATCCCGCGACTTGCGTGTCACCAGCCCGAGAACCTTAGCCACTAGACCACCGCCGCGGGGCTAGAGCTGAAAGCTCATTGACCGAGTTCAAAGCGATCAATGCCGTCGCACTACTTTCTTTGTGCTCCGTCTCGTTCGCGCTGAAAAGTTTTCAAGAATGCATCTGTTTCGAATCGCCGACCTTTCTGCTTGACTACCTGCGTGGTTGCACGTTGCGTTCATCTGCTCCTGGCACCGCCCTGGCAGGTGCACCGCTTCTCCTAACCTCCGCTCACCTTCTCTTCCTCTACGCTTGATCACTTAGACTTCAACCCGCCTCCCTCGCCCTCATCCCGACTTTCATTTCCCATTCCCCTCCCTGTATTGTACAATGCATGGCTATGCTGTGCCGTGCCTCCATTACTCCTCTAAACCTGCTTTCCACTCTCTTGCTATACTATATGGAGCTTGCTATATATTACATGGCTATCATATGATTCCACTTTGCGCAGAGGCTGGGAGGTTGCAGCAATCGACGTTCAAGGCTGGAAGTCGAACTTAAAGTGTTCCGCTTTTACAAGAAAGATTCCCATGGCTGAAACACAAACGCGGGCATTCTCTTTATCGTTATAGTGACCTCAACTTGTTGCCCGCAAGGTCCGTACCAGCTGCCAGGTGGGAGTGGTCACTGTACTACTTTTAACAGTCGGTGTGACTGCTCATTGCGGGATGCTCTTTGCCACACTGCTTACCAACTAAACTGTTAAGGCCGGTGAGCACAATGCGAGTTAAAAGCTATCTTAACCGTAAGTCGCTACGCGCTGTCTTCATTCTCTTACGTGACAGCGAAGCTGTTTAAGCGACCGGCAAGTTGCGGAAGAATCCTCAGGTGGGTATGCGCCACAGAAATCGGGCCAGCCCTCCTTACCGAGCTCAGCAGAAGCGAGCTTTAAATGGAAACTCTGCCCGACGTACGGTAGCACGTGAAACGGGAAAAGGAGAGGGAGAGAGAGAAACAGAGCAAATGTTGAGATAGAAAAAGAAACAAAGCGATAGAAAGAAAGCAATGGCAAAGCTTGCACTACCCAATGAAACTACCTCGCACAGATGTCGAAACAGCGAAGGTGGACAATTTTCAAATCTAAGAAAACTGCCAATAACCTAGGAACAGCCTAACGGCAACCAGCTTAAGGCCAACGACGACATAGCGTCAAGCTACAAAACAACATGGCTAAGTGCCTAGCAGCTGCCTACTAGCAACTGAGCATCAGTTAAATAAAGCCTGCAAACAGCCTCGAACTGTAACCTAAAAACTACGTAGCTTCGTCTAGCTAAAGCCTTCACACAACCTAAAAGCAAGCTAGAACTAACTTAAAATCCGCTCTATCGTGTCAACAGCCGAAAAGCAACCTAACAACCTAGTATCACCACCATGTTAATACCCCTTGGCAACAGCTGACAAGAAAACAGAGTGGTCTTCGGAATCGTCCAGCTTCCCTTCAAGCCTTGCGCCGAGCTCCACCATTCTTTGAAAATCAGTTTGAAACGCGCTATTCTAAGAGTCGTTTACTTAAAGGTCGTGAACAATTTTCGAAGTGCTTTTTTTGTTTTGACATTACCGTTATGCTTTTTTGAAAATGAGAGATAGAAATGTTGAAAAAGTCAGTAGTCTAACCAGAACAAGCATATAGGTGCTTTTCAGGAAAATATATTTTGACAGCGCGCTGTTACCTTGACTCCGTAAGCTAATCACTCTTTCATAGCTACCCCGGCTACCCGACGGGACGGCTTTACGCTCTCCCATAGTAGAGTACCCTGTGCTAAATCGTTACCCCCTTTTTCTAACCCCTCAAATGGCTTTAAGCTCTCCCATAGTAGAGTACCGTGTACTCTAAATTGTTACCCTCTTTTTCTAATCCCCCCCCCCCCCCCAAACTGTGAATTTTTCGGGGACGGCTTTAAGCTCTCCCATAGTAGAGTACCTGGTACTCTAAATCGTTACCCACTTTTTCTACCCCCCCCCCCCCCATTCTGTCCCACGAAGTGTAGAAAACTCGCTCCTTTTATAGCTGGACGGCTCAGTGCTCTCCCGTAGTTGAGTACGAAGTACTCGAAATCGTTTAACATTTTTGCTTAACACAGTAACACACAAAACAGCGGCTCCTACGCGGGACGGCTTTATGCTTTCCCATAGATTACCTAGTACTCTAAATCGTTAACCACTTTTTCTAAACACTCAGGATGGCTATGTGCTCTTCTATAGTAGGACATCAAGTGCTCCAAATCGTGAAGAACTTTTCCTAAACAGAGATCTGCTTTGGTTTAGCTTACTGGGACAGCATATTGTTCTCCCGTTGTATCGTACGTACTCTAAATCGTCGGACATTTCTTGTCAACACATTCGTAGTGGAGTGGATACAACACCCCTAAGCGTTTATAATTTGTTCTAAACACTCATCCTGGGGTGTGGTTCTCGATGGGTGCACGTAGTGGACACGTCCTCTGCGGCGGAGCGGATTCAATTACTCGAAAGCACGGCAAGTCGTGACACCAGGGCGTTCTTGACCACATGGACGCAACGAACCCGCCAGCACATTCCCAGCGTAAAAAAAAAATGGCAGCATATCCACGGAGTGAATGATGGAGAGTGGGGCGAAGCATTCGTCCGTCCATGCGTCCGTCTGTGTGACCGTCCATGCGTCTGTTCGTGCGCCCGTCCCTGCGTTCGTTCATGCATCCGCCCCTGCGTCCGTTCATGCGTCCATCCATGCATCTGTCTGGGTGTCCATTCGTCCATCTATTCAACACTCCAAGTCCCACCATCTCGCATCTTTTTATCATATATTCGCCATATAGAAGCACCGCCATCCAGCGGACATTCCAAGGACTAAACGAGAGGTGGCACACGCACACTTCCTTACGGCTTGCGCTTCGGGTCTACTTCCCACCTTCAACCACCTTGAGTTCATGGTATATACCAGTTCACTGTATTCATGGCACTGCGGCCCAATGCTCTCTAAACCTTTCTAAAACCAAGGAGGTTACGCCCAGCGGGTACAATGTAGCAACCTTTTCCTGTCAGATAGTGCTCAATGTACATGCCAGTGGCTGCTAATGGGGATCGCAGCGTGCGCGTTGACTAAATGCCGAATGCTCCTGTCTCTCATTCCCCATTAGCAGCGATTGGCATGTAAATTGAGAACTATTTTTTATTGTTAAACAACGAACAGAAAAAATCTCTCACCGGCACCACCTTGGAGGTCAAATGTTATACCTATTTCGGGTATGTGCCACTGGTGGTTACGTACTACGAGAGACGCACAAGCCACGCCATAAGGAGCTTCGCCCCTAAACGTATAGAAAGGACACAAATTGTACCGTAAACTTGACAAGCCTAAACGTGCGTACGAACGTGTTTGGATATTTTATAATAATCTAGGAGAATGTGTAGCGACGTTCGAAGTGCGTAAAGCTGGCGGCCGCGTTAAATCTAATTAAAGCGCTAACGTGATCAAGAGTTGATGCGCGGCCTCCGAGATGTGCGTCCTAACCCGAATCTCTGCGAATCTATGTGGACAGCATTCGTTGCGGGGAAAACGCAGCCGTGTTTCTCAGTTGTGTCGAGAGTTTTGAGAGCTTCGTGACGTTAACATGGCGTGCAGTGAGGAGTGTGAGCCCCAGCACTGAGAGCAGGGCCACTCTAGCTACCACTGGAATGTGACACGCTCCCGAAGAGCAGGTGGAAAGGTGACGAGGGGGGGGAGACGATGTGAACGAAACATTCCAAGCCCCAGGATTTTCTATGGAATACAGCAAAATACGCGTAAAATCGGTTAGTCACATTCTCTTCATTATACTACCAGGTAAGTTTGTGCAACAACGCATTCGGCAGATGTCCAGCTGGCATTGTCACCAACAAAACAGCTGTGTTGAAATACACATGGTTGCTACCATTGCCCCCGCGCTCGCCGGCTACAACACCTGACACTACAATATTATCAACAATAGTGCCCTACTTAACGAGAAATTAAGGTAAATGCACAAGAACACGAGCACCGCAGTAGGACATATTCAAAATGATCTCGATGACATCAGACGGACCGCTTACAATTAATCACTAGTAATCGATCTAACTGCACTAAATCAAGAACATTCCTTGCATCAAGACGCGCAATAAAATGCTCGTTCGTTTCTGTTTGACTCATGGAAAAAAGAACCGCCGGACGTTACTGAGTGGAATGGTGCGAGTGGTTCGAAAATTCAATTTTCGCGTGGTCATACGGGACAGGTCGTGCCATCTAGCGGGGTACATTTGAAACAAAAGCAAAAACAAAAAAAAACGCCTGCAATTTTGAAGCCAATGGGGAAATTGATCAATGGTCGTTGTTGCTACTGTCACTCCCGCTGCTTTCGCTCTGCTTTTACTAGCGCAGTAAAGCTGGGCAACGTTGTGCACAGCAACAGTGACGTGAGGCGGTCCGGTTGGCCTGCTTCTTGAAGCGGGAATTTTGAAGTGCGCTAACCCGATGCGGCCCACTAAAACGTGATTTTATTTTAAATATAGGACCTTTCTTGGCACAAAAGTAACACTACGATGTTTGTGTGACGCTATTTCAACAATCAACATTGACTTAATAGTTGACATTAGTGTCCCTTTAAGGGTCATGTGACTCTCGTTGACTACGCCTACTTCGCTTTTCAGGCGACGGCACTGCGAACTGCTCCCATGGTTCCTGCTCCCCCAACGGAATTCTCCATTAAGTGAACCCATCGAGAATCGTGCCCCTGCTACCCCATAATAGTACAGGTTTTGGTGGTGGTATCGTGCGTGAAAAATCAGGTGCCAGTGAGTGAGTGTCAGGGTGGTCCTCTAAGGCGCGATTTGTATGTGCTGTTTTCCGATAACTAACATTCTCTCGATCGTGGGCTGATCGGCAATCCGATGGTTCCGAAATGGAGAGTGGCCTTTGCCGATGAGACTTGTAATTTTACATTGCCTCGTTTTATTGTTACCTGGAAGTCAACGCCTGCCCGTCGTAGTCACCTGTAGCAACAGAAGTATTGGGCTGTTTAACCCGCGGATCAAGGACCAAGTATTTTCATGCGTCTATTTCGCTCTTTTTGACTCTTTCTATGTTACGCCCTACTCTCTATGCTCCCCTTTTCCCGCCTCGGGACCGCCACATCCATCCTCCTCAGGTTCACTTCCTTTTCATACTCGCTTGCTACACTATATATACTGCTATTATATGCTCCTGAAGATTGCCTGCGTAGCCACTCGCTTTGGGATTGAGGCTACATGGGTTTGCATCCCATCTCTTTCTCCCTCTCTCTCTCTCTCTCTCTCTCTCTCTCTTCGCCCTTGTTCTCTCTCTCTCACCGATCAGGGTCACTACGGGCCATGACAAATAAGTCGGTCCACTTGTTATGGGAGCGAAGCATAAGAGGACGAAGATGAAGAAGAGAATGTATGATGACGATTTTTTTCCGACAATCTTATTACCTGTGAGCTTCAACTGCTCCGCTGTTGAACGAGGGTGTCTACCACCTTCGAGTCGTTTTAGGTGATTGCAGAGTGCTCCCTGGGAGTTTTCAGCTATTTTTTTTCCCTATAGAAATTCTCGGTAAGCCACGCCAAAGTTATGTGCTCAGTTCTTTTTTGAATTAGGAGGACAAGTGGGCGCAGATTTGAAGAAGTAGTACATTTCTTGCGAGTAGGTCTCTTTGAGTTGTTAGTGTGCAGATCCAAGAAACAAATCAACGTAAGGGGGGGTGGGGGGTGGACGAAAATAACTCAAAGGAAGGGACGTGTCTCTTCTGTATCGCGTCTCCTTGGCTCTCGCTTTACGGGGATTGTTTTCATATGGTAGTAATGAGCTGCCGAAAATCGCCACGAAACCCTTCCCCCCCCTCCCCCCCATCCCTGCCACACCCAAGAGCTTTGGGAGAGAAGCTTAGCCAGTTCCTGCCTCGACTGTCAAATAAGGATAGTCGTGAGAACGCAGGACGCACCTGGAGCTCAAGGCCTTATGGGCCAAGGGTCTCTCTCTTCAGCTACGTTTCGCCATGCACTCAATTTCAGCAGCTTTCAAGTTGAGCACGGCAAGCAGTGACATACTGTTGCGTCAACCTGCAAAGTCTAAATGAAGATGCGGGAAGTAATATTAGAAAGAAGAAGGCCGTGCGCGTATACGTGTCGGTATAAGCACACCGTATCTTAGTGCATCGCGTAGCAATGGTGATTAATTATTTCACGTCCCCCTCCTCCCCTCTAATCTATTCGGTCTTCCGTGCGACTGTCAAGCTCGTGTCTCCTACTCAACCTAGCCAGAAATCGCGCACACACACGCCTTTCTTCACACACCAACCTTTGGTCTCGCCAAAGTTTTCGTATCACCACTTTGTTTTGCCGTCAAAGAATATCGATCTCTTTTACTCTAACTGTTGTCTCTTTCGAGTGCTGGCCTGTAAGCCATCGGTCAGCGAATGAGCTCGTTAGTGTGCGCAGGGTGACGTAAATAGGGAAGAGGGGGTCGATTTTGTCCAGCGACCGTGTCCCGTTCATAACGCTACGGGTCGCTGTCCCTCTCATCGTTAGGCGGGATGCCTCCTGGATCGGTGTCCATAACCAGTGCTCACGGGTCCGTGGAATGCGATTGGAAAGCGCTCCTCACCCCGGGTCGGCCCAAGCCGACGCCGCTCGTAGCGAAGCAGGTGCAACGAAACAAATTGAAACAAAGAAGCGCAACCATCGGATCTAGTATGCGGACCACGGAATCCGATCGCCTGGACTGCGCGACCGGGACGCCGAGGTTTGAGCTCGTTGTCTCGGTCGTTTTGGAACGTCTGCACCGATGACGTCCCGGTGATTCGGTGAACCGCGACGAACCCACTATCGAAATAGGGGAGCTCTTGCGAGACATCTGTTGCACAAGCATCTGGCGAAACGCGGGTTTTTCTAACGCAGCCCAGTGCTTTTTTTTTTCGATGCGACGTAGTTGGAAGCCTTCAGAAAGCAGCGCATCACGGTTTCCCGAGACCTCCGGAAAGCTCAGGAAAGCAATCGCTCTTCGCGTTGGTGTCTCGTATATAGTTTATAGCTACGGACGCGATGATACCATCTTTTCACCTCAATCCCCCTATTGCATGCGTCGGATCATACGCGTATGATTATGTAAAAGCATGAGCAATATTAAGGAGAACACCGCGATTCTCTTCAAGAGACCATAGTGGCTAAACGCAGCTGCGAAGTGCAAAATGTTTCATATTACTCAGCATTCAAGCAGAAGGTTACTTTTTAATGCGAAGCATTTATACGTGAACTTCGGTGACATTGAGCGTATCTATCTATCTATCTATCTATCTATCTATCTATCTATCTATCTATCTATCTATCTATCTATCTATCTATCTATCTATCTATCTATCTATCTATCTATCTATCTATCTATCTATCTATCTATCTATCTATCTATCTATCTGTCTGTCTGTCTGTCTGTCTGTCTGTCTGTCTGTCTGTCTGTCTGTCTGTCTGTCTGTCTGTCTGTCTGTCTGTCTGTCTGTCTGTCTGTCTATCTATCTATCTATCTATCTATCTATCTATCTATCTATCTATCTATCTATCTATCTATCTATCTATCTATCTATCTATCTATCTATCTATCTATCTATCTATCTATCTATCTATCTATCTATCTATCTATCTATCTATCTATCTATCTATCTATCTATCTATCTATCTATCTATCTATCTATCTATCTGTCTGTCTGTCTGTCTGTCTGTCTGTCTGTCTGTCTGTCTGTCTGTCTGTCTGTCTGTCTGTCTGTCTGTCTGTCTGTCTGTCTGTCTGTCTGTCTGTCTGTCTGTCTGTCTGTCTGTCTGTCTGTCTGTCTGTCTATCTATCTATCTATCTATCTATCTATCTATCTATCTATCTATCTATCTATCTATCTATCTATCTATCTATCTATCTATCTATCTATCTATCTATCTATCTATCTATCTATCTATCTATCTATCTATCTATCTATCTATCTATCTATCTATCTATCTATCTATCTATCTATCTATCTATCTATCTATCTATCTATCTATCTATCTATCTATCTATCTATCTATCTATCTATCTATCTGTCTGTCTGTCTGTCTGTCTGTCTGTCTGTCTATCTATCTATCTATCTGTCTGTCTGTCTGTCTGTCTGTCTGTCTGTCTGTCTGTCTGTCTGTCTGTCTGTCTGTCTGTCTGTCTGTCTGTCTGTCTGTCTGTCTGTCTGTCTGTCTGTCTGTCTGTCTGTCTGTCTGTCTGTCTGTCTGTCTGTCTGTCTGTCTGTCTGTCTGTCTGTCTGTCTGTCTGTCTGTCTGTCTGTCTGTCTGTCTGTCTGTCTGTCTGTCTGTCTGTCTGTCTTGCGACTTTTATCTCTCCTGGCCGTTCGATTATGGTATCAATACCAAAGGTAATGGTGCGATTGGTTCAAAAGTTCTATTATCGCCTGGTTTATTTATTTATTTATTAGAATACCCTCAGGGCCCGTAGGGCATTACAGAGGGGGTGGGTACAACATTTGTGACACACAAGAAAAAAAAGACAAAATAAAGAAACAAGTGTCAGATGCGCAAATCAGGAAGGCAACATAAGTCAACTAAAAATGTATAAGAATTCAAGCACATACAAGACAAAGATGGATAATGGAAACTGCGTATAGTTAGAAGCATTGCTGAGAAATTGCAGTCTTGAATAACAAAGGGTCTGTTATTGTTACAACGGAAGAGGGAAGGTGGTTCCAATCGGCGGCTGTTTTCGGTAAGAAGGCTCCTGAAAAGAATTTGGTGCGGCAAAACGGAATGGCAACCTTATGCTGATGATCAATGCGCGATGAGTGGTATGACGGTTGTGAAATGAGGTCTTGCTTCATTGATGGATTGTGAAAAAATATCTTATGAAAAAAATGCAGTCGCGCCAGTTTCCTCCGGACACCTAAATTGGGTAGGTCAAGGTTAGATTTCATTTCTGATATGCTAGCAGTACGGGAATAATTAGAACAAATGAACCGAACTGAGCGGTTCTGAACAGATTCTAACGCGTTAATTAAATTTTGCTGCACGGGATCCCATATAGCGGACGCGTACTCAAGCTTTGGGCGAATTAGTGAACGGTATAATAGAATTTTGAGCGACAGCGGAGCGCGAGAAAAGTTGCGGCGTAAGTATCCTAGCGTTCGGTTAGCGTTATTACAGATGTAGGTAACATGCGTGTGCCAAGATAGATTGTTGGTAATGTAAACGCCGAGGTACTTATATGAAGAGACATGCTGGAGGGGAACGGCGTTAATTCTGTAGGTACAGGGGGGAGAAATAGATCGCCGGGTTATTGACATGCATTTAGATTTCTTAGAATTGAGAGTCATAAGCCATTTATTGCACCAGGTTGAGACAGTGTCAAGGTTAAACTAAACAGGTCGTGCTATCTAATGTGGCTCAGTTGAACCAAGCATGACTGCCATCTCAGAGGCCATCACAAAAAAATTGTTCAGTGGCCGTTGTTGCTGCTGTGGCTCCCGCGCTACTTTCGCTCTGCTGCTACTGTAGGGTCGACGCCCACGCAGTGAAGCCGGGCAACGTTTTGCACGGCAACAGTGACGTGAAAAAGTTGGCAATTTGAAGTGCGCACATGCGATGCGAACAACTAAATTGATATTTTATTTCAAATGATATTTTCTTGGCACAGGAGTACCACTGCGAGGTTTCTGGACCCCTGCTTCGGCAATCAACATTGACTGAAGATTTGCCTTTAGTGTCCTTTTAAACTCAACGAGGTGGCGCTACATGTCGGGCATGTGCGACGCACTATGGGTTTGAAAGTGCCGTTTTTCGTCGTCGCGGTGAGCTGATTCTACAGTGTAGAGAATTAGAAATCTTGCGATGGGACAAATTGAGCGAGAGGGGCACTGAAAGTGGAAAGTTTGAGTGGCACTAACTATCAGGGGGGCCCAGCGTTGTGAGAGGCTCTCGAGCAAACAAGCAATCACTCAGAAAAGAACCACCCCGCCCCCCTTTCCGATCAAAAAAAAAAAAAAACATGATGAATTTTTCAGTTTTTACATATATCTTTAATTGGTGGTGAATCAATTATACATATGTCACTCGAACATGAAGGGGAGTTTAAAAAAAAAGATTACCTAAATATTGCGTGCAGTTATGAACGAGAGGCCTTAGTTACCTTTGAAAATGCCTCCAGGGCTGTGGGTACGTTTTTCAGTGCATGATTACCGTTACTTGTTGCATCTTCCTACGTATTTTTGACCTCGGAACCCACGTGCTCCAAGCTCTCGTCAAGCGCTATTAGATAACGACAAATGAGCATTGGTGAGCCTGGTGGTTACTAAAATAACTATATTAGCCGAGAAAATGCAATTAACCGCCTCCTCTAAAAATAAAAAAAAAAGAAGTGACAGTGACTAGAAAATTGTACAAGGAATTCGGCGAAAAGAGAAGCCCGAAATCCGCATATTGCAAGCAGAACTGCAGCAACTCTACAATTGCCTATAGAGTAAGAAATTTCAAATTTTGTATTTTCGCCACATTGGCTCAATTAAAAATTCCGAAACTTCGTATGCCCAGTCTATGGCACCCACAGATGGCAGTGTACTTCATTTCTATTGAAGTTAGGTAGGACCCAGTTGACGCCTTCAAAATTTACTACGTCATGCTGCTTTGTGCGGCAATGTCACGGTGGTGTATCCAGCCACATTTTCTTATCTCGTGGTGTCTCGCTCATCACGCATCGTGTCGTGGTAATAGCGGTGTTTTAACTGCGAAGCATTTTTTAACGAACTTCGGCGACTGCTCGAGCGTATCTATCTATCTAGACGCTTATGTTAGGGCACTCTCGTGGTCACATCCTTAACTTGGCGTGAACCAAAATTACCATGGGAGGGTAAGATGGTTTGACGAATATATTGCGCTAGTTAAGACATAAATGATGTCACATGAATGATGGCGTACGTCGTCTAACACTTCCTGTCAGACAGTGGGACATACCCACGGGCGGGTATGTGCCGCTGGTGTGCGGGTATGTGCCACAAGTGATTGACACTTAGTATTTACCCAGGAATGACGAAAACACACAGGGGAAATTTTAACACGCGAGCGTTAAGAAATATTCGACATTGGTGCCGTCGACCCGACGAATGCAAAGAATAAAGTGGGGCTCCCAGATGGAGTCGAACCGAAGCATTCTGCGGGGCAAAGAAGCATTTTACCACAGACCTACGCCACAGAGATATGGGAACTACTTTTGAAACGGACGCTAATGTTCGTGAAACGTCAATAGTGGTTGCAGCGCTGCCTACCCATTTTTATAAACATTACATATGTACTCCTTTCATACATACGTCACGTCGGGTTAACGTCACTTGTAATTAGTTGCCATGCGCTGAAGTTTATTTATGTAGCAGTGTCCAGGGCTAGCATCTTCGCTAGCATGAGCGCTTCATATCAGCTTCTGGTGATGATAATACGCATGTTCCAGTTGGCATCGTTGCGCAAGTGCAAACAACTGGTTATATAAACATCTGCAACTTGTAGGCCCATGTGCTCAGATTTGGGTGCACGTTAAAGAACCCCAGGTGGTTGAAATTTCCGGAGCCCTCCACTACGGCGTCTCTCATAATCATATAGTGGTTTTGGGACGTTGAACTCCACATATCAAACATCTGCAACTCTTCAACATATGTCTGTGCGGGCAACATTTGTACGTATATTTAGCGTGATTTCATGACGTGTCGCTCAAAAAAAAATAGAGAAAGAAATTGCAAGATGGTAACCTTCCCTTCGAATGCTTCGCATAACGTCAATTCCGAGGTACGCGGGATCTGCCGAATTTTTAGGATTGTGAAGTTGTGCGTTACTAATATGGAAAGTCTTTTTGCTTTTTAGTGTCCGTTTAAATTACCACGCACTTAGTTCTTGACCAAGGGACACATGAGCCATTGACAGGCACAAGTTCATGCTCGCTGCTTAAAATGGCCGTCATCTGCACATTACCAACTTAATTCACTTTGGACGGCTCACAAACATCGCCAGGCTCCAGGGGAGCTGTAAAAGAGTTTGGTTTTTGTTTACTTCCACAATTCCGATTTTTGAACTGTTCGTTATTTGGTGCGAAACGCTTGCTTTGCACCGCCGCTTTTGCTCCCGAAGCACACAATCGCCCTTTTAGAAGGCGTGCGTCAGCTACTTCTTGAAAGTCCAACGATCGCCGAGAAGTTGTCTTGTGTGAGTTGTTGTTGCTGTTAAAAGCTTGCCGCGAGTTTCTCTGGTGGCCTCACTACAGTTGCTTTCCTTGCTCTTATCAAAAACGAAACAATAATAAATAGGCATTTGTATCAAACAAATAAACGAGCAAACATGATTTCATTGTTGGAAGCTGTTCTTCGCAGATGACAACTGGAGCGGCTTCGCTTATGCCAACGCTGTGAATGTCGGTCACGCGCGACTGCCCGTTTTTTTTGGGAGATCCTTGAGGGACCCACGGTTGCTTTTTTATTTAACCTCTGCATCTGGAAAGAAAGAGGAAGTTAAGTTTCTCAACCTGTTTTTCTTTTATCGTGGTCTGTCACAAAGCAGATCTGCGTATAGAAACCAGAAGCAGAATTCAGGGGGTCAGGAACCTTCAGCGCTCGGTGAAGAGAGAAAATATCAAAAAAGAAAAAAAAAGAAGTCCAAAGAAGCTGCATAGAATCGCACCATTGAAAAGAAAAGTTTTGGGTGGTACAGAATCTTCGAAGACTTTCAACTGGGCGAAGAAGAGCTCTTTGCGAAAATGACTGCTGCGCGTCATGGTTGTCGCGCCTTTCAGAGTTTTGTGGGCGAGAGACGTAAAGTGGGAGAATAGGAAAAAATGTCACACTTTAATTTAAGAGAAAAAAAAAGGAGCAATGGTTAAGAGAGAGAAGCGTGCAAGGATCACCGAGTCGCAGCAAACACCGTCGAGTCAGTCTGACGAAGAGTAGGGGCACTTCATAAACGCTGACACCGCAAGCGACGCCCAGACCCCGGCAGCCAGTGCTGAACTACGGGCACCGCTTGAGGGAGCTCCGCCCGTAACCTTCTACAGTTTGTTTCGTACATAGCTTGCTACGCTGCTTACGCTACAGAGTAACTTCTTGTGGGAGCTACGTTCGCACCAACTATAGAATAATAGAATAAAGGATACAAAGGAGGAAAGGTAGCTAGAGAGGTCAATCAGTCTAGGATAACCAAGAGTTCGATGTCTTTAGCGCGTTAGTAGAGCGAAAGTCTTAGGTGCCTCATGGAATCCTAAAATTTATCTGTGGTGTCGGCAAGTGGCGTAGCCAGAAAGTGACACACCAGGTCCGTGCCCCCCACCCCCACCCCATCGCCCAAAATATTGTTTCGCCATGGCACACACAGCGCAAATTATCTGAAGGGGGGAGGAGGGAAAAGCAGGCAGGCTTCCTCTTCAGATCATTTGCAAAGGGAGTGAATGAAAGCCAATTGTCTGAACCTCAACGACACGTTTTGACGGATGCATAACGGCGTGGGTACGATAAGAGCGTTTTTCGTTTACACACCCTTGCCGCTCAAAAGCCTCTTCAGCTGCCGGCGTCTCGTCAAGATAGAACGTCAACACCATGGAAAAACGCTCGCGGAATACAGCAGAATCTGGGACTTGATAGTATCAATTCTTGCCCAGGACATCCCACTCATCTCTCTCTCTTCTCGCCATGCTTTCCCTCACATAAAATCACACTAGCTTCTGCACATTTCTCGATTATTTCCTTGTTGTTGTCTTTTTCTATTGAAGTATTTTAGCTCTTTTGTTATTGGTGCAGGAGTTTTGTAGTACTCCTCCTTTCTCCGAGAGATGGTCTCTGGGATAAGAAGGGGAGGGTGGTGACACTGTCTGAGTGAGGGTCGTTCCGAGGGTGACGCTACCCTCGCACCTCCTATGGCTTTTTTCGTGATGACTGTGGAGCAAAAGTGAAAAAAAAAATAAATGCGAGAAAAAAAATATGCTTGGTGTGCGCAATGGGACAGGCGTCGAAGATGACAACGGTGGTTCCTTCGACGTCGCCTCTTCTCAGACGTCACTGCTGCGTTCGAGTGTTCCGAGAAAAATGATCCCACCGGATGACTCCGGGTGGCACTGCAGAGAGGGGGAGTACGGATCGCTGGGGTCTGCGGTGTGTGATGTCAAGGAACGAAAGAAAAGAAAAAGGCGTTGGGGAAGCCACGGGATTGAGAACATTGCGTCTGCGGGAAAAACTCGATAAGGCGGTTAAAAGTGAAGTGCCGACATTATAAAAAAAATAAAAGCTAGAAAGTGTTATTTAAAGCAAAAGCCAACTACAACGAGGTTGAAGAATACTGAATAATATGAATAAGAAGACAACCAGATGAAGAGCGGGACGAGTGGATGTTCGATGAACCGGAAGGCAAACAGGCAGCAACCGGAATAGACTAACGTGTCTCCACCGCCCCCCCCCCCCCCACCCCTTACTTATTTCTTGCATCTGCTTCTTTTGTGGCCCGCTATATTTGACTTGGAAGGTTTGAGTGACGTTTCTAGCACCGCCTTTTGGACAACAATTTTTTTTTCTGTTTTCGGAAACGTTGGAAACTGATAGTATGGGCCCCTGCATTCGTGGGTATGAGTAAAATTTGGGGCCAGTGCATTTCGTAACAGAGAACTTATTGATGGTTTCCATACCAAAAGTGAGGTCTTTGAAATTTGGCGTTTCACGCAGTAACGCGACGTGCGCAATGGGCAGGGTTATGCCACGACCGCCACTGGTGGCGCTTGCTGACATTTCTACGACTAAGTTTTCTCGCTGTACCAAAAGAGGCCAGAAATGAAATGTGTACGTGACCTACATGTAGGGCGCCCCGAAAGGATTTTCTGCGTTCATATTCCGCCGCGGCGTAGTTCTCCCCTCTTACGCTTTCAAGGTACATTTCATTTGGTGCGCGCGTTTCATTTATCCTTCAGTTACTGTTAATGGAGGATACGGTTATTTTTAAACATTCAGTTACTGTTATGATAAAAGAAGGGCTATATTGCGTAATTCTGATCCACTTACCGAAGGTCCTGAGTTCGGAGCCGGTCATGGCGGTTACATTGCGTTTAGATGGAAGTGAAACCTTACACGCCTATGGGTGGTGTGCACGATGTAAGTACACGTGTGGTGGCACCAGATTGTTGAAATTTTTAGCTCTCCGCTATGGCGCACCTTAAAATCATATCCTGGTTTCGGCACGCAAAACCGCGGTTATTATTACTGCTTCCGATATACCGAAACTGCGTACAGGAGGAGAGTGTCAAAACGTTGATGCGGTCATTTCGTCGTGGCCTCCTGCAAGGTAATTTTTATAGTATTTGGCACGTATTAAACACATGGGGCCGCCTTTGTGATCTTCTGAACCACTGTTGCGCATGCGCGGGATGTAGGGTACTTTCTTACAAAAGGTGTTAGCTGCAAGACGAAGTCATGGTTAGAAAGTCAGCACGAGCAAAGCGAGGAGGTATGGCAAAAGACATGGACCCCGTGAAGAATCTGTCGTTCGCATTGCTGAGGTGTTTGTTGAATGATGATTGGAGCGTAAGGTGATGGTCAGAGCGCAGCACGGCCACCCAGCTCGGCTGGCTCTTTTTCAGAAAGGAGCCGAAGAGGACGACGTTTCAAAGGTTCGCAACTGTAATAACTATATGTAATATTGCTACATGCATGTTGACATTTTGTGGGACGATGTGCGTGTGTGCTGGACGAGGAGGACGAAGGGTTGTCTCTGCTCGGTCGCTAGTCAACCGGTAAGGCCGCTAGTGCTGGTTTGAGATATATCTCATCCACAGCCTCGTCGATACAGTGTCCCAATATCCCCGGGAACTGTGCCTTGCTTGAAGCTGCACACTTCACGTTTTATTATTTATACATTCACACAGGGTCGGTTGAGTATGAGTGGGTGACTAGGAATGCGAGGTTTTTCTCTGCCGATGGGTTATACACTGTTTTACGCCGTTAAACTGTTTTACACTGTTACACTGTTTTACGCCGTTAAACGGTTGTCCTAGTGGTTATATATAGGCTCGTTATGATAGTTGACTTTTATTTTTTTCTATTGAAGTGTAAACTGCGTAGTTATTTACGAATCCTGGCAACGAAGGCAACGAAGTCTAGTCTGTGATGTGCGAGGGTGTTCATGTAGTTGGTTAAATAAACTTAATGGTGCATCATCAGTAAACGTTAGTGTGGATTTCCATTCTCCTATATACGGACGCAAAAAGCCATGCGTAGCGAGACCGCTTATTTTATTTACTTGTAAGTAGGTTGCCTAAATGTACTGGCTGAAGTCACAAAAATGGCGCTCCGTTTGCTACTATAGGCTGCTCGGAAATGGTCGGGAGAATAAACAAAACCACGAACTGCCCCGAAAAAAAAAAACGAAAAGTCTGCCGACTGTGTATTCCTTTCTCACGCGTGTAACTGGGAGCAGATTGCGTGCAGCTTGTTTTTTTTTTTTTGCTTTCTCCCTTTCTTATTTTCCCCCTTTTTTTAATGAGCCAGGCGGAGTAGCTTTTTCGCACTCGCGGTGTCATTCACGGCGCTTGGTGACGGAGGCGAGAGGCAGACATCTTTGGGAGGCACATGCAGTCTCTCGTCTCTGGCTTTTTGTTGAGGTTCGGAGAAATGGGACACGCATAAGAACGAAGGAAAAGTCGATCGATCGCGATGTACATGGAAACGCAGAAAGAATCCAAGAAAATACGGCCCAGTCTGAAGGCGTCAACATCACTCGCAGAGCATATCAATAATAATAATAATAATAATAATAATAATAATAATAATAATAATAATAATAATAATAATAATAATAATAATAATAATAATAATAATAATAAAAGAATATACGGCGCATGTTATTCTTCCGTTATTTGAAGTCGGCGTTCCTATTGGTCTGTATAACCTCCGCTGCCGCGCTGGGATTGTTTCCGCTTTCGGAACTTCGACCGCGCTATGGCTGCTACGTGCCAACCACATCTTTCTTTCTTTCTTTCTTTCTTTCTTTCTTTCTTTCTTTCTTTCTTTCTTTCTTTCTTTCTTTCTTTCTTTCTTTCTTTCTTTCTTTCTTTCTTTCTTTCTTTCTTTTTCTCTTTCTTTCTTTCTTTCTTTTTCTCTTTCTTTCTTTCTATCTTTTTCTCTTTCTTTCTTTCTATCTTTCGTTCGTTCTTTCTTTCTTTCTTTTTCTTTATTTCTTTCCATCTTTCTTTCTTTCTTTTTTTCCTTTTCAGTCTTCATTGACTTTGGCGCCAGCCACGCTTTTCTAGGAAATTTATATGTACATCTTCGAAGACCGCAGGTTCTCGTCATACGGGACGTCGTATATATTGCGGGAACCCCTCCGGCGCCCATAACGTCGCGACTCCGGCGTCCTGTCTGCGCACGCGCAAGCGCGCGTTTGTCTCGCTTCGTTTGGCGTCTTTTGTGCGCGTCTACCGAGCCGTCCTGACACGTAGGCGAGACAAGAATGAGCGACTGATTTTGTGCGGTCCCTTCCTCGCTCGACAGCTGAGTAGAGCTAGCTGTGCCTCCGCTCAGCGCGCATTGTTTGCGGAACACAGAAAAATTTGTGGCTTCTTAGCGGAATGTCGCGGTACCGAACAATGGTCCCCTTTACGAGGCCTGTTCGTAGTGCCGATAAACGCATCTTGCGGTTTGCGGGAGTCGTGCAGCACTTTTGAGAAGTGTGTCCCCAACTAAAGCGTTATAGAATTCCTGTTGAACACATTCATTAGCGGGAACAATATTTGTTGTGGTTTTTTCTTTTTAGTCGGAAAACCACGACATGATTACAAGTTAGGCCGTAGCAGGGGCTCTGAAAATTTCGGCCGCCTTTGGTTTCTTGACGTTTATTTATTTATTTATTCACATTACCTTACAGGTTCCCGCAGGGACTTTGAGTAAGGGGGGTGAGAAAAGAAAACACAAAACATAACAGAAGCAACAGAGTACAAAAACATTACACTGTGGTAATATAACATAATGTTAGAGGAAGGGCGTGCAAAAACAATGAAACAAGTTGGTCTGATTTGCGCCTAAACATAATTACACATATTTCGCCACCATTGAAATCAGGCCGGCGACGACAGGAATTGCTCCCACGACCTTCAGGTGAGCGGTTGAGTACAGCTATTAGTGAGACTACGTAAATAACTTTCGCCGCAATTTATCCTTTGCAGATGGTATATAGTGTCTCTACTACCTGCGTGCGTGTGTGTTCATTGTTCGTGCAACATCCATTTCGGTAGCACGGAACACAATGCACAGAGATCGCAAATAAAAGCAGCTAGGTCTTCTATATTGATGCAATTGAACACTCAAGGGAAACGACGATACAGTTATTTCTGTTAAATTATGTTCTGTAGACTTCAGTCTCGTTACGTTCTACGAAACTGGAGTTCGTTAATGGGCGAGAAACTCTGTGAAACGTGTCACTTTCTAAGTTTTTTGCCGTCATCTGTGACAGGGACGTCACGAATTTCAAATTGTTTTTCATGTTTTAGTCATAATGCAATGACTCAAAAAAATTTTCTAAAAGTTCGTATATTACGTCTCTCTCTCTCTGAGAAGGCCATGCAATTTGTTTGCCGATTAGTTACGCCAGCAACATCAGCGACGTCATTGTCACTAGTGCGGGAACTTCAAGCTGGCGTCACCACTCTCATTTTATTTTTTTTGCACGTTTTTTTTTCTTGCTTACCCAGCGTCTTCTCGGTGGTAGCAAACGATTTTCGGCACCCTGAAAAAGGAACGTACTCACTAGAAAAAACATGCAGCCCAGCGCACAGCTTACGCAGTTGGCGCCGTCTCCCATACAACAACCGAAACACACTTGACAGCGTTTGCCATTCCGGTGAACCGAAGCTGGACTTGACGTGGCCACACCCTCCCGCAAAGATGCGCAAAGCCCCTTTAAGCGTGAACAAGCTACCGGCATTCGAACTAGCTCACCGGTCTCCTCAACTTGTTTCTTCTCATCGAGTAACAGGATGCGAAGGGCAGTGGTGCGTGCGTGCGGGAAGGAGAAGCCACAAGGCGACGCTGGCAATGAACTGCCCGTCTTGCGCTTCACGCGAGGAGGGCTCGATGTCCGGCAATTGATCATCGTCCGAAGACTGACCGGACGGTTTGCCTCTAATGAGGTCTCCCTTCGCGTTTGTATTTAATCCCCCGTTCGAAACCGGCCCAGTCACCGAGGAGCCGGACGCTTCGGCGGCGGCTTTGTCTTTGTAAAAGAACTGTGGCCCACCCCGACTTTCTCGCGATTACCGAAAAAGGCGAGGTCTAAGTCGCCCCACTCGAGTGGACGGCGGTGAGGATTGAGCTCCGATCGGAGTCAAATCTTTGTCTCTACTCCGCCGCCTTCTGTCACGACCTTTCGCTCTCTCCATCTTTCCTATACATGTGTGTAGCTGAACGATTGTTAAGCCTGCTACGGAGGATGACGCTGCTCCGTAACGGCACTCCCTTGCCTCTCCCACCCTTACGGGTGCCTGGACTCCATCCTATACCCGATCAATTATCCCATTGTATTACCGCATACTTACCCCCCAAAGTCAGCGCCCCCGTTTGGTGGTCCTTAATCGTTTTGTGCGATGGTGAGCCGGTTTGCACTGCCGTTCACAGTAAGTAGGCGCTTTAGAACCAACTAGGCATTTAGAAGGGACTAGGCATTGGTCCTATTGCAATGTTTCCTTTTGTTTGATATGAGTACTTAGTGACACGGTTTTCTCTCTACCAGACTACCAGACAGCTCTTTGATGCAACGGTGCCAGTTTTCCGAAAACCGCGATAAAAATACCGATTGAAGAGAACGGAATGGATTGAATAAGAACGAATATGAGACAGAAGACGCTAAAGTATGCCACAAAAATTTCTTTGAGTTTAATCATTTGTAAAAAACAATATAAACAGCAATTAGTACATTTCCTTCCGGAAATTTCTGGCATGCCATTGAGGGTTGGGCCTCAAATGAGGAGTTATGTTTATTTAGTTTTTGATATATCAATGCACGTTTCCGGCAGCTACCGCGACTCGGACGATACGCTGCGTCCACTGTCGCCTACAACTGTTCCGGGAATCAAGTATTTGAATTGACAAACTCGAGGGCGTGGGTTGGATTCTCCGTCACAACGGCTGTATTTAGATAGAATGTACTGCAAAGAACACCCGTGTACTTATAGATTCAAGGAATCCTCAAAGAACCCCAGTTGGTTTAAATTATGCTCTAGATTGCCCCAGTACAACGTGTTTCGTAATCATGCAGTGGGTTTGGCACGTGAAGTCGCAGGAGTTATTATTCCTAGGTATGACAGCACCGATATGTTCATTGATTGAGTCCGCCTCGTCAAAATGCTGACTACGGTGCATGGCGGCTGACCCAAAGGCCGCGGGTTCGATTCTGGACGCCGCGGTCGCATTTTGATAGAGGCGAAATCGTACGAACTCGTGTACTGTACGGCTGCGGCGGCTGCATTTTCGATGGAGGCGGAAATGTTGTAGGCCCGTGTGCTTAGATTTTGGTGCATGTTAAAGAACCCCAGGTGGTCTAAATTTCCGGAGTCTTCCACTATGGCGTCTCTCATAATCGTATGGTGGTTTTAGGACGTTAAACCCCACAAATCAATCAATCACTGTGTACTGTACGATGTCAGCTCACGTTAAAGAACACCAGTTGGGCTAATTTCCCGCAGCCCTTCATCGTGGCGTTCTTTCATAACTATACGGCGATTTTGGGACGTAAAGCCCCACATATTATTTTACTCTTATCATCGAATGATTGTTCTTTAATTAGACGTGAATTCCGAGCTGATAACGCAGCAATTTTGTCAGATAGGTGTTGGCGTTTCTTTAGTCTCTCTCTCTCTCTCTCTCTCTCTCTCTCTCTCTCTCTCTCTCTCTCTCTCTCTCTCTCTTAATTTTCACCGTTCTGATGTGCTAAGCCACGGAAAGTGTCGATGATAAATCATTGGCTTAGCGGGAGTGAATGCACTCTAATGCACGGAGTTTCCTAAAGTTAACTATAGGGGACTCCTGCATTGCGATCGTTCACCGACCATGGGAATGATGGGTAGTACACACATTCGCCTAGTACTTGTGGGCGGCGAATCGTACTTGCGGCTTCGTTTATTGCTGTGTTTCGGTTTTGTTTTGAAAGAAAGATTCAAACCTTTTGAACTTTGTGACCCAATTTGGAAAGGTAAGTCTAAAAAAATAAAGTGGTGAAACGCGGCCGCTGAACATTTGCTGATTTTTGTTTCGTGAAAAAACAGCTCCAAGCCACACGAACACACATGGAGCCAAAAGCAGGCCAGAAGTACGAATATTAGACAAATGTGTGTACTACCCATCATTCCCGTGCTCGCTAAAGCGCCGTGCGTTGCAGCTCCCATAGACACTAGCGCCATAGTTCCCTCTTGTGTATATTAGGAAACTCCATGCTCTATTGGGCAAAGGAATGATTACGTGTTACCCCTTTGGTGATGTCCGACCCGTCACTTGCCACATACGTAACTCTCTTCAAAGATAAGCGCTAAATTTCTACTCTCCGCCGAAGGGAATTGAGAGTCGCGTCTCTTCTAAAAGAGATTCAACACGCATATTTAAGAAATCTGTATATGTGGCAAGGGGATTTTATGGCTAAAACATTAGCAGCTAATATTTTTTTTCTCTCTTATAGTGGGAAAAATGCTGTTTAAGGAAACCTTCGAACGCTGGTGGATGGCTCACCATCGATGCTTCACTACAAACCAAAACCGCAGACATAAAATCATTTTAGGGTTGGGGGTGGGGGGTCAATTATTTTTTCCGCGAATTTGTGCGTGCGCTTGTGATGTGCGTGTATATATGTACGCATGCAAAATTGAAAACTTTCGAGTGAGGGGTGGGAGTTGGGTGAAGCCTTTTTTCTCTCCGTCTCGTTGTGGCTACGCAAATTTTTCAAACGTTGTAGGCCGTTTCATTGCGCTCAATGGGATGGTTTATGCGCTTTATGTCGAACCACAGTTGCACCCACCAACGTTTATACGCTATAGGCGCCATTTCCTTACGAGTGGTACCGAACAACAACGCTTGTCCGAAACGTACAGCGTTAGGTGATGATGATGATGATCGAATCTTTATTACTCCCAAAAGAGGGGAACGGCCGAGAAATCAGTTACGCTGCTAGGTCAGCGGGGATCTCTTGGGACACCGCGGCCTCCAATGCGCGTGAGATTACCCGACGTTGCTGTGCCGAGTGTACAGCATTCTACAGCAGTACAGACTATAGGTCGTCTCCGCTATCCTCCAGCTCACAAAAACCTCCCTCGACGTGACAGGTGTCTTTCCCAATCGCTGGCTTTATAGCAAGGTATATACCCACACCTCGCTACACCAAACTGTAAATGCTGAATTCAGGAACAGCGCAACCTTCAAGTAGTTACTTCGTAACTACGGAAGCGAAAAAAACAAGAACAGAAAAGAGCGCTGACTTTCAACAAAGATTTAATATCGGAGTGAAGTACATATATAGGCGAAAATTGAGAAAAAATGGGCATGCGTAGAAGGGTGCAGGGACAAACTGCGATACACTGTCAGCAAAACTCTTGTCTCCCATTGAAAGGGCTGAGAAAACAATGCATATGTAACTTTAAAAAGTTACATATGCTAAAAGTTAAAGAATTCAGTTATGTCCTACCAACTTGCCCAAGTTTCCACCCTTTGTAAATGCTGCTCACAATCAGCCACCCTCATACACATGGCATGGACGTGCTCACATTACGCTGACGCCTATAACACAGAAGATGCGTGGGAGTCCCTTCTGCATATCAGTGTTCGGTAAATTTACAACACCCACGCCCTCTTTACGCGAGCGGATGCGGTATTCGGGATATACAACACAAGCACGCTGAAGCCGCCTTCTTTCTCGGACTAACGCCAGCACGACGCCCTTTGCCTCTCTTCGAAAGGGGGCGTCGCAGGCGCCTTCCCGTCGGCAGTGATAGAATCGGATCGCATTCTCCTCCGCTCCGCAGGGGGGCGCCGTGCGAGTCGCGTACTACTCAGTAGGCGGTGGCGGCATATCTATCATTGATGTCGCATCGATCTGCGATCTGTCTCGTTAATTGCCTGCCTCTCAAGTAATTAGGCCCCGCCGCGAGATCATCCTGCCGGGAATGGAGCATGCTGGGAAGCATTATTTGCGGCGCAGTCTGTTCGGTTCGATGTCGTCTTCGGTCGGCACGCAGTCGTTGGTGGTTGCTCGCTTCGCCGCTTGATGCTGCCGAGAAAGCCCGGCTGGGTAGAACAACGGAATGAGAGGTGTGATCTCTGACCGAACCGGCTTTACTTAAGCTTAGTGTTGTTTTCTTTCGTATTTTATCTGAAGCTGCCGCCGATCACATCCTGTGCCACTGAACTGTATTTGATATATTTTTCCGGGCCGATGTGCCCTAGCAGACTATTTTTACGCAGGAAAATCGTTCCTTTTCACACGTTAAGCAGAGAGAAGCAGACAGCCACATTTACATTTTACTAAGCGAATGTAATTGTTGTGGACCGCAGCTAAAATGCGCCGCTTTTTTTCTTGCTTCTCCGCCTTTCTTTCTTTTTTTTTGGTTTTCCTTTGTCTTTTTTTTTTGCTGTTATAAATTTACTACAACCTTGAACACTCTCGTTTTTTAAGCTTCGTATGAACTTTTAACCCCTCCTAAACGAACAATTTCCGAGCTGCTTGAAAAACGCCGTTTTCTCTCGGAAAGCTAGCCCACAAAAATAGCGACGGCACTCTATTCCACCCTTCTTATTCCTTTATGTGTCGTGACTTTTTGCAAAAAAGCACACCTCTCCAGCCTCAAAGAGCACTCAAGTTGGAGCCTTCGACTACCCCCATCTCTCCCACCCCTCTTTCCCCACCTCTCTCTCTCTCTATCTCTCTCTCTCTCTCTTCAGACGTGGTACACTGTACGCCGCACCGTCGGTCAGTGAACGACAAATTCCTTTGCCTTCGCGCGCTTGTCGTACACATCCATGTATTACACGCGTCTCTACCCGTACAAACGCGCGGCACAATACTCTTCGAATGGAAGCGAGGCACCGCTTTCTTTGTTTATGTGTGTACGCCTACGAAGACGACGACCAATTCGCAGGACGCGCGCAGCGCTCATTTGCGTTTTCGGCCACTTATGCAAATGTGGTGCCGGCACGAGTGACGACCAGACGGCCCGGATCGCGAATTAGCGGGAATACAAAAGCCTTCTTCCAATAGCTCTTGCTTCCCCCCCCCCCCCACCGCTTACTACGCTTATTTGCTGGCTATATCCTACCCCCCTCCCATACTGCCCTCCTTAACCGGACTTTTTCTTACAACCCCAACTACGTTTCGCAATTATCAGTCCCGCGCGTGTTTTCTCCTTACCCTCGCACTCATTCCTTCCTTCCTTTGAATGCGTCTTTCCCGTGAGACCTCGCATTCGACGGCTTTCGGATGCAGTTAGGGCTTCTCTCACTTCGTCTTCGTACACTCCTCGTAAAGTAGCCTGCTTTGCGCAGATTGGGGTGCTTTTAGGTGCGCCAGAGCCTCTCTCGGGAATTATATGTATAGAGGGCGTCCCAGCTAAGTGCCATGTTGTTCAGGAAAGAGGAATCCGTATGTACTCCAAAACAGGGCTTGTGGCTTGTAGTTTGTCTGTTTGTGGCCACCGCATTCGTGTTCTTTGTTTTTGTTTTCAATTTCAAACGCTTAGCGCTTACTCGGACGCCCTCTGGGTTTCGAGGAAGTCCCATATTTTCTTGCCCACGCGTGTACTGTTCCCTCGGAATCTTGCGTTCTCGCACGCCTTTGATCCCGAGTGTTCCCGAGGTTCCAAGAACCGCGCTAGTTCTCGGACCAGTTTGTGTCTTATTCCGCAGAAAAAAATTTACCCATTGCGCTAAAGTTTCGCAATCAGGAACTGTTTTCGCGTTGTTCCGTACTATCTCATTTCTGTACGGGAGCACCGTGAGACTACAACAAAGCGCACATTTCGCTGTGATTTTTTTTCGAGCTTGGAGCGGTTGCTGCTTTTGCTTTCCGGATTTTTTAAAGTCGTAGTTCATATATTGATTTTCAGTTGTGTCATAACCTTGTTACGCATATTGAACCTGCTACGTTATCAAGCTACTCGTCTCTAACCACGTGGTTGCAGTACAAGGAAGAGAGGAGTTCGGGGATGTGGGGTTTGATGAGCTGTTTTCAGAAGAAACAGACGCAGCACACGCTGTAGTGTGACTAACACTTTAAACTTATTAGCAGCTGTTACGTAACGGCGTGCTCACCAGCCAAATAAAACAGTCATGCAAAACAACCTTACACAATACCAATTAAAATCCCGCAAATAACATAAAACACGCAATGTACCACAAATGCGGCGTCATTGATTTTTGACATACCATGGAAGTCCGTTGCAGAACGAGCTGCCGTGTCTTCCAACGGACTTGCGTCAAGAGCGCTGAGCGCCAATGTAAGCTGAAGAATGATTTTCGCACATGTAATGGATTATGAGGTTGCAGAGGAAGCGTGACAGAAATATATGCAAGTTTTATTCAGTGGACTGACTCACAGATGGGTACAGTGGCTTTTTTTGAGCTACTTCTTTCCGTTACATTGTAGTCGAATCGGGTCAGGTATAGGATCGTATTCAGCCAGCCCGCTAGCATCACCTTCATCCACTGATGATAGTGCGTTAAAGAACCCCACAGGTGGTCGAAATTTCCGGAGCCCTCTACTACAGCGTCTCTCATAATTATATATATAGTGGTTTTGGGACGTTAAACCCCACATATCAATCAATCTCATAATTATATGGTGGTTTCGGGACGTTAAGCCACACATATCAATCAATCACTGATGATGTGAATCACGACAGGGGCAGCATGGGGGTTGTTTGCGTGCCTCGACGTTTCATCCCCACAACGGCAGAATGCCGGTACGGCCAGGTTTGGACTTTACGGAATATACGAATTGAGCGTGCCTCGGTACAACTTCTGAGATGACATCTTTCGGTGCACATCAGCAAGACGATTCCTAATAATCCTAAGTGTTGGTGGTAACCATAACAAAACTGTAATATATGAGTAGGAGGGATGCTCTGCCAGAGTACACCGGAAATTTCGACTACCTGCTGCTCTTAAACGGGCACCCAAGTCTTTATACTGTGTTCGTATGATCGTGTTGCGAGCGAACGCAACTTGCAACTGGAAACGTTAGAGACACTAGATAGTGGACCGTTTTCGGAAGAGAAGATCCTCGGTTCATGGCCGCCGCAGGCCAGCAGAGCGACCTGGGCATTGCTAAGTTTTCTAAAGACGACCGGACTACGCGACCGCTTATAAGCATGCAATGGACAAAGTCAGATGTACCCACACGTTGCCCTTCACTTCTCTCTTTCTTCTCTTTAAGTATCTCACCCCTTCCCCCAGTGCAGGGTAGCGAACCGGACGTGCGTCTGGTTGACCTCCCTGCCTTTCATTCCTCCTCCTCCTCCTCCTCCTCCTCCATGGGCTTAAACATTTTCGCCTCTATTTAAAATATGGCCGCTGTGACGGGGATTTTATCCCGCCACCTAATAGTATCAGCTGTAGAGCGCCATAATCACTAGACGACCATGGTGGGTATAGCGCGACAATTCGGAACGGTTGCTGTAAGTATTAAGGTTAAGACGTGGCACTGTGTCAGTTCAATATTGCGAGAGCTCCACTGGCGGTACGTCGATCTTGCAAATACTTTCAAAGTAAGCCGGTCCTGAAAAGAGTCTCAATTATTAGGTTATTCTTCTTCACATGATGATGGAAGTTTCGACGCGCATTGTTTGCCCAGAACAGCATACTTGAGCAGGTGTTTTGAGACGCACTTTGGTATCGGATAGTATCGGTCGAGTGTTGATATATAGAGAATTGGTACAGAATATATATTGGTAGACTCTTGGTAGAGTTTCGGTAGACCATTGGTAGAGTATTGGAGCGTATCGGTCGAGTATTGGTATACTATCGGTAAAGCATCTGTAAATACTGGTAGACTATTAGTAGAATATTCGAGAGTATCGGTAAAGTACTGGTAGAGTATCGCTGGAGTTCGAATCCCATTGACGGAGAGAGTGATATCTCGCCCACCTTAATTCATTTCAACTTATACATTGAAATGTAATTCACAATGGCTATTTTACAAATAAACGCAACACCTATTTAGTCTTCATTGCTTTACTTAGCCTAACCGTGTGTTGGATTCGTTTGGATGCGTCTAACCAAGAAACAAGCCCTCTGAAAAAAAAGTATATCTCTTTATTTCACTCCATGAAGGAAATTTACCAAATGTTTTCCTCTTATAGCCACACGGCTACTCCCATGCATCGAGTTACACTATCGATGGTTCATATTTCAAACGCAGATATCTTAAAATTCTAATCCCGCCGGTCTCACTTCATTAGGTGCCCGCCGAAAATTGATTACAACGATAGGAACAAACGTGAGCAAAATCCGTATTTCCAAAAGGAAGTCTCTGTACCTGGTGTTATTTTCTACTGAGCAACAATATACGGCGAGGATAAAAGACCGGGGCTAACTAGTCAGATCAATGAAAAACAACTTCACGTCGAAAGAATCAGTACGAAATATTTTGACCAGCGCATATCCGAAAACAAAAGCGGTATAGGAATGGCGCAACATTCTCAGCTATATATACGCAATCCCCGACCGTCCATTCCTTTGTTTCCACCTCTTTTGTAAGTGTCTAGACGCCCCTGGAAACAGGGCAAAAAATTAATATCGACAACGCACAAATGAATCTCTTTAACTGTTGGGTAATCACCATAGTTAGCAATATTAAACTCGCAACAACTTTTCGATAGCCGCTTTTTTTTTCTGGCTTCATCAGACAAAGGCTTCGTCCTGCTGCGATTACAGAATTAATCAGTCGCTCGTTATATACCGTATCTCTTTGTTTCAATATAGTGGATCCCGACACTCTTTTTTGTCATATGAGCTTTCCTTTTGGCTTGTTCGTCTGGAATACGCTTTTTTCGTCTGGCTCCGATTCTCCTTGTTCTTTTAAGCAAGTATATTTTTGTTTTTCTAGCACTTGCAAGCCCCGTTTTTTATTTTTTGCCGTTGCTATAATACTGCACATGTGTGCAAGAGCATGCTTGCGGTGCTACTCTATGCGTGGTCTTTTAACCCCCTATCCTCGCGACAATGCCTGTCTTCGCGTTCAACACCTGGCTTCATTGGCTTAACCATAGGGGAGGGGGAGGAAGGGGAGAGAGGGTGTTGGGGATTTAACTCTTATCCCCTGAACCCCCAGCCCTCTCCCTCAAAATTTTCGTTTCACATGTATATAGAGAGACGCATTCGTACAAACACAAGGAAAAACATACGCAAAAAGTTCCCCACAAAAAAACATTGCGGCTTCGCCCCTGCCTGGATTACACAGTGTAGTCCTCGCGATTCAGTGCCGACAAAGTTGCTGGCATGTGATAGTGCTGAAACATACTGGCGCTGCGTCAAAGTCTACACCTAGGTACCTGTTTTGGCTTCCTCAGCCTCATTGAGGAATATGAATTTCAGTTGGTCTTACGGTTTTGTTAACGTTAATTGCGGCAAGCTTAACGAAAAAAATTGAGAGCTCTTTTAGTACTGTGAGTCATGGCGGAACTTCGCACCCTATGGTGCTGGCAATAGCCATGCATCATGAGGGAGTCTTAAGCAGGCACTGTTAAGCGCACGTACGTTCTTTGCAGCACGACTGAGGTGTCCGCTGGGAAGCGACGCCTATCAAGCAAATGAGACGGCGATTCAAATGGGGCCCAATTACGCTGTCGAGCTCCACTATTGAAGGTGGAGCTGTAGCGCTATTTTTTTTTTTCCTGAACTGGACAACATGAACTCTTCATAAACTCTCAAATTAGTTTTGCTCTTACGAATGTCTCGTCCTCATTTTTTTTTCACTATCTCGACCTTTAGAGAAAATGAACAAGGAAGAAAGGATTTAACGCGTCCAATCCCTACCGGCCTGTGAGCAGTGTCCCCGTTGATTTCGGTTTATGCGATGTGCAGACGACAACACTTGTGCATCCCTCTCTGTAAAAGGGCTTCACCTAACAGCGGTCCCACTAAGCAGGGTAGTATACGAACGGGATTGTCCTCACTGTGCGCGCTGCTAGGCTGGTTCCCGGTCCGCGGGTTTTCTCTGACTCACGTGCGCTTGGTGAACCCCTCGTATAAATGGAGGTCTTCTTGCTTGACTGCCCACTCATAGGGGGGTCACGACGCAATGACTGCCGAGATGACGACGTCGATGATGTGAGAAAGAGAGAAATGATGTCTGGCAGTGTCTGACCCCCCCCCCCCTTTCTGTTTCTCCCCCCCCTTTCTATTCCCATGTTGTCTAACACAGTGGTAAGGTTGTACCTCTCAATAAGGATGGCGTCGAAGAGCGCGCCCTCTTGAACGGATTCCTCCAGCTCGGTGGGTCGAGGAATGACCACTGTAGAGGCGTGGGGAGATGTTACGGTGTCGGTGCCGCATAAAGGGTGCAAATGCGTTTTGCAATTATAAGGACAGCTTGACATCAGGGGGTTGGGATAGCCACCATTGTTCTCTGTACGCGATGATTCATTCATTCATGCTGTAATGAGTTCTGTCGCGTTTCGACTTAACAGCACGTACTTTATTTTTGAATGTTTGTGCTTCTCGTACTATTTATTATCAACGTTAGTTTCATTTTGCGTATTTAAATAGTTGATATACACTAACTTTATGAGCACCGTCTTCATGACTTCATAAAATTTCGTAGTTACCGTCAGCCAGAATACGCCCATCGCGAGAAAAGGCTTTGCACGTTTGTCCAATTAACTCGGTCTTTTGCTTGCTGCGACCACTTGACCACCACAAACTCATTCTGCCCGCCTAACTTTCTGCCTCCCTCTCGCACGTTTCTCTTCTCTTGGAATCCAGTCTGCTACTCTTAGTGACTGCCCACCACGATGTTCTAGTTGTTATATGGCATTCGACTGCTAGCTTTAAGGTCGTGGGATCGAATCCCAGCTGCGCTGGGTGCATTTTCCCAGGAGGCAAAAATGTCTAACGCCCGTGTATACTTAGACTTAAGTGCACGTTAAAGAACCCTAGGTGGTCCAAATTTTTTAAGCCTTCTGACTTCTCTCATAATCATATCGTAGTTTTGGGACGTTAAACTCTAGGTATTATTATTACTCTGAATGACCAATGCTTTCTTTGCCTTTGCGCGACTTGTTCGTTACGTACACCATCAAGAGATGCCCTTGTCTGTTAGTTATATTCAGGGTCTTCTATTGCAGTACCTGAGGTCACAGTACGCTGCTTGTTAACAAGTTTCAAAATTCAGTGTTTTCATTCAAACTGCGTCAATTTAGTGCTTACAGGTTTCCTGTGGCAACATGACCTCCAGGCCATTTGCTGGACAGTCGTACGTTTTTTTTTTTTCTGATGTGTGTTCCTGGACTCTAGCTCCTGTAAGCTGCTGGAAGCTCCGGGGTTTTGCGGCGACGCCAGCACGTAGTTAAGCTATCCCGTTGGCGAAGTCGAACAGGGGGGGGGGGGGGGGTTGAAATAGGCGGGGTTAGCTTGGCCTAAATGACCGGCAATCGTTCCGCCTGAGCACTTCCTGAATTGTAGCGGTCCGTCACCAAATGTCGCACAGTTCAGTGTCTCGCATGAAAGCCACGAGAATACGTTGCACGCTCCTTTTCGATGCCGTGGACCCTTCAAGGAAAATGAGATCTTCAAATGTCATGTGCCTGTGAACGCGCCTAAAGCAAGGCGCAGCAGCCTTTAGTATTTATTTATACAAAATGCCTGACAGGCCAATTAAATGGTATTGAGTAAGGGGGCATCAGTAGATACATTGCAAACCTATAAAGACAAAACGTAAAAAGAACAAGGGAACAAACAAAACAGCAAGCAATTGAAAAACAGCAAGGTTTTGCGTTTTCCTATTGCATAACAAAGTTATACAATAGGAAAACGCAAAAGGAAATATTCGTTCGATATCAAACATTGTTGTTCTTATTCTGTATCATTATCATCATCGTCGTCCTAATCATTAGCACTCTAACTTTAGGATCTTTGGCGCCGTTTCTGATTCCCTCCACTCCGGTATAAAGTTGTTACGTAGTCACGGTAGCTCCAAATTTTCCCATATGATGGTCAGTCTATATAAGCTTATTTGGCGTGTTAGTTAAGCTGTTCGTCATGCTTGATAAGTTGGATGTCCTAGCTACTTTTGTGGAGCGATCAAAAGCGCCATGACACGACGCCACTGACGTATTCAGTACTAATGCTAAGAAAATGCCAACAAAATGGGAACTACAAACAAGCTAGAAGAATAACTCCAGACTTTTCGACCCCATAATAACTTGATCAACGAGCCGCTAATATGCACTAAGCAAATGAGTGGCCCTAACAAATAGTAAAGTAGAAGGGTGAAAAATTCGTACACATTTCACTGATTCTTTTTTTTTCTTTATTCGGTGAGTGCCCCGCTTTGCTCAAAAAGGCGTTACAGCAGGGGGGTTACAGACTGGAATAAAACAATTCTTCGTTTATACAGCACACTTGCTTGTCTTGCAGCCGGTTCCAATTTGTAATGGTCATCACAAAAAAGGAATTATAAAACATGGTCGTTCTTGCACGATACTCTTTCACTTTACGTCGGTGGCCATGTCGACTAGATATGTAACTGGGTTCACTGAAATAGTTATGACGGTCAATCCCAGTCCGCCCATGAAAAACAGAAAAGAAAAGCTTCAAACGCAGTTTTTTCCTGCGTAAAGAAAGCAATTCCCAACCCAATTCAGCTTTCATAGCACTGCAGCTGTCTCTCCGCTCGTATCGCCCTAAAACAAACCGCGCAGCTCTGTTTTGTATTTTTTCAAGCTTTTCAATCAAGTTCGCCTGCATCGGGTCCCACACAGGACATGCGTATTCCAAAATCGGTCTAATACATGTGAGATACGCTGTATTTTTTAATGTTCGGGGTGCCAATCTTAGGTTCCTCTGAATGAAGTTTAGAGCCCTTGCCGCTTTGCCAGCAACGTGATCAACATTGGCATTCCATGAGCAGT
The DNA here is from genome assembly GCF_043290135.1 of Rhipicephalus microplus. Lineage (NCBI taxonomy): Eukaryota > Metazoa > Arthropoda > Arachnida > Ixodida > Ixodidae > Rhipicephalus > Rhipicephalus microplus. Next base: position 14,745,356 of record NC_134709.1, on the reverse strand, counting down.
CATGCGACAAAACAACGCCAAGATATTTGCATGTTGGTTCGGTAATAACAGTATGCGTAACTATGGTGTACGCCGTTACTATTGGTTTCTTTTTTTTACGTACTGTACGAAATCTCTCTTTCTATACTAATTGGAGATTTCGACGATTAATTATTACAAACAAAACAAAAAAAAAGAATAAATAAACCCAAGGGAAGACGTTTTTCACGCTTTTGTGCGGATGACACATCCGTTCTTCAGGAGGAAAAAAAAAAGCAGGGATACGTTTCGACTCGTTAGGGCAATCCCCGCGTTTCTGCGCGTCACGCGTCGTTTGCGCAAGATGGTCCGCAGTGGCACACTGATTATGGATGCTTCGTTTGATCCGAGCAGATAAAAGGATTTGCGTCGCGACAGGATTATAACCACTCTGACTGCATGGCTGCCGTATAAGGAGGGACCCTGCGGATTGGCATTAATAGGGCAGAGGGATTACGCGAGCACGGTTCAATAGGAGATTTGGGGGAGGGGAAGGGTCGCTGTAGCGTTAAATAACCTTCGTGTGCTTGTAGTGCGCGTTTATGTGTACGCCAATGGCTCGGCTCCGAAAAAATTCCCGGACCGCTTTATGCAACTCTGCCCGGGCTGGCCTTCTGACTCATGTCTCCCAGCTTTGTCCACGTGATTTTGTACAAAAACATGCGTGCGAGAAAATAGTGGGAGAGTTGACAAGGTCAACAGACGAGCATTAGGGTCGCACAGTGGCTTACTACTTGAAATGCAAATGAAATCTCGTGTTTTGACATGCGATAACAAGATTGCTGGGAGGGCTTGTGCGGGCGAGATGCTTTAGGCTGTTCGCGACTGAACAGGCTAAAGTTTAGTTGACAGGGAGTGAGCTAGTTAACCCCAAGCAACTCACGCAGTAATTGCATGAATGAGTGAGTCGGTGGATCGATCAGTCCCGTCCATCAGTACCTTCATGTGTCTATCCGTCCGTTCATCCATTCATCCGTCCATCTGTTGGTATGTTTATCGCCAGGTATTACGAATGTAGAACTTTCTAACCATGGGTGTCGCGTGGCGTGTATACATCAACATAGGATGGACGCCTGCACAGCTACATTTACTTATAAGAGGCCCAAACGTTGTGATCATTCAGCACAGAACATCCAGGTTTTAAATTTTTTTCCCCTCAAAGTTATGCTATGTGGTGCCGCACTTGTCAATATAGCAGAAACTTGATCGAAGTTTTAGGGACAGTTGAAGTGTTTCGTTAGACCGGGAAGTGCCCAAAATTGAGAAAGAAGTTCATCGGCTTTTGTAGATCTGAAATTGTAACGAAGCGATAACCGAAAGTCACCAGGCTATTGTTCTTGTCATCAATGTGCTTCTGCACATGAGAAATGTTCGTGAGAGTGGCCCTGACATGGCACCTCTACGTCACCCGGACATGTGGTGTGCCATGTTCGGGCGATGCAGGCTGAAAAGACGGTCACGTGAAGCAATGACGAGCGAACCATGTGTGGAGGCGCAGAGAACGAATGAAGTGGTTGTGCGAGCAGGCCAACCGAAAAAGTTGCAAGGGGACGAATAGTGCCAGGAAATTATGAAACAAACCACCACCGTCGGTACCATATACGGTATGTAAACGCGTTACCAATAAAAAGTAGCCAGGTTTTTTTTTTCTAGATTGGGGGAGGGGGGGGGAAGGGTTCAGCAGTTTTTTCAGGCGACTTCAGGATGATATAAGCTTCCGATTGGTCGATATACGAGATACATCTGTTGTGAATTGTCTCGTAGCCTGTTTTGCCGTGCAGGCGCATTATCGTTCTGCCTCGCCTCATCGCGTGTCTATCGAGCGCGATAAACTGATTTTGCTTCGTTTTCTGGCGTTCGCGACTCCGCAAGCGGATATATCACAGCGTGCAGTCGGAAAGCGTGAAATCCCGACTGGTTTCAGTGCTGGCAATCCACGTGTTTTAGTAAGAATTAAGTGACGAGGATAAGATGGCGCTTATCCGAAGCGCAGAGAAAGCGTGAAAGAAACAATGTATATACTGTTTCGCATTTGAGCTCGATGTGGTTTATAGGGACCCTTTAAAGAGCGTACTTCACGTGAAGTTTTTTGAAGCGTTCCCTATGAAGTGTTGAGATGCAAGCTATATATTGGCGTGCCTTCAATTAATTCAACCTACAAGGCACGTAATTATCTGTGCAACTAATCCTTCTGGCTAAACAAGCTTTGTTACTTGGCACGTTCGCTGCCTGAATTTTTATTTATTTATTTTATTTATTTATTTATTTATAATACCCTCAGGGCCAAATGGTATTACAGAGGGGAGTGGATTACATTGAATAACACATGGTACATGGTGGGGAGGGAAAAATACAGCGTTAGTACGAATATAAGCAAAAGTCAGCGTACAAACAAAAATACATTAAATAGGTCCTGCGTATACAATGTTAGCTACGGTATCACGAAAAAGATGGTTGTCATTAATAGCAACAATTTCAGAAGGAAGGTGGTTCCACTCGCGAGAAGAACGAGGCAGGAACGACTGCGCAGCTGTGTTAGTACGATAGGTGATAATTCCAACCTTGTGACGGTGATCGACACGGTTGGAAAAATACTGGGGTTGCAAAATAAGTTCGTTCGTCGCAAAATAAGTTATCCCTCTTCTGTGTGCATTCTTTCAAGGGATATACTAGTGAAATTTCTCAATTAACAAAAACCGTTGGCAGTCAGCGTGCTATTTGCCTGTATTTTTGTTTTGTGTTTTTCTATACGCGTGGATATGTATTAACCGGCTCGCATGCAGACATTGATGAATCGGGGCACCCACCGCGGTGGTCTATAGTGTTCGTGTGTGCTCGACTGCTGTGCCGCATGTCGCTGCATCGAATGTCAACCGTGGCACTTGCATTTCGATTGAAGAATTCTTGGTTCTCGAGATACTTAGGATCGGGAACGTGTTCAAAAATAAAATTCGCGGATGGTCGAAATCTCTGAAGCCCTCCGCTGCGGTATCCCTCGTAATGATATCGCGGTTTTGGGACGTAAAAAAGGCGAAATTCCACTAAAGATCCGTGAATAGCTTGTGATAAGGAAGGAAGCAACAGCAGGGAAAAGAAAGGCAGAGATGTTAACCAGTCTAGAACGACTGGTCCACCCTACACTGGGGACAGGGATGAAATAGTTTGGAAAATGGAGAGAGAGAAAAGAGAGCACGCGCACGTGAAGTCGCGTTTCACAGCCATCGTAACATGCAGTGCAGTATTAGTCTATAACCGCCGGTGCAAAGTCTGTTACCTTCAAGAAGCTGAGGACTGCTTTCGTCGCCTTCGCCCGCGATTAAAACTCTCTTGACGACATTCCAGAATGGAACGGTTGCAGCCTGCTTAATAAGGAGCAGCGTTTCTCAGGACCCAATAAAGTTCTTTGTCTGTCTGTCTGTCTGTCTGTCTGTCTGTCTGTCTGTCTGTCTGTCTGTCTGTCTGTCTGTCTGTCTGTCTGTCTGTCTGTCTGTCTGTCTGTCTGTCTGTCTGTCTGTCTGTCTGTCTGTCTGTCTGTCTGTTTTATGTTGTCGGCGCCGTATCTAACGCTATCGCTTTCCGTATTAGGCCTGCGCTACCACTGCAGGGCAATGTCCACCGCGGTGCTCCGTGACCCGGCTTAAGCGGGTGTGCTCGTAATGGGACGAGGGTTAACTGTGCGGCCGTGGGCCGGAGGGGCGGTTTGGTTCAGGAATGTTATGATTACTTCTAGTCCCTGACATGATCCGATTACCGATCCGTCCGGGTGCATTAATCCGCCGCTGCCGGTGACATTGGCCACGCGCTGCAGAGGATTCCACAGATCGGGGGGTTTTCTACTTACTCCGACCGGAGCAAATGACGCTGCTGCGTGCGCTGGGATTGCCGTGGGTTGAGCTCACCCGCTTTGCCACGCTTCAGGGCCCGGGCCTCTCTTTATTTTCCTCAGGGCGCGCGCATTGCGTCATTTTGGTCACGTGACCCCATCGATTGCAATCGTGATGTTCGTGTCTGTAATGCGATACCCTATACTGAATGACATTCTGGGGCATGTACTCGGGCACATATAGACCACAATACTTAAGGCTTGTACAATGCTTTCATTTGTGGCTTGGTGCAGCGTGTTAGGTGGAACTAACTACTACGATATCGATTAACCTTCTCCTTATCGCATGCTTGCTGCAAGTGTTCGCTCGTTATCGGCTGCCGTAATAATAATAATAATAATAATAATAATAATAATAATAATAATAATAATAATAATAATAATAATAATAATAATAATAATAATAATAATAATATTAATAATAATAATAATAATAATAATAATAATAATAATAATAATAATAATAATAATAAATTACACGCATCTCCCTGTAAAGAGAACCATGACTAGTATGTGAAGCTGGCACTCATCGTGGCGTTGACGGTGGCGTTGCCGGGAATAGACAGATTTAGTTGCGCGTCTGCAGCAGCCATACGGACGCAGCCTCTCATTGCAAATAGCTGGCGGGCTGCGTCCCAACGGCTGCTGCGGACGCGCGCGCAACAAAATCTAGCTGTGTAATGAACGGAGCGGAACGCGCGTGGGTCATTTTCATCAAGCGGTACTGCCGTGGCGCCCCTAGCGGTCTCCTCAGGAAGCTTGGGCCAGCTGTTGCGCATGTGCAGTGTGGGCGTGGACAGCGCATGGAGGGAACTGGCTTGACCGTAAATTGCTTCGCATCTAAAATAATAGTGCTGGGAAGAATTGAGAAGAAAAAAACGGCAGCATATACACGGGGTGAATCACGGAGAGTGGGGTGAAGCATCCGTCCGTCCATTCGTTCTTGCTTCCGTCAGTCCATGCGTCTGTCTGTGTGACCGTCCATGCGTCCATCCGCCCATCCGTGCGTGCGTCTGTTCGTGCATCCGCACGTCCATCCGTGCGTTCGTCCATGGATTCGCCCCTGCGTCCATCGATGCGTCCATCCATCCGTGAAGCCATCGGTGCGTTCTGTGTGTGTCCGTTCGACCATCTAGTCAACACTTCACCATCCCGCAACTTTTCATCACTAATGCGTCCGTGTGACCGCGCGTGCGTCTGTTCGTGCGTCCGCACGTCAATCCGTGCGTCCGTCCCTTCGTTCGTCCATACATCCGCCGCTGCGTCCGTCCATGCGTCCAACAGTCCGTGCAGTCATCCGTGCGTACGTTCATGCATCTGCCTGTTTGTCCGTTCGTCCATCTAGTCAACACTCCACCATCTCGCAACGTATCATCATATATTCAGCATATAGCAGCACCACCATCGAGCGGACGTTCCAAGGACTAAACGAGAGGTGGCACACGCACACTTTCTTACGGCTTGCGCTTCGTGTCTTCTTCCCACCTTTAATTACATCGAGTTCATGGTGTATACTAGTTCACTGTATTCATAGCACTGCGGCCCAACGCTCGCTAAATCTTTCTAAAACCAAGGAGGTTACGCCCAGCCAGTATAACGTAGCAACCCTTTCTTGTCAGATCATGAATATTATGAATGGGACGTGATGATGGCGTCACGATGAGGTCATGTTATGTCATCGCGTGATGATTGTTTCCTGCATCACTCGTGTTGACGTGGACGGTACGTTTTCACGTTTGATGAGACGTTTCAGTCGTTTACCCTAATGAAAAAAAAGGCTAGGATCACGTGTTTCAGTCCACAATATTGATGAAAACTAAGATACATCGATGCCAAGAATAGGGGATGTTATTAGAAGTAATTGCAATGCAAGTGTGTAGAAAGAAAAGTAGACGAAAAAATAACTTGCCGTGGGTAGAGCTAAATCCTTGTCTGTTACTTGCCATTATTATTGTGTCTAACAAAGAAAAAAACGAGCCTTAAATGTACGCTTCTTTCTTTTTTACAGTCTACGGAAATTGAACAATTCCATCCTATGTGTACATAAAATTGTCGGGCTGGCATAAAATTGTCGCGCGTGCAATAAAACGTTTGGCATTGCAGACAGCTTCGAAACACCGAAACTACAGCTTGTATCTCGCGACACTTGGCTGAAATTTTCCTCACAATTTCGCTGCTGAATCTCAGTCGCTCTTCGTGGTTTCGTGTTTTACGATCGCATTTTTGACAGATTGCTCCACGAACGTCCTTCCTGCGAGGAAATGAGCGTCGTATCGAGTTCTGCGATCAAACTAAACGCGGATACGACTTGGAATAAATTCACAGATCACTGCAGAGCGAGAAAACGCACATCCGGAATTCAGGTCAGCGACCCTTTTATCAGATCGGTTTCGAAAGAAGAAAATAAGTAAGAATCAAAGGATCCGTATTCTTTCGTGTCTTTTATTGGTGCTGTTGCTGCTTGACGCTAGCATATTATACTGCAAACAATGATGGTAAAATTAACGTTAAAAAGAACATATGAGGCTCTATTCGTAGCTTTCAATTAAGATATAAAGCCAATTTTATTGAACTTTAGCAAAAAAAAAAAAATTGCCTTCGGCAGAAAGGGAGATGGGTTGAGGGGCTGAGCCCGAAACGTATGAGTTGAATAACGATCCCTTGTTTCGTCTCTATTATTTTTTCTATTCTTTTGTGAGCATTATTAAACGTTTTTCGCGTATTTATACACAACGTGCATGGAGTCGTGTTAGAGATATTCTTCTGAAATCGTTTGTATATACGTGCTGTTCAGAGCATTTCGAATATTTCTGGTAAGACAATTTCTGTCGAAAGTCGGTGGTGTGCGTCTGCGCGCGCATTTCTATCGGTTCTTTGCCTTTCACGGCCGTTACGATTGTGCCGCAACATGAAGCCCGTCGGTCCCAGGATCATTGTGGCTTTTGCATTGAGCAAAGCTGCCACCCCGGGCACCGAGCAAAACTATAACGCCCGGTGGCATATATAACTCGCACGCTATCCGCGCCGGCCCTGTACCATCGACTCACCCCGTAACCCGCACCGCTCATAAAAACGGATGAATTCGGCCTTCTTCCCGGGGCAGGTGGAGAAGAAGCAAGGGGACGACTTCGGGAAATTGGATACTGCCTCTCGAAAAGCGGCTTTCTGTCGGGGCTTCATAAAACAGAATAATAGGCCTCTCTACAGCTATACAAGCCCCCCCGTTTTCCTACTGCGTGTTTCGCGTGGTTTTCATGCATATACTGCGTATACGTTCACGAGCGTCGTCCCTTTGATGGGGCAATACTGCTACCTTTAACCTTCTCTTCGCTGCGCCTGGCCGCTTATATCCGGCCGTTTATATCTATTCCTGCCTCGCTCGTGCGCGCGTTTGAATAAACATCAGCGAGCTATATGGCTTTTTGTCTTCTCGCCGCATATGCGTTCGGTATTTTATGCGTGATGAAAAAAAAAAAATAAACGGCACTTCCTCTCTTGTGCTGTACATGCCAGGTCTCCCACTATCCCACTAGCTTCCTTGCGAAGCTGTGTGTGTGTGTGTGTGTGTGTGTGTGTGTGTGTGTGTGTGTGTGTGTGTGTGTGTGTGTGTGTGTGTGTGTGTGTGTGTGTGTGTGTGTGTGTGTGCGTGCGTGCATGCGTGCGTGCTCTGTTTTGCCGCCTAGATTGGAAACTGGCTAATACCCAAGAGGGGGATTTACCGCACCGTCGCTAGCAAAGGAAAATGATTAAAATGAATGAAGTAAAGCAGCACAAAACGGTAAGTAACAACAAGAAGAAAAAGAGAAAAAGAAACACGCTGTAATTAAGAAAACGAAAGTAGTAAAACAAATCAAAATAAATAGGTGAAAGACAGGAATAACTGGTTTGGGCTGATGAAGACAACGAAAAAGGTATTGATGAACTACTATAGGTTTATAAAAGAGAGCTCATGTGGCTGCATAAGCTTTTTTTCTCCCTTAACATATGCTATGAATGGGCTGCTTTATTTCGCGATGGCCTCCTGTGTCGAAGCTACAGATCGAGGTGTTCGTTTCCACAGACGGAAGTTCTAAAATTTTATCTTTCACTGGCAAACCACTTAGCTACCGGGGAGGGAGGGATAGGGCGCTGAGGTGTTGAAGAATCGGGACCCTCACAAATCGTATAACAAACTGACAAAAGCTTTTTTTTTAGCTGGTTCAAAGACAATACGCTCCACCACGCAGAGAATTGAGCATACTTCGGGCTCTGACACTCGGGCTACTTCTGGTTTGAGCGTGCCCTAACTCCGCGCTGTTGCACAAGATATATCCCGAAATACAGCCAACTAGTGCGTGTTCCTTAGGCGTGGATATGGCCAACTTAGAACCCATGGTTGCCCAGGTGGTGCCTCGCGTTACGCTGTGGCGAAGTCACCACTCCGTCCCAATGGGAGGCTGCTATTACTAGCTCCGGACTCGAACAACAGTTTTGGGCAGTCCGTCGGGTCCGCGACCCAGCAGAGAGACTTCGCCTTCCTGTTCCGACGTGGAAACGACCCGCAACCGGCTAAAGCGTGTTCCGAAGGACCCAATAAAGTTCTTCTATCTATCGACGCCGTGGATTCATCGGGTAGTTGAACTCGTCGCTATTTTTTTCATTTCATCGTCTTTAGGGGGCATCGTCCGACCTAGTGTAAAACATTGAGTGACGATTATAATATCCGTGCTGTAATGATTGAAAAGCCTAGTGGCCCAAGCGGTACATATATATATATACGCATGTCTTAGTGAGCCGCAACTGTGTGGTGATTGTCCCGGATGTCGTACAGTGCCCCCCCCCCCCCCCCCCTGTTCTTTTTTTTTCTTCTTTAATTTTTAACGCACATTCTGTTCCTTCACTGACAAGGAGCCATTGCATATAATGAATATCGATGGCGGCGCCTCAATCACTGGCTCTTTCATTCCTCCCGACGCCACCAGCACGCACTCGAAGCGCTTAAGCTCTCCCCATTAACTTGTCTTAAACTTCAAAGAGAAACGAGCCGCCAGCGGACTACACGGAAAGGTGAAATATAAGAACGGCGGCACACTGCCCACTTGGGGAAGAGTGGGTGCGGGGGAGGTATTGTTGACAATGATGACAATGCTCATCTACCTCTGCCCTACTCTGTTGAGATGCTGCCCCTTTCTAATTACGCCGTCTCGGTCTTGCTTCTTCTCCTAGATTTTCTATATTTTATTTAATGTTTCTCCTCCCGTTTCGCTGTTTCTTCTTCTTTTTTCTCTCTCTCTTCTTTTTTTTCTTTTTTTTTACTCTTCTTTTGACCCCTTCCCTCCTGTCTCGACAGGCTATAAGAAGACACGGAACATGTGTAAATATTATTATGCCTTGAAAAAGACGGGGTTCCCGTCGAAACGTCGGCACAATAAACAGTTATGTGAAAGCGCATCTACATATATATATATATATATATATATATATATATATATATATATATATATATATATATATATATATGGAGGGAGGGCCGCTGTGATAGCTCAGTGGTTAGAGCATCGAACGCGTAATTCGAAGGTCGTAGGTTCGATTCCTGCTCACAGTTGGTAATTTTTTCATCCACTTTTCTTTCTTCTTTCTTCCTATTTACATTCCATTGGTTCTAATAACTTCCCCTGTACATTCCTTGGCATTACTGTCTGTTATATCTCATTATTATTGTGTTAAAACACGGAAAAACGAGCCCCTAGGTATACACTTCTTTCCCATATATATATATATATATATATATATATATATATATATATATATATATATGTGTGTGTGTGTGTGTGTGTGTGTGTGTGTGCGTGTAGGAAACAAGTGTACACTTAAGGGCTCGTTTTTTCGCGTTTTACACAATAATAATGAGATCTAACAGACAATAAGGCCAAGCAAGGTATATGGGGAAGTTATTAGGCCAATTGTAATGTAAATGAGAAGAAAGAAAAGTGGATGAAAAGATAACTTGCCGTGGGCAGGATCCGAACCTGCGACCTTCGAATAACGCGTTCGATGCTTGGAATAATGCGTTCGATATATATATATATATATATATATATATATATATATATATATATATATATATATATATATATATATATATATATATATATATATATATACCATACTCGGATCAACTGAAACAGCAAGGTGAGAGAAAGAAAGAGAAGAAAAATTTCGTTTCTATTTTAGCTGTGGTCAAGGGAGGCGGGGGCAGTAGCGTGTGCATTGGGCGCCGCAAAGGGAAGAAGCCTTTATTTTAATAAAGCCGAGTTTTGTTTCATAAAAGCCGGCTACTTGTGTCATTCTCCAGCCTCCAGCCGCCCATGGTCGTAGTGAAAAGAAAAAAAAAAAAAGTCTAGTATGTTTTCCTGTCCTTAACTGAGAGGGGCAAAAGTTTTCGCTTTGCACGTCTGGGCTAGACTGCACCTGCGCGCGCTTCTTTCCAGGTCAAGTCTAGCCCGGCCGTGTGCTTTGCAAATGAGTTATACTGTTTCCTGCAAGGTGGCGGTACCGTTATCAAAGAGATAGATAGATGAGAAACGCCCATTTGTAGCATGAAGCCTTTATGCCTAGTTCACACTGAAACATCCGCTTTCTACAGCGGCCGGAATTCCTCTGCCACCGAAACGCAGCTTCGTTCGCACTGGACGCGCCCAACGCCGCCGAATATGCTACCACGGGGCGAACGCGGGATGGATGCGCTGTCACCCGTTTGTTGTCGCAGCTCGCAAACGCCTCTACGCTATCCGCGGTGGTGTATACTTCAACGATTTTCGTACACAGGAAGCAAGAAAAGACAGTACTGCCTACTTTTCTGGCAAGTGGCTGTCTTGTAATGCACGAAGAGCAGAAAAACCACCGACGCCAGCGGCGTTGGTGGGTTCGTTTTGCTCTGCCAGACCGCAACAAGCTCGGTCACGCCAACAGCAAGCTCGGTCACCTCTTTCACGAAATACGGACGCGAAGTAGGCACAGAGTAGCTTAAACTCCCGTTGGTTTCAACATACGGTTACGTGCACTGCGGAATAACAAGTGAGTAGGGCTTGGCCGCCATTTTTCGAAATTCCTTGACTAGCGCTCCTATTGGTCCGCGGTGACCGGTTCGGCGGCAGACGCCGCAAAAATCGGTCCGAGAGCGATCGGCGCGGAGAGGGCCCTTTCGGCGAATCTCGCCGCCGCCGAATCGGATTCCGAGCACTTTCGGCGGCCGGAATGCTCATTGTGAACGTGGCCTTAGAGTGGCCCTGAAACACTTTTTCAAGTAACAATGAAATGAACTCTCTGGAAGAGCTTATTGCCTCCCGAACTAAACGGCGCGAAAATTTGAAAAATTGGCCAAGTGCGAGTGGAGTTACGAAAATTCGTCGCATGCTGCGAATGCATTCTCTCTTTTCTTGTCACGACGACAGCGCTAGAAGCTAAGCAGCTAGGGATGGCAGGGCCACAGAAAAACGTCAGGCACGCCTCGTAACCTTGAGCAATTTTTTTTTCTTCGAATGCGCGGCTTTTTCAGTGTGATCGTGCGCGCACGTGTGGGAAAGTCATGGCCCCCCGTGGCAATCTCTGTAATGACCAAGCGCGTCATGTTATAATCAGCCAATGGCTGATGAATGGGCGTACTACGATTGATTTTTGGGCTTATTGCACGATTTGCCCATGTGACGCATTTCCGCACGGTCCACATCAAGAATTATTTTCGGATAGGAAACGGGACTGGAATGTCGCCAAACATAACTTTCTAAGCCTACAGCATGACCACGTACTCGCAATCAGCCACTCAGAAATATAGACTTTGGGAACCAATGTGGCAAAAGAAAAATTGCGGCTTTGACGTCATCTGAACTTGTTTTCTTGACCGCAGTGTGGTGACGTGAGAAAAATAGGGGGTCCTCTCGCGGTTACCTCCGAGGGTGTCTATAGCGCTATGAAGTCGGTCGCTCACGCGAATTTTAAAATTAATTTAAAATAACTTCCAAGCTATATTCGCTGTTGATATCTTGCAGACGATATACGAATGTTCACGAGAATCGACCCCGCTGGCTATCCCGGCCCCGAAATTTTGTGTCAGTACCCCTTTATTAACATCATCAAGACGCTCGTAGAACTGCAGCAACAGCACTTGGGTAAAAAATCACAATGAAGGCACTCGTATAACAAGGTAAGGAGGACTTCTCTCTGGCGCGAGCGAGCGGTACAAATGACTTATGTGGTTTTGCCATGTCGTTTTGCCATATATGTTGTTTTGCCAGCGTTACGCCAACCGACGATGACAGCGTACGACAACCTTGCCCCCCCCCCCCTAGTGTTCTCAGCACTAAAAATACATACTGATTTCGTAGAATTAAATCTTTCTTAGACCAATAAAGTGCGGTCCTGGCCCGGGGATCGAATCCAGGACCTTCAATTTCTTTGTCGAACGAATTCACATGATTTCCTTGTGGTTTCTTGCTACGAGCAGTTGCTTGTCAATGACCTCTTTCATGTTTTTCTCTCTTTAATGCACGCGTCATTTTATGCAGTTAGCACAGCGGCGTGACAGGGTTGTTGTGTGGCTTACTATGGTCAAAGTTTTTCTCCTTTTTTTTTTAATTGCATGGGGATGATAAGGTCTTGCATTTATGAGGCCATATGTGCCAAACCCTGTGATTGCTCTCTCCGAAATATAATAGCCTCGTGACCTGCGATAAAAATGTCGCGAACAAGTGGCCTAGCTCTGACATGCTTCAGAAACAAAGAGATCCGGAGCCGCGAGACTTGGCTTGGTTCATCGTGCGAAGGTCTCGCAACTTTTTGTTTATTACGGAACGCCCCAACAATGCCCTTGTCGTGTAAGGCGTTTCTCATATACGAAAGAAAAAGAAACTATTCACGTCTACGTGAAGTGTAGCGAGGCAGAAACACTAACAATATACATAAACTGTGTGCGACCCCAACTATTGTGGTCTGTTTTTTTTTATAGGGCCTAACACGAGACGCCCTTGCTTTTAAAAAGAAAACTTGTTCCCATCATTTTGTCGTTTTGTTAGCCGTTACAAACGAGTGATATACTGCAGGAGGTCTGAGAGTAAGTCGTTAGCAAATCATCTGGAAGAATTCTTCTCGGAATACACACTTCTTCTTCAAGACGACTGCTAGATACGCATAGAAAAAAATGAGTGATTTCATTCTACATAGTTACGCAACTCTGTCTGGAAAACGTGCAATGATATCTAAACGCGGGTACTTCCTCGAGTTCTGAAACCCTTTTAGAATGGCTCTGAGCTCCGTGTTTGTGCACGTAACTCAGTGGCCACGGACAAAAAACACGCCGATTGAATGGAAGCAGCGAATGTGGCCACAACACTGGACCCTAGCCTTGATGTTCTGGTTGTCTTACGGTTTTGTGCTTCCATCTGTAGGCGAAAGATCTCTCGTGGTTGACCACGAAAACATGCGGTTCCTCAAGGATGGCAAGCCTTTTCAGTTTGTGGCCGGAGCCATGCACTACTTCCGCATACCACGCGCTTACTGGAAGGACAGGCTTCGCAAAGCACGCATGGCCGGTATCAACGCCGTGGACTTTTACGTCGAATGGAGCAGCCACGAACCAGAGCCGCAGGAGTACAACTTCGCCGGCATGTACGACGTCATCGCGTTTCTTAACGAGGTCAAGAACGAGGGCCTGCTGGCCGTCCTGAGACCTGGACCTTACATCTGCGCAGAGAGGGACAATGGAGGCTTTCCATACTGGCTGTTGAGACTGCATCCCAAGATGATGTACCGTAGCATGGACGTCAACTACCTGAACATAACTGACAGGTGGCTCGACAAGCTGCTTCCAATGCTGGTGCCGTACTTGTACAAGAACGGCGGTCCCATCTTCGCTGTTCAGGTGGAGAACGAGTTCGGACACTACAAGCACTGTGACCCTAACTACATGGACCACGTGCTCTCTAACCTGGAAAGGCACTTCCACCAGGATGTCATCTACTTCCGCAACGACTTTCCGGAGGAGTACTACTACACGTGCGACAAGGTTCGCGACATTTTGGTCGCCGGCAACTTCGACTACACCCAGGAAATCAAAAAGATGTTCGCTGTCATGGACTGGGGGCAGGTCAGTCCCTGCCCGCGGTTTGTCGCTGAGTATTACACTGGTTGGATGGATCACTGGACTTTCGATCGTCCCAACAGGAGCAGCCTCGTGTTGGTTGACCGTTTCAAGGACCTTATGAAGATGGGGGCCTCCGTGACTCTCTACATGTTTCACGGAGGCACCAACTTCGGCTTTAAGTCGGCCATCAGCATGGATACTCCCATAGTGACCAGTTATGATTACGGTGCCCCCATCGCCGAAGACGGCTCATTGACGCCCATGTACTATAAGCTCAGGGATGTCATCAAGGAGTTCCTCCCGCTACCCAGTGGTGAGCCTCCGGGACCCGCGAAGAAACTCAACTTTGGGTCTGTCAAGTTGAATCACTACAAGGGGATTCGAGACGTGTTGAACCACTTCAGTGATAAGAACTGGCTCAACCGAAAGCACTCCAAATATCCGATGACGTTCGAAGAAGTTGGACAGGACTACGGATTTGTGATGTACACAGCACATGTGAATGTGGATGCGAACGGCAAAGGAAAACTCAAGTTGCACGGACTCCGTGACAGAGCCCACGTTTTTGTGGGAAACACGAGGTACATCTTCTACAGCTTCAAGCCGGTAGTTGCTCAGCCCAAAACGGAGGGCGAGATATCGGTAAAGAAAGGTGATAAACTTGTTATTCTTGTGGAGAACATGGGAAGAGATCAAGTTGGTAACCGTAACCATGACCGCAAGGTTAGTAGACAAGCTGTCCGTGTGACAGCTTCACAGTGGCATGCATGATGTGTAAGTTCTGATAAGATTACCATGTCCAAACCTGACTTGGAATGCACTCGTAGGTTTGTCTGTCGTTGTGTTTCAGGTTTTGTTTCTGAAAAAAAAAAGCTCGTTTTGAATCTAAAAGGGTAAAGGTGAGGAAGTGGGATCCCTGAGCTTTTGTTGAACGTCGTCTCGCCACAAATCAGCAGCAGGCCGTATGGATCCAAACTGAGCTTAGAGAGTGGAGCCCCTGCAGGAGCAAGTCTACTCCCATCATTTTCATGTGGGCTGAAGCTTAATACTTTGCGGCCCCCATAGGCATTAGCAGCCAGGTTTCCCCTTATTGTTATTAAACTCCATAATCTAGAAAGTTCAATCGTCTAAGCATCATCTCGCGTTACGCATGATCATTAGCGTAGTCAGACGTTTTTTTTTCGTAGGTTGGGAAAGAGGGGCAGGAGTATTGTTTTTTGAGAATGTTTTTGCGTGTATTCATGCATGGATGTATATACGCGCATGCCAAAATTGAAACATATTAGGAGAGTGGTCGCTTGAACGCCGCCTACCGCCCCCTGACCACATCAAAACGTATTATACTTAATAGTGGTCTCGACGTCCTGTGGGCCGTTTTAAGGTGTATCTTCTAAGCTTGACGCGAATTCTGGTGTACCAATTTCTAGATAGAACTGAATTTTCAATTAGAAATTGACATGTTGCAATTCACACCCTGATTTCGTATTGGTCGCTAGCTGCATCTTTACGGCATTGTTAAATGATTCCGTATGCTTGTCCAAGTATAACTTGAAAATGCCAGTTACAGAGGCAGCATTTACCGCGTATATATTATATAATGAAATCTGGGAATGAGAATTTTTAATCATCCACCTAGGAGAGGTGACGAAAACTGGTTAAAGTTGGCAAGGACGCTAGTACGAAGAAGTCTCTGGGGACTGCTGATGACAGCTCGACAAAAAACAAACACTGGTACTTGGAACGCTGGTCGTCAGCTGAGTAACTGTTCTTACCGCTGCTGCAAGTGTGAGGCGAGTGTAAGACAGATGCTCATTTATGCTGTCTGCATTGGCTTTCAGAAGTATCGCTAGAAGCCAGTGAGACTGCTGCGTAATTGTCACCGCTTTATGCTTACGCTTATTTTTTACGCTGCTTTCCAAAGCCTTCCTAGGTATATATACGGTCCGTATTTAAAAAATGTACAACTGCAGATGCTGTTGCAGCAGCACTACTACTGCAACTAATGGTACGAATAATATTAATAATGATAATAATGGCACTAAGTTAGAGGTGATTCGAAACCTTGACATAGATATCTGCTGCTAGTGGCACTCACACCTCGACGTTCGTGTGCACAGTAGTGTTCATTGGGTTAAATTAACGCTTCGTCGCACTACCCAAGTGGATCGCAGAGGCCGTGTAAAAACGAGTGCGCTGTTTAGATCCCAGCTACTCTCAAGACAAGCGCCTGCTCTTTGAAGGAAGTAATTAGTTTTTTTTTCTTAATAAGTACCCAATATGTCACTTAGAACGAGAATCACTGATTTCATAGCAGTTTTATATTTCAAGACACTTCTAATGAATATTGAGAAAACCTAAAGGGTGACGACCAGAAGTTCTTGGAATGTAAACAAGGGTGTCATTAGTTGGTCGTGGCTTTATTATAGATGTACAACCTAAACAAGTTCGATTCGTTTAGATGGAGGCGAAAATGTTTCAGGCCCCTGTGCTTAGATTTAAGTGCACGGTAAAGAACTCCAAGGGTTCAAAATTTTTGGAGCTCTACGATATTGCGTCTCTCATAATTATATCGCGGTTTCGGGACGTTAAACCCCAGATTATGTTATCCCTTTTAAGTCTGAATTTTAGAAACATTGAGTCCAGCCGTCTGTAGAAGCACTAAGTCCAGAAACGTTTACTTCTGAGTCTGGATTCTAACATATCTAACCATTTCTCTTCCGCCCAACAAACCAAAGGGATTGCAGAACGTCACGCTCAACGACAAGCACATAACAGAGTGGACCATGGAAGTGGTCCCACTGACCAGGAACCAGGACGTGACGCTGCTCATGTCTATCGTCAATAGCGAGGGTGACGGCAAGCTACCGGGCTTCTTCGCCGGAAGTTTCAAGCTTCCGGACAAGCAGGAGCCCTTGGACACCTTCTTCGACCCCACGGGTTGGGGCAGAGGCATCGTTTACGTGAACGGCATCAACCTGGGTCGCTACTGGCCCATGGCCGGCCCCCAGGTGCGCCTCTACCTTCCGGGTCCGTTCCTGAGAAAGCATCCCGAGGAGAACAAGCTGTTGCTTTTCGAGGTGGACCGCGTGCCGGACGACAGGACTGTCAAGCTGGTCGACCAGCCTTGGCTGAATGCCCCCGGAAATTTGCCTTCGCCTTGATTTTGTGTGGCTATGATAGGAAGCACTTTTGTCGCACGACAGGAGTCAGACATGTTAGTCGGAAGGCTTTATACCAACTTCAACCGCGTCCACTGGGAGTGATACCAAGTGCGGTACGTTCAAGCTAATGTGAAAGCATAAGCATGCATGACCGGCATGTGAAACGCAAACAGCGACAAGTGCAAGCAATGGTATAGTGGGCGCCATTTAGACATCAGCATGGACATGCGCAACAAACTGGTTCGACAGTACTGCACATGTACATGCTGACTTCCAAACGGTTCGCACTATACCATTGCTAATGATGTCCGCTGTTTGCGTTTCATTGAACATCGATAGCTCCGGCGGCTATCAAAAGAAACGCCAATATTGCGTCTGTCTTTATCTGTTTTTCAGCATGGTCCTAAGAGAAAGACTTTTGGTCTCGTTCTTGAAGATATTCCGGATGGCTATTGTTTCTTTGTTACCAGCCAGGCTACAACCGCTTGAAAATATAGGCGAACAGCAGAGTCGGCAGATGTTGTTCTGTTTGCGTGTCTTTCCGTCACAATGATACTTTTTGATTGGTGTTACACGCCGCCTGTAAAAATAAAGAATAAAAAGAGTACCTGCACCCAAACAACGTCTTGGTCATTTCTAAACAGTAATAAATGTGAACAGTTGTTTTTTTTTTCATTCATTATAATTTCTGCGTGAAAATAGGAGTACGAGTGGGGAAGCAGGCGAAAAGAGAATATAATGCGCTGACTAAATTTTGGAGGGGGGTGGGGAGGGTAAGGCACGACATCTATTACTCCCCTACCTATGGCGTGGCTCTACAGCCCAAACGACGCAGTTGGACACGGCAAAGAAGCTTAGAACTTTTATGTTCTTAAGTCGTAAAACAATAAAGGTGTTACAAAGTAAAAAAAAAATGAACGTGATAGAGTGAATGAGGCATACAGACGAAAAGGAAGGCCCGGAGTTAGGTTAACCAGTTGTTAGTATGCGGTTTTCTACACGGTACTTAGGCGGCAAAAAGGGGTCGGCAAGAGGGGGTAGAGGTACAGGGAAAAAAAACAAGAAACAAGAAAGAAAAGCGTACATGCAAAGGACGTTTTGATTACACTAATTGCATTAACTGCATCTTGTCAATCGCAAGAAGTTCTGCAGCGCTTGTACGGCCGCTTTCTGCGGCGTTGTTTCAATTCGAAATTCGTGTAGTAAGCAATTATGAAACGGTTCGAAATCTATTGAGGAGCAAACTATCAACGACGCTAGAGCTTTATTGTTCGCTAGCATGAATAAAATTTTTCGTTCATTGAAACACTCCTCAGCGCATTTGTTGCGTTGTACGATATCAGGTTAACTGGCGCAGATCTTGTTGTTGTTGTTGTTTTAACTGTTTTGCTGTGGAGAGGTTGAGGAGCCTATTGCCTCGGCTGCTCCATATCACAGAGTTCTGCAGCGAATAATAAAAAAATAATACAGAACGGTACCCAAAAATTAACAATACGGAAAAGGAAAAAAAAAACACATAATAGCACACTGAACCAGTTCAAATAACATGTCAATACACAGTTTTCTTCACGCAGTTCACACAGTCATAAACTACTTTCACGCACACCTTACTACTCTAATGCCAGTATATACATGACCACCCTTTACATAATACTCATTTCTGGCTGTCAGTCATAGGCGCTTGTCCAGTCCGGTCTCCACTAAAAAGTCTGTCAGGAAGATTATTGCCTTTTTCTGAAGATGCATCTCAGGCCATGGTCCAAGTAGTTTCTTTAGTGTGAGGGGCCGTCTGTCCAAACTTGCTAATTTGTTCCTTAATTTTTCTCTTTCTTTCGCGTATTTAATGCACTCCAAAAGAATATGGCGAACATTTTCTTCTGCATGACCACAATGGCATTCCGGTGAGTTGGATCGATGTATCTTGTGCAGGAAGCTGTTTGCGTATGCTACTTCCAATCTAAGTCGGTGGATCAATGTCTCTAGGTGTCGTGGAAGGTCTGTCGCTATGGAAAATTTTCTGTGTGGATCAACTTCATAAAGTACCGTTTCCTTTGATTTAGGGCTCTCAAACCACTTCTCCATCGAACAATGGTTAGCTCCTTGCGATATAAAATGTCGAATATCCGTCCCAGATATAGGGATTGTGCAATCCCGTCCTTCCTTCAATGCTTTCTTCGCGAGACTATCAGCATCTTCATTTCCCTTTATTCCAATGTGGCTGGGTATCCATTGGAATACGATGTTGTGACCCTGCGATGAGGCATATTCCACAGTTTCTGCGATATATTGTGGTATTTCACCATTTCTGTAAGGTGATCTCACATTTCTGATTAGCTGAAGAGCAGGTTTGCTATCAGTGCATATCACCCATTTTCGTGGATCTGGATTCTCGCAGATAAGCTTAACTGCTTCAAAGATAGCCACCAATTCTGCTGTCGTCGATGAAGATTTGTGCGATAATTTGTACATCTTCTTTTCCTGAATTTCGGGTATAAAGACCGCACAGGCTGACGCTTCTTCTGTGCATGATCCATCTGTATATATCTTCGTTTTTTCATTATGCATTACATGAAGCTGATGAAGTACCAACTGTGCCGCTACTAGAGGTGCCATGGCTGCTTTCTTCTCTATGCCGTCTATTTCACGGATAACGTTGAGAAGTGGCAACGTCCAAGGTGGTTTTGAAGGTTTCCATTGTTTAAATTCTGGTACTACTGCTTGAAATGATGATATAGTATCCTGTAGTCTCGTTGCCGTTCTTTGTGTTAGTGCACCAGATAAAAAATGACTTTCATGTTGCGTGAAAATTCTAAATAAATTTCGAGATGTTTCTTTAGTTCGCAGTACTGCCAAAGGTGGCTCTCGAGCCTCCGCATACACTAAATCACTGGAAGTTGACCGTGGTAAACCCAGACATACCCTCAAGCTCCTTGCCAATAACAAGTGCAGTCTCCTTTCGGTGGAGGCTGGGAGTCCGTGCAGCAGGGGCAGTGAGTAAGTTACGATGGGGCGTATCCAGGCAACATGTAGGGCTAATAACGATTCTGTAGTACCACCCGATTTGGCCCCGCAGAGATGCCGGAGGATTCGAATGGCCTGATTCACTTTTTGTTCCAGGGACTGGACATGAGGCGACCATGTTAGTCTCCGGTCTAAAATTACTCCCAAGAATTTATGAGTTTTGACCATTTTAATAGGCTGATTTTGCAGAATA
Source organism: Rhipicephalus microplus (assembly GCF_043290135.1). Lineage (NCBI taxonomy): Eukaryota > Metazoa > Arthropoda > Arachnida > Ixodida > Ixodidae > Rhipicephalus > Rhipicephalus microplus. Next base: position 14,724,963 of record NC_134709.1, on the reverse strand, counting down.
ATCTGGAAATTTCCAGGTCTCTTTAATATAAACGGAAGCATGGCTGTTTTGGCCAGACTCAGTGCCATACCTGTTTGTTTTAGAAAATGGTCTACATTATCCAATCCTTCTTGTAGAGTTTGTTGTATATCCAAAAACGATGGACCAGACGTCCATATACTTATATCATCAGCATATACTGAATATCTGATGTTGGGTGGAAGATTATACGGGAGCTGCGCCATGACTGCATTAAAGAGAGTAGGGCTTAGTACGCTGCCCTGTGGCACTCTTTGGTTGACGACATGTTCTGACGTTGGGCCCTCCTGCGTAACTACAAAAATTTTCCGGTGTTTCAGGAAGTCAGCGATCCAACGCAGTATCTTGCCCTTGAATCCCTGTAACGCCAGGCCTTCCAGAACGTGAACGTGACTCCATGTGTCGTATGCTCGGTGGACATCAAGGAATACAGCGACAGTGATGTTTCCGACAGCCAAATTTTATTATAGATGTCCAACAGGTGTAATTTTCCTTTTTTGCACAAATTAGCAAGAGCAGCGTATGTAACTCCATCTGTTCCTGGTGAACTTGTTCGTTTTACTGAAGACAACACATATTGGAGCTCCTCTGGTGTGAAGCTGTCATCCAGATCTGATGTACTGATCGCAGAGGACTTTGTTACAACCGCCGAAGCTGATTCTGCTGAGGATTTATATTCGCTCGTTTGGGCGGTCTCTCCATTTCTCAGTATAAGATCGCAAAATTCTTCGGCAATCACCCATTCGCTAACTCCTCGAGACAGCGCTAGAGCCTGTAGTGGTCTCGAGTGGACTACTGGCTGTCGGAGGGCGCGTACCATGTTCCACAGTTGAGTCGCCGAGGTAGATGGGGAAAGTGAGGAACATAAATCTTGCCACCTTTTGGTTGAAAGCTTCTGCAGTTGGTTACGCATTGTAGTGTGTACTTTCTGTGCAACCTTGAAGTCTTCTAAATTACCTGACCTGCGATATCTTCTTTCAGATCGGCGTCGTATTGCCCGAAGCCTCTCATACTCAGCGTCAACACCCGAATACCCATCTGGAATGGGTACTGTACGAGTTGCTTTTGTTAGAAAATTTTTTATCTTAGATGCATACGTTTCTGCGTCAGAACAGGGTTCAAGATTTTGTCTCTGTAGTTCTCGAAAGATTGCCCAGTTTGTGATTCTTGTTGTGCGGTTATTTCTTGTTTTCTTCAACTTTGGGTGATATATGAATACTGGCAAGTGGTCACTTCCTCTTGTGTCAGCGTCTGCAGTCCAGTCTGCTCCAGCCGCTAATTCAGAGGAGCACACAGTAATGTCTAGTACGCTGCAGTAGTTATGCCCCCGTAGAAACGTTGGAGAACCATCATTTAGTATAGTGTAACCATAATCTTCGCATATTTTTACTATAGCAGATCCCCTTACACTACAACGCTCACTACCCCACAATTCATGGTGCGCGTTAAAATCACCACATATAATTATGGGATCATGGTCAGATCTACACACTGCTGCCAACTCTGCGTATGAAACGTTTGCTTGAGGGTGCACGTAAACACTAACTACAGTTACAGTAACGTTACCAAACTTCACTTTGCATCTAAGAAATTCCGGCGCATCTGTTTTTGAAGTAGCCACAAGTGTCGACGGAATATCGCGTCTCACACACAACATCACTCTGCTTTTTGCAGCAGGACGGTCTGCTTGGTACACCACATAATTGGACAAGCGAAAGTTAGTGGATACTCTTGTTTCGGAAATACACAAAATCGGAAACCCGTGCTGAGCGACGAATTTCCGAAAATCTCCACTCTTATTCTGCAAACCGTTGCAGTTCCACTGGAATATTGCACTTCTTTTGTACCAGTTAGATAGTCCGGTAGCCATGATTACGACAAGAGAAGATGCTCAACATCTAGCAGCAATTTCACTTCTGGTAAAGAGCCTGCTTGTGGCAGGGATCGTAGAATTGCTTTGAGAGCCGCAAAGATTATTGGCAAAATGACTTGCTCGCTTCCGGCTGTCTCCGCCGAGATCGCATTTCTCGAAGAAGTTTTACTCAGCAAGCTGCTGTGACCCTTCCCTTTGGTAGTCAGTGGCTCTTTGGCTGTGTCTGGCCTGGTAGAAAGTTCCACTTCAGCATGTTCCTGGGCCCGGACTTCTTTTCCAACGTGATGTTTTGGTGCTGAGCGCTTCAATACTTCCGAGTAAGAGTCGTGGCGCCACTGTTTTGCACTTCTTTGTGCCGCAGGAACATCTTCGACTATATCCGCATTGGGTGCTGGACCTTTTTGTATCTTATGGTACCCTTTTACAATTCTCTCTCTTTGTGCCGCTGATGCCAAACGGTTTCGAGAGCAGCCTGAGAACGACGCCGGATGTGGTCCAGCACAGTTTGCACACTTAGGTTGACGCTTCGAGGTGCATTCTTTGTAATCATGTGCGCCCGCACATACCTTGCATCTCTTGGTTCCCCTGCAAGTCTTAGCCTTATGCCCATATCTCTGGCAGTTGTAACACCTTACTGCCGGCTCAATGTATTCCTCGACAGTGTGAACCGTAAAGCCGAGAGCAACTCTTTTTGGCAATGGCATGTCATGTCTAAACTGGAGTATTACATTTCGTATGGGCTGCATTGTGACACTTCCATCTTCATTTCTAACCCATCTCTTTTGTCGTGTGACGGAGATTACTCCAGCATCTTTAAGATAATCCAGTAGGTCATAATCACTGTATTCGAGTGGAACATCTCTTATCTTTGCTAGGGTCTTCATGCGCATGGCGCAGATCTGTAAAATCAAGATACGACTTATGGGGGCGAGCAATCTGCGTTCGGATATTTAAGCTATAGATACCTTTTGAAGGCTACGGCCGAAGTACAGACCAAGAAACTATTACAGCTTAAATAGTTGTCAAGCCAGTGCTCATTGTTAATATCGCGTGCTAAGCTGGCGACGTTCTCAATTTTACAATGTCTTGCAATAACATTATTATTTCTCTGTTATGAATATCCATGAACTTGATTGAATTATTCGCTGCTTTTTCAAATATCTCACGAATCCTTAATTAAAACTCAGTATGAGCCAAGGAGGATTGAAGAAAAATTGGTGGAGTGGAAGCCCCCGCAATGCCTTGCCAGCAGAAGTTAAGCCACCTTTTGCCACTGGAAAGATGGCGGAAACATGCTCTTTTCTGATGGGGCCCACTTGAAGATTAAGTGGCTTTGCTATGTTATGTAAATGCTACGTTAGTTCTATATTAAAAGATTGTTGGTTCCGACGAAATAACACACAGAAACGAGTATGGATGACTGAGTCTTTAAAGAACTTTGCCTCCAATTAGAGGCTCACCAAGGAAAACTAGTAACTCTAAGACGCACTTGGAGCACTATGTGACCCGAAAGAGCTCCCACATTAAACTCGTTGGGCGTTGTAGGGATACGCTTCGTTTTTAATCGCTAAACGGTGATAATTTATCATGCCCCTAGTAAGATGGCCGCCACAGCCGCCATCTTGCTAGAGGAACGGCTTCACTTCTGGGCAATCATTTCCACTCCAGCAATTTTTTAATGCTTCTTGGTATGAGCACAGCCTAGTCACGTTGAGCGTTCACGTTCAGCATTCGAGCGAATGTCGAGGTCATAGATGGTGGACACGGCCGAGAATGGGTTCTGGCAGTAAGAAAGAAGTCAGTTTGCGCGAGTGGCATCTCAAAATTATTATTTGAGTACGTAAACAGGAGAAGGCTAATCATTTAGCATAACGATTTTGCTCTTTTAGTGGGCCTTTATTATTGATTCCTGAGTAGCTTGGCGCAGCTCGATAAAACTCTTCTCGTTGTCTGTCTGGTTCACGGTGTCGCAAGGAGCTAGGCATAAGAAAGATATCAGCGTGACTATATTACGCAAAAATCTTTCATTCGTGTTCGTTATGAACGCAACGCGCAATAGTCATCTGTACAGAAGCTCCAATCTGGCTTTCTAGACTTGTGTTTTGTACATGGCAACGTCAATGCTATGTCATTATACATTGCTTTGATTTCTTTAGATCACAGAAAGATGTCTCGCTGTTGTTTTTTAGTTGTTATTGGGAGATCACGACTTCCTACGAACACCTATATACAACTCCAGCTTCATCATTTCCTTGCCCGTATTTGCGGTAGCTGTTAACTTTCACTAATAATAATAAAAAAAAAATATGTGAGTCCTGTTGCAGCTTTTTTTTTCTCCCTATGAACTTCGGGGTCGCTTTAACAACTACATACTTGCGCAGCGCAAGACTACGAATATAGTTACGACGTAACTACAGAAGAGACAAGGACAGAAAGAACTAGCCCAAGCATCTGTCTTATCAAATTTAACAACTAAATGTGATATTGCAATCCAGTGTGTGTTTTATTCCTTCTCTCTCTTTTGTTTTTACTCCCCTCTCCTCCTCCCCATGTGTAGGGTAGTAAACTGGATGCATAGTCTAGTTAACCTCCCTACCTTTCCTACATTTCTTCTCTCTCTCTCTCTCTCTCTCTCTCTCTCCAGGTATCGTGTTTATTATAAGTGAGGAATCCAAAACAAGAGTGCGTGCGTGTTTAGTCGACTCAAGGCAAGGGTGAAAAGAAAAAAAAAAACCTCACAATTGCATCTATTCTAAGTTTGTACAGCGTGAGTCTACCGTATTGAGTTTCTTTCTTTTTTTCTCTGTTTCATCAAAAATACGTTTTGTTCAGTCTTCGTTATACACCCAGCGTTTCATATTCATCGGAAGTATTGGTCTCTTCATTCCTTTGAAGAGGCAAGGGGCTTTTCAGTACGCGATGCATCCACGATATAACATACCTAAAGCAAAAAAAAAAAAGCAAAAGCAGCAGAATTTCGAGCCGACAGTCGTCGTATTTTTTATTTTCGATTTTAGGCTGAACTTCTCGCGCTACAAACTGTCTCCGGCTCGAATGCGTCTCGCGTGGCACAATGTGCGACATTCGAACGCAGCGCGAGAGAACCAGCGCTGATGTACCGAAGTTTCACGCGTATTAGCCTACCAAACATGTAGCTCGGATGCTTTGCGACTTTTCGAAGCGATGTATCGTATACTGTCCACGTTGCCGAAACAGGGAAAGTGCTGGGGTCTTGTGGTCACTTTTTTTTTAGTTAAGAGCCATGACTGGCGCGAGGAATTCAAGAAAATAAGTACACTTGTCGAAACGTCAACTCGAGCAATCGACCCCTGTTTCCGGATCGCTTCGTGCACTATAGTGCACGATACGCGTACTGTAATGTGAAATGACTTATTATTCCCTTGTTGAACAGCCTATGATGAAGACAGCCAGTGATGAAGGACTATGACTGAGTGTGCGCGCGTGTGCTGCTGCCCAATGTGCTGTGTTTATCTCTCTTCCCTCTCTGCTCTCTATCTTTCATCTCCCCCGTCCTCCTCCCATGCACAGGGTAGCGAATCGGCTGCCTATAGGCTGGTTAACCTCACTGCCGTTCTTTTCCTCCTATTTTCCTTCGTTCCTGTGATGAAGGTATGCGCGTCGTTTTCGCGTCGGTATCACATGGGATAACCCATGTGATTGAAGTGTACGTCCCTACAGTTTTTAAAACAGTGCAGCAGAATGGAACGCAAAAGAAAATATGAACAGACTAGCGGAGACGTATTGGTCGGCTTTTTGAAGATACATAAAATAGCTTTGAGTGACGTGTTCTGAACTTGTTGTAAGTCTTCGCAATGCCATTTGTTTTCCTTATTTGTATCCTGTCCTGGCACAATGTTTAAAAAAGTACAAAGAAGTAATGCGTACTAAATCCCCCGGGCTGTTGAATTTCAGCCCTCATAATTTACATCTCAGTCTCACTGTTTTAGAGTTTCGGGTAGCATGGCGCAAAGAGGACGAGCGTGACTAAATGGCACTGGAAACGTGTAGTGTTCAGTACATAAATACTAGTTAATATGTCCCTAATATGCCTACTGAAGACGTCCTCCTTAGATCATTTGTACGTGGTAATGCCAACTGTTGAAGGCGGTATATAAAATAAGGTGACCTATAACAGAAGGTAGGAGGTCCTGTAAGAAGGCAGGCGCAGATGACTGGTCTGGCTGAAAGCCCACTGCGTTTTTCTCTTTGTTCGCGGCTCGCGCCACGTGGGGCGCACTGCGGGCTAATGGATTTCGTCGTTGATGATGATGATGATAATACTGATAATGAGGGGATAGTCATACGAAGATAATTTCATAACCTAATAATAAAGAGAGACAAAAGTGTCTCTTCAGTTGATCCCTGGGTCGAATCGTTGATGTTATGATGATTAGGATGGTGATAGCCATATGGAGCTAACTTCATAACCTAACAGAGACAAAAGTGCCTCTTCAGTCGATCCTGGGGCCGAAGTAAACACGTCGTCACACTTCCTCAAATAACTCTTTCGGTGCTCAGCTGTGGACCCGAAGTTCGTAAATTCGATTCTGGTCGCGGCGGTCAAATTTCGGTGGAGGCGAAGTGCTAAAGGCTCATGTACCCTGCGATGAGAGTGCGCGTTGAAGAACGCCACAGATGGTCGAGAGTTTCCGGAGCCTATTTACCACGTAGTCTACGGCGTGTCGCATAATCGTATCGTAGGTTTGCCACACAAAACTGCAGCAGATATTATTGACATTATCATTGCTTCAACCAACTTTCTGTTCGGCTCTTCGAAAGGTGCAGGGGTAACGCACGAAGGGATGCGGTATATCCTCGACAACGTGGACGGGGGTGCGCGTTAGGAAGCGCAGCACGTCGTATTCGCGACGAGCTCGCTGCATTCGCACGCGCCAAGAACATTTCGCATTACCCGGCCGGGAAAGCGAATCCGAAACGGCGGCGACAACGACGACATCGATGGCTTCCTCGCCGTCGTCTCGGATTACCCTCCGCCGTTTCCGATAACATGCAAATTTCGGCCTGGCACGAAAACACCGCCAGTTGGCTCGTGTAACGCGAGCGCCGATTCAGCGCCGCGCGTGTGTGCTGGCAGCCTCCTCCCGTTCCATTCCGCCCACCCATCCGGGCCGTTGCCGTTTGTAAACCGAACCCCCCTTTCCCCCCTTCGGGCTGGCGCGCGTTGTTTGGGGCCACGCGCCCTACACGTACATTCTGTGCATCACCGCGAGAGTTGTTGAGGGCCTGTAGTGTTTCCTACAAAATGTCACCATAGAGGGAACTGTGGCGCTGTGATCGTTGAGCCACCATGGGAACGATGGGTATAGCCAAGGAGGATTAAAGAAAAAATGCTGGAGTGGAAGCTCCCGCAATGCCTTACCAGCAGAAGTGAAGCCACCTTTTGCCACTACCAAGATGGTGGAAACATGCTCTTTTCTGATGGTGCCCACTTGAAGATCAAGTGGCTTTGCTATGTTATGTAAATGCTACGTTAGTTATATATTAAAAGGTTGTTGGTTCCGATGAAATAACACACAGAAACGAGTATGGATGACTGAGTCTTCAAAGAACTTTGCCTCCAATTAGAGGCTCACTAAGGAAAACTAGTAACTCTAAGACGCACTCGGAGCACTATGTGATTCGAAAGAGCTCCCACATTAAACTCGTTGGGCGTTGTAGGGAAACGCTTCGTTTTTAATCGCTAAACGGTGGTGATTTATCACTCCCCTAGTAAGATGGCCGCCACAGTTGCCATCTTACCAGAGGAACGGCTTCACTTCTGGGCAATCATTTCCACTCCAGCACTTTAATAAATCCTCCTGGGCTGGCACGCGTTGTTTGGGGCCATGCGCCCTACACGTAAATTCTGTGCATCGCCGCGAGAGTTGTTGGTGGCCTATAGTGTTTCCTACAAAATGTCACTATAGAGGGAACTGTGGCGCTGTGATCGTCGAGCCACCATGAGAACGATGGGTATAGCCAAGGAGGATTAAAGAAAAAATGCTGGAGTGGAAGCTCCCGCAATGCCTTACCAGCAGAAGTGAAGCCACCTTTTGCCACTACCAAGATGGTGGAAACATGCTCTTTTCTGATGGTGCCCACTTGAAGATCAAGTGGCTTTGCTATGTTATGTAAATGCTACGTTAGTTATATATTAAAAGGTAGTTGGTTCCGATGAAATAACACAGAAACGAGTATGGATGACTGAGTCTTCAAAGAACTTTGCCTCCAATTAGAGGCTCACTAAGGAAAACTAGTAACTCTAAGACGCACTCGGAGCACTATGTGATTCGAAAGAGCTCCCACATTAAACTCGTTGGGCGTTGTAGGGAAACGCTTCGTTTTTAATCGCTAAACGGTGGTGATTTATCATTCCCCTAGTAAGATGGCCGCCACAGCCGCCATTTTGCCTGAGGAACGGCTTCACTTCTGGGCAATCATTTCCACTCCAGCACTTTAATAAATCCTCCTGGGCTGGCACGCGTTGTTTGGGGCCATGCGCCCTACACGTAAATTCTGTGCATCGCCGCGAGAGTTGTTGGTGGCCTATAGTGTTTCCTACAAAATGTCACTATAGAGGGAACTGTGGCGCTGTGATCGTCGAGCCACCATGAGAACGATGGGTATAGCCAAGGAGGATTAAAGAAAAAATGCTGGAGTGGAAGCTCCCGCAATGCCTTACCAGCAGAAGTGAAGCCACCTTTTGCCACTACCAAGATGGTGGAAACATGCTCTTTTCTGATGGTGCCCACTTGAAGATCAAGTGGCTTTGCTATGTTATGTAAATGCTACGTTAGTTATATATTAAAAGGTAGTTGGTTCCGATGAAGTAACACAGAAACGAGTATGGATGACTGAGTCTTCAAAGAACTTTGCCTCCAATTAGAGGCTCACTAAGGAAAACTAGTAACTCTAAGACGCACTCGGAGCACTATGTGATTCGAAAGAGCTCCCACATTAAACTCGTTGGGCGTTGTAGGGAAACGCTTCGTTTTTAATCGCTAAACGGTGGTGATTTATCATTCCCCTAGTAAGATGGCCGCCACAGCCGCCATTTTGCCAGAGGAACGGCTTCACTTCTGGGCAATCATTTCCACTCCAGCACTTTAATAAATCCTCCTGGGCTGGCACGCGTTGTTTGGGGCCATGCGCCCTACACGTAAATTCTGTGCATCGCCGCGAGAGTTGTTGGTGGCCTATAGTGTTTCCTACAAAATGTCACTATAGAGGGAACTGTGGCGCTGTGATCGTTGAGCCACCATGGGAACGATGGGTATAGCCAAGGAGGATTAAAGAAAAAATGCTGGAGTGGAAGCTCCCGCAATGCCTTACCAGCAGAAGTGAAGCCACCTTTTGCCACTACCAAGATGGTGGAAACATGCTCTTTTCTGATGGTGCCCACTTGAAGATCAAGTGGCTTTGCTATGTTATGTAAATGCTACGTTAGTTATATATTAAAAGGTAGTTGGTTCCGATGAAGTAACACAGAAACGAGTATGGATGACTGAGTCTTCAAAGAACTTTGCCTCCAATTAGAGGCTCACTAAGGAAAACTAGTAACTCTAAGACGCACTCGGAGCACTATGTGACCCGAAAGAGCTCCCACATTAAACTCGTTGGGCGTTGTAGGGAAACGCTTCGTTTTTAATCGCTGAACGGTGTGGATTTATCATTCCCCTAGTAAGATGGTCGCCACAGCCGCCATTTTGCCAGAGGAACGGCTTCACTTCTGGGCAATCATTTCCACTCCAGAAATTTTTTTAATCCTCCTTAAGTATAGCATTCTGGTACGTTATTGTGCAACGCTTGAAAGACGAATACTTAGGAGACGACGAACCACGATAGAGGCACCGTCCGTTTCATGGCCGATCCCCCGTGGTGGGTTGCACCAGGACTCTGAGGAACAACCAAGAAACCAACTACACGAACACAAGCGCGAACGTTCAAGTGAATTTGTTGGACGGACACATAATGGTTTTCCGCAAAATCGCGTTTTCTGGTACAACAAAACGTTCGCAAAAAATTATTTACAAAAATTATTTACGAAAAGTTATTTGCAAAAAAAATTTCAACAGTGCACATACCGATAACCACGCATGCCGAGAAAACACGTGCCTTTCACACCCCTTGCGTTACTACGGGACTGGCCTATAGTCTTCGTTCTTGCAATCTCGGATGCACTTGTAGCTTCGCTTGTTTCAGCTTTTCTTTCTGATAAAAGAATAAATAGTTGTGTGCCCCATGGGCTTATTTCAATTGGCGAGTCTGAAGGGGTCGAGGTTCTGAAGTAGACCTTAGTCAACCTCACCGAGCCAAAATCATCTGCAGGTCACACGGAACCAAACAGAGCCTAGAGAACGAAGCTTAGGCCAATCACGTACGCATAGTTCCCATTGTGGCCGAAGCAAAATACCTTTCAGTTGTCCTAGACAATAGCGCTAAATTTCTAACCAGTGTTCTATTATGTTGAGGGGCTCAACTAAGGCACGCGCTGCTTTCTCTTCCTGTGAAAGTAACAATGCATCGGAGTGACATTGATACCCTTATATTCACTTGTTGTCAATCGAAAATCAAACTACTTGGCTTAATGCTTTCTTGCAGAACATGTTGTGACGATAGGAATTGACATACACGTATGTATAGAAAATAAAACCTTAAATAATAAAAAAAACTTGTTGTAGGGTACTAAATTTCACTCTGTAGACGAGTGTGTATTTTTACTGATGCTCAGAAGGCGTGTGAACTCGACATTTTTTATTAGCTACATGCAGTCATATTCATTGTTACCCAGGATGCTCCCCATTATTGGAGTGGCGACGTTTTACGAAGACCTTGGGTGCCTCACCAAAAGCGAAACATGACCGTTGGTGTCCTATGTCGTAGAAGTCGCCATGACTGATGCAGGAAATCATCCTCGTGTGATGACGTCAACGTAATGTCAAAGAGAGCCTCAGTTCGAGCCGTCATCACAGTGTCACATGATGACTTCATCACACAAAATTGTCGCTCGCTCAAAGTTGTGCCGATCACAGAGGCAATGCGAAACCAAATAAGGTGCAAAAAGCTTGCGTGACCTTTGATCTCGGAGGCAATGCAAGACCACATTGAGTGCAGAAAGCTTTCGTGGAACTGTGGGTGAGGATCAGTAAACTGACTGACATGAAAGAGAAGAAAAATAAAAAGGCTTTTTTCGAGTCGTCTTGCGTAGTGCATGAGTGAACATATGAGTTTTTGTCGATTGCAATGAGTTTGGTGCATCTCGAGACGGTCACGTTGCAGACCCTGTGACGAAATCTACCCTGCTAATGACAACCACGTATAATAAAACCAGCTACATTGAGAAACCATTCAGTGAAGCTTGCCAGTTTATAATTTCTCGCCTCTATTGCTGCAAATGTGAACATCAGTACGAAATTAACACGGCGTTGAGTAGAAGCCACAAATGTGAACCCAGACACGCAACAAGAGAGGCGATGTGGGCTTGTTGGTGAAACATTTGAAAGAAATTTATGTAGCGCGAGGCGAAATTTATGTAGCGCCTCGCGCTACATAAATTTCTTTCAAATATTTCTTCCAGACACGCAGCCCGCTTTGTAGCTTTAAACCTCGTCCTTGCCATCTTTGGACTATTATGAGTGTTGGAACGTTCGTATTATCTCTAATGAACGTGATTACGCGGTCTCATACACGTCACGAAAGCTATTGTAGCTGCATGTGGGCACATCCTTTTCATTGGTTCCAACAACGACGTTTTTACACATAGGGTATGCCGAAATGTCATGACTACACAAAGACGGTATTTCGTTGCGACGCATACAATCAAGTACACAAAATGAGGGCATCTCTCCAATTTTTCTCTCTCTTCTATTCAGCGTCTCGCGTCTGCGTTTTGAAACTGCACATCCTTTCGTGTGCCAATAACGCCACATTCGTGTGCGGCGTGGTTGCGCCAACTTGATGAAGCGCATTCACGAAGTTTTTTTTTGTCGCATGTCCTTGTGACAGTTCGGTCCTCCCGTGACAATGCCGCAAATGTGCGCAAAAGAATAGCAGCGAGAGAAGTGATTCACGTCGCTGAAGTGCGAAGAAAGCCGCGAGCCTTTCTTTTCTCACAGAATTCATCAGGGTAACTTGAATCTGGGCAAGCTTTCGCCTCGCTTGTTATGCCTATCTCCCTATGCCTAGGTACTACCTATAAACACGTGTTGGGTTGTTTATCCCTAGGGAAGTGTGTTGTACGTGAAGTATGATCGCGGCGCGTGTATGATCGTGTACTCCTGTCACGCTGTCGTTCTTGGTCCGTTCCGGCTTTTACGACCATCGATTGCTGGTTGCTTCCTTTCTTTATTTGAAGGGCCTCGCAATTTTTGAAGTTGATCGCGTAGCTGATCGCGAACTCTTTGCATGTGGGTATGCACTTGAACTAAGTAGCGGATCTGAGCGATCCAAGCTCGCGTCCTAGACGGGTACTTTTGATGACGATCAAGGTCGGCCTGGACCGGATTTCTGGATCCTGATATACAATCACTGCTGCTAATCGGTTCAAACTAATCCGGATAGAGTTTGGCGCAGCAGTCATTCAAATCGCGATGCGGCAGCTAGATCACAGTGCGCAGACCGCGATTAATAGTGACCATGAATGAACACGCAATACAGTTCGAGCCTGATCGCGATAAAGTTTGCCCGCGTGACACGACGATAAGCGAAATGCTTTCGTTCATTCCAATTTGCTGAACGCTGATACATAATGACAAGCAAACGCATCTGGTGCCGTCTTTGGAAGCTCTCGGAGCGGTAGACGGAAGTAAAAACAGGCGCGGCAGGGCTACACATCTAGTTGGCAGATCATGTACGCACCACAACGTCTGCCAGCAACATCAACAAACCTCGCGCCGCGCGCGCCAGCCCCGAAAATATAGCAACAAGCTCGCCTAAGGATAAAATACCATCGCGTGTGTTCCTAAGTAGTACCTAGGCATAGGGATATCTTTAACGAACAAGTGGGGCGAAAGCTTCCTTATATCCAAGTTACCCGGACAGATTCTGTGAGAAAAAAAAAAAAAGGCTCGTAGGAAAGCCTCGATGTCGTATGTCGGAGACAGCGTAATGCAGATACTTGGCGGTATTGCGACGAGCTCGTCTGCACTACGCTATTTCTTGTTTCTTTTTTTTTTTCAGGCAAGGCTTTCGTAACTCACAGATTTTGGTGACGTCACCGGTCGCCTAATACCCGGCGCTGGCGAGTGTGCTTAGGACAAGTGGTTAACGACTTAGAGTACTTGGTACTCTATACTATGCGAGAGCTGATAGCCGCCCCATGCACTTCTGCATTATGCATGATTGCGGCGACTGTGTTTTTAGACAGAAAAAAAGTTGCTAATGATTTAGAGTACTTGCAACTTTGCTAAGAGGGATCAAAGAGCCGTCCCGTGTGAACACAAATGTATTTGAAAAAAAAAAACGTTAACAATTTAGAATACGAAGTACTATATTAAAGGAGAGCATAAAGCCGTCCCTAGTGGCATGATATGTCTTAAGGAAGCATTGTTCGTCTTCTTTCCCTGATATTACTACGCTACGATTTAAGAGTATACCCCAACGTATAGCCCTCAAAAGTGCGCCAGCTACATTAGTCTTTTTGTGTGCCGTTTTCCTGTCATCAATGCTTTTTCGATAGTGGGCTTGTCGGCAGTCAGCCCTAAGATATGGAAACCTGACCTTTATAAATGCGAAGCGTTTCTTAGCGAACTTCGGTGACTTTGAGCCTATCTATCTGTCTATCTATATATCTATTTATCTATCTATCTATCTATCCATCCGCTTACATTTGGGTGGTCACCCCCTTAACTTGACGTGAACCAAAATTAGCATGTGAGGAGGGCCGGGGGTAAAATGGTTTGCCGAACATGACGCGCTGGTCAAGACATGAATAATCTGGATGACATTCCAGTCGCGTACGTCGTCAAACACTTCCAGTCAGACTGTGGCACATACCCACGCGCGGGTATATGCCGCTGGTATGCGGGTATGTGCCTCAAGTGATTGGCACTTTGTATCTACCTGGGAACGACGAGAACACACTTTGGCAGTTTCAACGCGTAAGCGTTAAGAAATACCCGACATCGGTAGCGTCGACCCAACAATGGCATGGAATAAATGTAAGTGTTAAGAAAAACCTGTTATAGGCAGCATTGACCCCCGATGAATTTAAATAATGAATATCAGGGTCCCAGCAGGAATCGAACCCAAGAGTTTTGCGTGGCAGTCAAGCGTTTTACCGCAGAGCTACGCCAGGTGTCAGAACTACTTTTGAAATAGACGCGAATATTCGTGAAACGTTAATAGTGGTGGCAGTGCTGCCTAATATAAACATCACATATGTACTATTTTGATACAACCGTCACGTCGGGTTAACGTCAGATGTGGTTAGTTGCCATGCGCTGAAGTTTATTTATGTAGCAGTGTCCGGGGTCAGCATCTTCGCAAGCATCAACGCTTCATATCAGCCTCTGGTGTTGTTATAATGCGCATGTTCCAGTTGACATCGTTGTGCAAGTGCAAACAACTGGTTATATAAACATCTGCAACTCTTCAAACATATGTCTGTGCGTGCAATATTTGTACATATACTTAGCGTCATTTCATGACGCGTTGCTCAATAATAAAACTGTTATTTTATTGAATTCACTTGTCGTTTTACGTTGCGAAAATTTCAATGTTGCCTAGATATGAACACATCACCGTCGTTGTTGCATGTAGCTGGAGGAGGGCTGCGCTGTCAAGCACGTCGATGGAGTTCCCGGCATGGATAAAGGAAACAGTCAGCAAGAGAGCATTGCGTAATGAGAAAAAAAAGAGAGAAAGAAGGAAAGAAAGAAAGGAATAGAGAAAGACAGAATGAAGGTAGTACGTCAGTCACGCACATAAGTCTTTTGTTTTGTTTTGTTTGTCAGTTCTTCATTTCCCCGATAGCTCAAGGGCTCCTGAAAGTTTTTTTTTCTTTATTAGAAACCGGTGTCGTTTTGCAACTTTAGCCGTGGTGCAAGGAACTATGCAGTCCACTGAATACGACCGTGCGTGTGAAAATCGCCAAAAATCGGAGGAGCGCCTCCGAATTCGTTCCAGTGTCGTGTTTCTGTGGCTCCCGGGAACGTTTAAGAGAATTTTATTTCCGGATATATCTTAAATAGCTTATGTGCACACAGAAAAATTGACAGTGATGATCAGTGCGTATGTACAATGCAAGCTGTTATATACAGCGAAAAGAATTTACGTATGCAATGATGTAAAATGTGGAAATTGTACAACAAAGACAGGACATTCAAAAACAGGCTGTTGCAAAGCGTGCACGTGGCTTCGATATGGACGTTTTCAAAAAGGTACAGGGCGGCCGATTTGCAACTATTTACGGGACTATGGGCTCCGGTTTTGTTCTTATAAAACGAAGAAAGGAGAAGGTACGGATGTTGTGTAAGGTGATCGTGGAGGCGACATCGTAGATTGACGGGAAAAATTTGGTATACTCTTTATCATTTCTTTTCGCTGGCTTGGTGACCGTAGCAGGTAGTCTCAAAAAATGTTTAATTCCTCAGCTTGCCACATTGTTTTCCTGTTGGCTTGTCTGTATGGAATAATAGTGTTGTCGGAAAATACTCTGCGACCTAATGAAATAAAACTGACAGAGCTGTACGTTTGATAATAATACTCAATCAATAAATAAATCAATCAATCAATCAATCAATCAGTCAATTGGTTATAGTTTATTTGGCAACAGTACAGCAATGTGCAGTTTCCAGAAATGCAGGCGAACAGAATTAAAGGAGTTTCGGTGTGCTTTCTACCACCCGTAAGGATTAAAATTCGCGACCAATCAGTCAATCAGAAACAAAGTTTTCAGTCAATCAGCCAAGCAATTACGTTGGCTGGCAGGGCCAGACTCCTAACATGCTCCATTGAGGAATACTTCAAGGTGCAGTTGGGTTGCGCTAAACTTAACGAGCAACTTTTCGCACTAGCAGCAACTTCCGTAGATCCTCTTGCACCCGATCGTGGCGCTCCAGGGCGTCACCAGCGAAGCTATAATTTGTGAAGGCGTGCGTCTTAGCTTGCAACTGAACGTCGTCCTCTGCTCTTCTCTTTGTTGGCTGGTTCTTTTCTCTCTCTCTCTCTCTCTCGACCGATCATTACAGCCCTGTTCCCTAACCTACCTTCCTCATTTTCCTTCGCAGAAGCTGCCGTTTCGCCCTGTCCCTGTATGGATGATATCACCTAACGGGAAAGAAAATAAAATTCTGACGCGATTGCTTTTTATTGCTGTTCATGTCAAAACAAAGATTGAAAACGCGCAAAATAAAACAAAAAAAAACCAATCTTTGTTTGTAGCGGATATTGAAGTTCCCGCCGTGCTACCACCGTCCAAGCCGGCTTGTTTTAGATCTGCTTCGGCACGAAGTCTTTGCCGTGTTGTGTAGCGCGGACTCCAATTACAGGCTTTGAGTCCCAACTGGTCTTCACGAATCGGATGTCTCTTTTTTTAGAGATAAATAAAAAAACACAAGCTGAAAAAAAAAAGAGCCTCAATATAACTCGTCAGACTGGGCTTGTATTTTTTAGCGTTACATTCATAGCCTTCCACTCCCCCCCCCCTTCTAGCCCTTCTCCTTCTTTTACACTTCGTTAGTTGGTTTTTCTTTCTTTTTCTTTCTTCCTTTCTTTCGCTCTTTTTTTAATTTTTCAGTCCTTTCTTGCTTATCATTGTCCTTGCTTTCAAAATTGACAGCGGTACAAGCATTCTCGCCGACCTCGGCCGTTGCTCGGGGGGTCCTTATCTTGTTCACTTTCGGGAGTCCTGCAGGAATCGATCCTTTGTTCATGTCAGGGTGCTAAGCTTTGAGAGACGAGCTTCCTTTGAAGAACACTGGAAGGAAGCGCCGTTGATCGACGGAAGCTTAGATAACTGATGATGTTCGGTAGAACGAAAAAAAAAGAAGAAGGAACCGGATTCCGAGATACTAAGTAATATGAATCCACGTGAGTGACTGATTGTAGCTTCGCCAGAGGTTTTGAACTCGGCGCACTCCTATTTACTTCGAACGATAACTCTCCCCCCCTCCTCCCCCGCGAAAAAGAGATCTATTGTGCCCCGAACAAGGTGAGGATAGAAGGAGTCGAAGATGGAGGAAGGTTACTGGCGATCTAAGCGAGGTCTAAAAGCTGGAACCATGGAGCGCCAGTGTAATTTCTATTTTGCTTTTGTTTTTAGAGACAACGTAGTGCGAAAAATCTTCGAGGTGGGTGTCTTGAAGAAGACTGAACGAGAAAATGTCATTGCTGAAGATCCACCGCTTCTGAAAAGCGCGAGATATTGAATTAAAAAAAAAAAAAGAGGAGCGAGGGGCTCTATCTGTAGCGTGGTAGGGAAATGTCTCTTTGTGTAACGAAGAAGAATCGTCATGCGAACACGATATCTAGAATTGCAACATCGTCAACCGTCTTATGTTGAAGATGGTAATTTGGGCTTGTTGCATGATAATTGATAGCGCTGTTCTGTGATAGCGCTGGGCTGTCCGAATGTGTCTCTCTCGGTCCTTGTCCTTTGATTTCGCTACTATTAATTACCTTATATATTGTTACTAAGTGGTGCAGCGCTTCAAACAAGCGGAACTATGAGGTCTCGCTAGTACACAATCATGCCAACGATTGTCTGTTAGGTCTTATTAATATTGTGTCTAACAAAGAAAAACGAACCCCTAATTGTACACTTCTTCCGTCGTTTGAAAAGAGAATGGAAGACAAAGAAAAGGCAAGGAGAATCGCTTTCCATCGTTTTTTCCGTCGGGCTCCCGCTTTTTTTTTTTTTTTGTAGCGCCGTGCAACTTTGTACTACAAAGCACTAGCCAGCACATGGCCACTGGTAGTGGGTTGAGGGGGGGGGGGGGTTGTAAAAGGGGCACTTGTCTCACCACTCGCCTATATAAACCAGCCACACTGAGCGTAACCGAATCGATGCGCTCAGCCAAAGAGATGCGACAAGAAAAGAGGCCTAAGTTTATTGCAGGTAGTCTCCAGACCAGCCGACATCCGGTAACGCTGAGTAAAACCCCGGGTAGTCGGGGTAGCCTGCGGAGAAGAAAGGGGCTCCGGGAACGTAGCCAGCTGCTGTGTTGGGCGCGAAGTAGCCGGCGCCGGTGTATGGTGCCGCCCAGGGCAGTGCAGCGTAAGGTAGGCTGCAATAAAACGCTTCGTAACTATACCGAGAATGTTGGCTTTGGTTCCAATGCCTTGCAGAAGCTCTAGATTCTCCTCGCTTTTTGTTAGTAGGGCGAACACTTTAAACTGAGTACGTGGCACCGTTGGAGAAGAGGCTGAAAAAACTCCGGCATCACGTAACGCTGCCGTTTTTGTGGAGGCTTGAATAATTTAAAATATTAAGTGTCAGCAACTACACAACACCTATACATCTTTTCAATACCCGTTCATGTTATGCTGGTTTCAAGGTACTCGCTTATATGTCGTTAGGATACGCCAGCAGTCAATTCAATGTTATAGACTGTTCCAAATTAAGAAAGAATATTAGATGGTGCAGCGTTCCTTACAAGTGATAGGGTGAAACTTGTGCCGGTAATTGAGAGAGCCATCTACTTTTCTGCCTTATTATTTTGTACCCGACTACAGCGGGAGGAACCTGCACTTCAAGTTTTAGCTGTGACTGGACGTCCGCGCATATGCACAAGACAATTGAACAAAACAGTTGTGCGAGATACTCATTTTTGTGCAGTCAGGTAAACATAATAATTGTTCGCCCACGGATTGCAACGCATTGTAGAGTATGAGTCACTAAATCAGACGTAAACTGCATCAGACCGACGTTAAGACAGGTGAACCAGTTTTTTTCCCTCTGCTAGTCCTGTCGCCTCACTGCGTTAGCTTTTGACCGAGGGATGTCGTCAACTGATTTTTTTTAATACCAAGGTGCCCAAAATTACTAGTTCACTCCCCCGTCTTTCTCCTTTTCTTCTTTTTGTCAAAGGTGAGGTTTCCTATAGAAACGTCAGCCCGCAGTCTCTCGTACATTTTTGCCCCTGATTCCGTAATATTTCACTACATGGTACTCAAGTTTGGAGTAGCATACCGTAGGCGTGGCTGTGCAAATTGAAAACGCGGTGCTATTGAACTATACCTTATCGCCTAAGCATACTACACGAGTACACTCCCATTTGGGTTCAACTGCATACCTGTACGAAGGCGAGTGCCATCCGTAGTAGTACGGTAATGCGCCGACGTTGTCCGCGTGCACGACCGTCGGCAAAGGTAGAGGAGCTCCTCCACTCAGGAGTACGGGGTAGCTTGAATACACGGGTTCAGTAGTAGGGGACACCGGGCCGTGGTAGACTGCTGCTGGGTGCACGACACCGACCCCGTAGGGCAGTAGTGCCACAGCCGCCGGGTAGTCTTGAGTCCACACCCGGTACGTGTTGTCTTTCACGTCCAGTGCAATGGTCGCCGTTTTCTGCGTAAGTTGGCATTGGGCAGTTTTAGCACAGGGCATGTATCGGTCACACCCTGTTCCCCCTGCAGAAAAGTACAGGTCAAATGGTTAGTTCAGTACTTATTGCTGTGGCAACTTGGTACCATTGCTCATATTTTTCGCACAGATCGCTTTTCTAAGCTGACTCACATTTGAACGTCCTGTAGTACTCACCCTCTTCACGCGGAAGAGCTCCGGATGCTGCTTCTGCCACGACACGTCGATGAAGTCGTTCTTCTCGATGTGCAACTCCTGGTTGCCGCTCCTGGCAGAGTCGAGGACGTCGCGGTTCTTGACCACGCCGTGGCTGGCCCTCTTGTAGTCGGCGACGTCCTCTCGGCGTTTTCCTTCCTCGGAGCTCGACTCCCCGGAGGTGTCGGAGTCCGAACCTCTGGAGCGCGAGCTGTCGGAAGCATGCCGGCGCCCGCCAGCCGCCGTTACGACCAGGATCACCAACAGACTGGTCCTTACGCACATAGTGAAGTGTGTCTGCTGCAAAATTGAACGGTATTTACAAGTAGGCTCTGAGGCTTTCGGTGGGTACTTGTTTCTGGCATGATATTTAATGAAAAAAATATTGTGAAGGAAACACAGGGGACTTAGGAAGAGGGCTTTCCCAGATTGGTGCACTGTAAATATGAACGTGAAAGTTCAATTGAAAAAACTACTATAATAATTCAGTTAACTTGATTTCGAGTATATCACGCATAGTCCATTAAAACATAAAATAAATACCTCAGTCACCCCCACACTTGAAGCATACCTGCCAAACACGTACAACAATGTCGTGCTAAGTTGTTTCTGTTCTAATCAGAAGTACTTTTTATCTGCTGTTTCAAATACTACAGGTACTAAAAGTTACATGTTGCTCGTCCCTACATAAAGTATTATGTTCGATTAATCATTTATGCTGGCACACATATGCTTAAGACCAGAGACATGAACACATGTCTGCATCAGAAAATTGCCTATCTGAATTATGCGAAAGGCGTTTGACGTCTAGGAAAAAAATTGAGGTGGAATGGGGAACTATGCAAGTTCTTTCTGGGTGTGACAACGACCAAAGTTTATTCTTAAGCTGCGATCGTATATAGTTGTGTTTTAAGTACACCACTCGTCGGCACTATTAGCGGAATAATGATTCGACTGTATACATGATGCCTAGATGTACTTCGAAAACCCCGTTTGGATGCTGGCTTGAAGCCGCCTTGTGGCAAGCATCGAATGAGCATTCTTTAATGAAACAAATGAAGAAAGAAGGGCCAATCACTTGCGACGAGCATTTAATTATTTCATACGGTTCAGAGCAACGCATTTGATTAGAGAAAGGTACGCCGTTGATCAATGTCATAAAGTGAGACAGGTAAATAAAGCGTATACACTGTGAAGGTTGACGTCATCACATTACGAATCGCTGATGATGGAAACTTCGCTTAGAGGCTTAGAGGCAGGTCCAGAAAGCCAGCTTACCTTGAAAAGAGCTGGAGCCTCCTGGTTATGGCGCGGCGCGCTAGGTTACTTTTTCGGCGCGTTCACAAAGGAACGTCGCCGATTGCACTATTGTGAATGTTACTGCGCCTGCGCACTTCGGGCCCATCTCGCTGGTGGCGCTGCGTTATACCGATGGCGGGAAGCGTTACCATTATGGCGGACGCATCAGGCGACTGCCTTGACTGGTTGGTGGTATCTGCTTCACCGACCGAGCTCTTGTAAGCTGTGAAAGCGTGGTACGGCTCTGTGGCACTGTTGTCGATGTTTGATTCCTTGGATTGTGTTTCTGACTAGGCGTACTCACTCTTCGATCGCGGAGTTTAGGGTGCAACGCCAGACGTGGCAAATAGAGGGCGCAATAGAAACAAAAAGAAATAGTGTTTCTATTGGGCTGTTTTGGTTGAGGTTACATCGTCAAAATTTTCACGAATAACTTTCACGCATTTGCTTTTTTTTTGAACTCTTAGTAACGCCCAGTCAACCTATCACGACTTTCTGTTTTCTGCGAACTGCCGGCTAAACTGAAGACTCGTTAGTTTCGACTGTCGCTAATAAGACCTGCTCGCCTTTTCAGCACAAGTCCCAAGGCAAAACTTTTCCAGCTGTATTGTTCCGATTCGCTCGGGGCTCACTAGCAAGCACGTGTTCTGAATTCCGTGTCTGCGAACGCAGTCTCTGGTTGCAGGACTCCATTCTATTGTCTGTCTTTGTTTATTGGCTTGCGTCTGCCTGGTTCGACGTTTGGGGCGACCTGGCCTACACAATTGTTTGTTAGGCGTGGAGAAGACTTCGGCGTTGTTACCCTAATAAGGCAGCGCTTGTGTACCCAGCCATATGCCTGCCTTCAGCAAGTTCAGTCTAGTTATATACCAGAAATTCAGACACCCCTTGCGTGCTCGCGTGGGTCGAACTTAGCTGAGACCTACATTCAGAAAAGCTCACGTGGGGGCTAGTTGGAACATACTGCAGGAAAAGACGATAGTTATAGCGCGAGAACCGAACGACGACACAGAAACATGAAGGACACGAAGGACACGAGCGCTCGTGTCCTTTGTGTCCTTCTTGTCTCTGTGTCGTCGTTCGGTTCTCGCGCTATAACTATCGTCATGTAATACCCACTAGCCCAAGCTGCCACACTTCTAAGTTGCCGGAAAGGGCCGCGTTTTGCATTTGCCAGTCCGGTTTTTCGTCCTCAACTTTGCAGCGCAGCCTTTTGCCAGCAGTAGTTGGAACACCGTGGATACCTGATAGAAAAAAAAAATATTGGATACCCGTGGGTACGAACGAACACTCTCTTTATTCATCGACTTTTTGATGTATGTAGACCTTAACTTATCGGGTTTCTCTCGTAGTAGTTCGAGCACTGATTGGCACTCTTTGGTCGTGTAAGCACTCAAATCCGTTCAAGCACTTACTTTCGGTTTTCTAAACATTCAGAAAAAAATATTTAAAAAAATAATATGGCTGCGCAAGGAGTCGTCGACCGCGTAGCTACTGAACGGCGTAATTAGGAGGTTCTGGACAACAAGTAACCGCCAATGACGTACAATGCACCTACTAAGAACTTTTACCTGAGAAGGCCATAGTATCCGCCACTGCTTACTAAACTGAACAGGTCTCAGGCATTGACGCTTGGATTCCTGCAGGTCGGGGCATATCCTAATCCCGCACTCTTGCACAGAATGTGTCTAGAAATTCAGACGTCAAACACGAGGGTGCTTTGGTGGAACTTTGACCGCTTATGTCACGTGCTCTGGCGATGCCCCGCGTTACGGGTTGAGGAGGTTACACCGTCAAAGTGGGATGCTGTGCTACGCAGTACGGATCACGCAGTACAAATTCCTTCATCGCTGAATGATGAAGGGATGAGGAAGACCGGAAGCTACATAGATGTGAAGGGATCGCTCCTTGCAATATATATTGCAAGGAACGATCGGGGGACGACATTCAGCATTGTCCATCGGGGGACGGCATTCTGAAGTCGGTGCACGCCTTTAATATAGAAGTTTTTAAAAATATATTGTAGGTTGTTATGGGCCCGTTAAGCAATGAGGGAAACTTCCAACTTGGCAGAATCATTGGGCAGTGAAAGGAACACTATACTCTGTTACAGAAGTTCCGTGCAGCACTGTGGAAGCTACAGGCCTTCTCAACCAATCAGGAGGGCGAGCACATCTAAGTGTGTCCTTCCGCGCCCTGTCGTCTGCTAGCGACGTGCGCTGCAGCGAAAGCGGCAAGTGCGTCTCGGGGCACTGTGCGACTGCGCAGTGAGATGAGCTGTAATTGCGAAAGCGGTTAAATATTCTCCTCGGCACCGTAAGAGCGCGCGTCTTCGAGATACTTGCACGCAGACATTTGAGGGATGAGGTTCAGTGGCTCACGTTTCGGCGGAAAGCGCCGCACTAGCCAAATTGAATGGGAGTAAAGCACCACGCTTCGTCAGATTTCGTATACGCATGTCTGTGGGCATGCGAAGTGCCGCTCGCGATCGATACGAAATGGTGGCTCTATTCCCGGTGCCTCGCCGTGCTTATCCTGCTCCGCTACCCGCTTGTACTGCGCACGCTCGCTGACGTTGGGGAACGCAGCCGTTCTCTGAATTAGAGAGCCCACGCTTGCGTTTCTGCCGCCCTCCTTACGCAGTGTTCCGAACACATTTAGAGCCAACTGCTTTTCTCCCTTGCTGCAAAAGCCGATCCGGGAACGATATCGCACAGGAGAACCAGGTGCCCCCATTTTGACAGGAGTGACCAAATCCGCCAGCGCGGACTAATCACAACCCCAAGATTGGGTCCTCCGCGGTGCTGTGGATGCTCGGGGCTGTGCCGACTACTCATAAAAGTTTAGACAGTGTCGTACCGTTCCTTCGTACTTTATAAGTAAAAGCATAACACATGCGAGCCACAACAGCGTTATTCCTTTCGTCATTTGCATGTTATTACACATACAAACATGAACTCTTTATTCAGTATTATGGAGCCTGAAGCCACAAAAATTGTTTTCTACAGAAAATGCGACAAAATAGCCATACAAATCACAGCTACAACACGCAGAGAAGTCTTCAAGTGAAAAATCCCCAACGAGACCGCTTGTAAAAGTCACGAGGACAAACAACGGGCTGCGTATGCGGGGCAATACACCCCGCTTCGCAACAACCTGTGTTCGAGGGTCGTGTAGCCTTGGCTCTGCTGCACGGAACTTGTGGAACAGAGTATGCGCAGTAGAAGACGAGGACAAACATGGACACACATACGCAGCAAGCGGGGTGTTCCTTCTCTATAGCTTCAGCAGCATGCCCAAGCTTCTGCACTAAGTCGCTTGGGGCAAGCTTGGCACCACCGTCTGATGTTTTGCGGGGGTGGCGGGCGGGGGGATACTATGCGCGCGCTTATGGAACTCACATTTTTATTCGAAATCAGTAGAGAGTTTAGTACTGCGGAATGGTGCTACGTACGCATCACGCAAGCGCCTTGCGTTACGTGGCGTCGTTTGCCACTAATCGGCTTTTAGTACGCCGTAGTACCCGCGTACGTAACGAGCGTGAAGCGTGTTGCGCCATCTGGTATATCAAAATAGAAGTACGTGTTGTTGGCAGCCAATGTGAGCCAATCCAAGTGTTATAGCCAAATATGGCCATATTTTAAGCAACAGAGCCGGTTGGAACTTGGTGCTTGACTTCGATGCCGCCATTTTGCAAAACGAAGTCTCGCGCTGTCGCGAATTTGTTCGAGAGCGGCGCGATCACCTCATACGTACGCACGCACGCATCTCATGCGTGCGTACGTAGCAGCTGCGTACGTAACGCGATACGTGCGCGTTGCAGTCTGCGCATGCGCACTACGCAGAGAACGTGGCGTCCTTACGTACGCAACGCCGCCACGTACGCAACGTACGCAGTACTAAAACTCTCTAGTGAGTGAGTCAGAGCAGGCTCGAGTGAACCAAGCTTCACCTGGCTAGGACGATTCGGTGACGATCAGGTTCAACCTAACAAAATGCATTTTTTTTTTTGAAAACGTCGTCTCGACGAGTGGACGCCCTAGAATGAAAATGCGATAGCGCGAATGGCGGCGCTCATGTGATGCATAACGTAGAGGTCAGTAGATCAACTCTGGGTGTTCGAAGCCGGAATGAACCGCAGTAGGTTTTTTCGCACCTCACAGGTGATTACTAGAACTTGACAGTCTCCGGCTTTTAGTGGGGTCCCCTAACTGACGTCACACGTGAGAGGACGCCACTCCAAGATCTCGATGTCGATACGAGGTACGTCGAGAACGACAGCATAAGATACACGTTACAACAGCCAGAATCTACAAACTGCTCTGCACTTTAAAAAAAATAAATGCTGCCTAAAGCACTAGCAGCGCCAAGCGTGAAGAAACAACATAGCTGGGTGGCCTTCATTGTTTCTCTTTCCTTTTTTTCCTCCGCTCTTTCTATCTCTTTCTTTCAATGTTCTGTCTCTTTGCTGGCTGTATTTATTTCTCTTCCATTTTTTCTTCTCTATTATGTTTTATCTCTGTCTGTGAATATTTCTTTTCTAGCTTTTTTTTTGTCTTGCTCTCTATGTTTTCTATTTTTTTGTCTGCAAATTTTCGTATCCCTCTATCTTTGTCTCGCTTTCTTTCCCTTCTTAATCGTTATAGCGCTCGTTTTCTCTCTCTCTCTCTCTCTCTGTGTGTGCACTTGTTCTCTCGCCCATTCGAGTTATTGCGTCCCACGCCGGACATGTTGGCGAAGCAGAAGAGCGCACGCGGGGTGTACGTATTGAGGGAGTAGAGCAGAAGAAGACAAGGAAGCGCTAGAAAGATAGAGGTCATTACACTCTCCATCACAATGTAGGCTTATGCCACAGGAGCGAAAGAAAGACACGCCTGAACGATAACCGATGCCAGCCAGGAACGCGAGCCGTGGCTTCACGTGCCACGGCCTAGCGTCTTCTTTATTTTCTTCTCTCGCCATCGCGCGCTCTCCGGTTTGCGCGCCGCCCGAACGAGGGCGCTACAGGGCCCCCCGTGTAGACTGGAAGTCGGAATGTGACATGCCGTTTGTGGTGTTCCAACGGAAGATCAGTCGTAGATGAGAGGCTTTCTAGGGCGGTCTCCAGGTACGCCGGCTTGAGTCGGTCCAAGCTGACTGTCTCTTCACGGTTGTTCTGAAGTAGAGTGGCAGTTTTGGGGGTGCGGTGAAGGACGCGGAATGGTCCGTCATAGGCTGGTGTCAAAGGTGGTCTGACCGCGTCGTGGCGCACGAAAACATGTGTTGCAGTGGCCAGATCAGGGTGGACGAATATGGTTTTGTGTTCGGAAGGTCTGGGTGGAGTGGGCCAGAGGTCTTGAACGCAGTCGAGGAGGCGTTGTAGGAATTGCTGTGGCTGGTCTGGTAGCTTCGTTGACGTGAAGAAGTCTCCCGGAAGCCGTAGAGAAGTGCCATACACCAGCTCTGCTGTTGAGCACTGCAGGTCTGCCCGGATGACACCTCGTAAACCTAAGAGCACCAGTGGCAAGGCATCAACCCAGGTGGCTCTATTGAGGCGGGTAGTCAAGGCAGTCTTCAGTTGTCGGTGAAGGCGTTCGACCATGCCATTGGCGCAGGGATGATAAGCCGTGGTACGGCAATGTCTGGCTCCGAGGATGCGATTAAGGCAAGTAAACAGCGAGGACTCAAACTGACGTCCACGGTCTGTTGTCACGGTGCCAGGACAGCCAAAACGGGATACCCAAGTAGAAATGAAAACGCGGGCAACCGTCTCGGCTGTGATATCTTGAATTGGAACAGCCTCGGGCCAGCGTGTGAAGCGATCGACCATGGTCAATATATAACGGTACCCCTGAGACACTGGTAGAGGGCCCACAATGTCTAGATGAACATGGTCGAAACGACGGCCGGGTGGAAGGAAAGGTTGGGGTGGCGTCTTAGTATGACGGGAGACCTTTGTCATCTGACAGGGCAGGCACATGCGCGTCCAAGCGCGCACATCACCGTTGATTCCGGGCCAGACATAGCGCTGGGTGAGAAGACGCTGAGTAGCCCGAATGCCAGGGTGACAGATGTCGTGTAAGGAGTGGAAAACGGTGCGTCGTAATGAAGCGGGAATGAAAGGGCGGGGAAGGTCAGCTGAGACATCGCACCACAAGCGCTCAGATGATAATGGATGAGGCACCAGGCGTAGTCGGAGAGAACGGGGGTTCTCCCGAAAAGCGGCAAGCTCTCTATCATCCTGCTGTGCCGACGAGAATGAGGCCCAGTCGATGGTTGGCGGTGGAGAGTCAACCGCGGCTATACGAGAAAGGGCATCTGCGGCGGTGTTGTCAGCTCCTTTCACGTGGCGGATGTCAGTCGTGAACTCCGATATATAAGCCAGATGGCGGAGTTCACGGGGCACGTACTTGGATGAGTTAGTGCGGAAAACATACACCAGTGGCTTATGGTCAGTCAGCACGTAAAACGAGCATCCTTCCAGGAAATGCCGAAAGTGCTGTATTGCAGCGTAGATGGCTAGTAGTTCCCGGCCAAAGACGCTGTAGCGGGTCTCAGCAGGAAGTAGCTTCCGAGAGTAAAACGACAAGGGTCTCCACTCGGAGTTAATGCACTGCTGTAAGACGGCTCCGACGGCCACGCTGGATGCGTCCACCATCAACCGAGTAGGGGCGTTGCTGCGTGGATGAATAAGAAGCACGGCGTTAGCGACCGCTTGCTTAGCAGCAGCAAAGGCGGCCTGGGCCTCTGACGACCAAGGAATGGCGGAGGACGGGCCGGCGGTCGACCGAAGGAGGTCGGTGAGCGGTCGTAGCAGTTCGGCACAGTGTGGTATGAAGCACCTGGAAAAATTTACAAGCCCCAGGAATTGGCGTAATTGGCGCAGTGTTGTAGGCTGAGGATAATCCTGAATTGCTTTAACGTGGGACCGGAGAGGGCGTATTCCTTTGGATGATATGTGATGGCCCAAGAACTCGAGCTCAGATGCGCCGAAAGTACACTTAGAGGCGTTCACAACGAGGCCGTACTGCTGAAGACGTTGGAACAGAGCGCGTAGATGGTGCTCATGATCTTCAGGTGTGCGGCTGGTGATGAGGACATCGTCAAGGTACGCAAACACAGTAGGAAGACCCCGTGTGACCTCAGAAATGAACCGCTGGAAAGTTTGAGCCGAATTGCGGAGTCCAAAAGGCATCCGCACGTATTCAAACAACCCAAAGGGCGTCGTGATGGCGGTCTTAGGTATGTCGGTGGGCTCGACAGGAATCTGGTGGTACGCCTTAACAAGGTCCACTTTGCTGAAAATTGTGCAGCCGTCGAGGCGCGATGTAAAATCCTGGATGTGAGGTAGAGGATAGCTGTCGTGGACTGTCTTGGCGTTCAACGCTCGATAGTTCCCACAAGGACGCCAGTCACCAGGATCACGCTTTGGCACCAAATGCAGCGGGGAAGCCCAAGCGCTTGAGGACGGGCGGATAATGCCGAGCTGCAGCATGTGGTCAAACTCCCGTTTAGCAATAGCTAGGCGGTCTCCGCACAGGCGGCGTGGTCGAGCGGCTGCCGGTGGACCCCGGGTGACGATGTGGTGTGTCACCGTATGTTTAGGCGGCTGAGTGAGGTTGCACGGTTTAGTTAACTCCGGGAAACTCGCCAAGATTTTTTCGAACGGTGAGGAAGGTATCAGCATGCGGATGGCCATTGGAGCGATGTCGGACAGGACTCCCGAGATGGAGAGACGAGTCTTACCATCTATGAGGCGGCGCCGCCGCACGCTGACGTCCAAATCGAAGTATGAGAGGAAGTCCGAGCCGATGATCGGTTGAACCACGTCTGCGATGACGAAAACCCACTGGAAAATGCAGCGAAGGCCGAAGTCGAGGGTGAGAGATCGGAGCCCATACGTTGCTATAGACGAGGCGTTGGCAGCACGAAGCACTTGCCCCTGTGACTTTGAACGATCAGCCTTAGTCGGGGGCACAACGCTAATTTCCGCGCCCGTATCTATAAGGAACCTGGCGCCCGATAGCTGGTCCGTGACCATGAAAAGGCGGCTGGGACGAGAAGGGAGATCACACGCCGCCGTCAGTGATCCCGGCAGGCGTTTCCCTGCCACGAACATGGGGGTGTACACTTCGTGGCTTGGTGTCGGAAACGCCGATGGTACCAGCAGAGGGGTGGAGGGCTGGGACTCCGAGCATCTCGTGTGCGTGGAAGAGCTCGACGACCGGAACGAGGCGAACGAGTCTCCTGCAGGGGGCTCCGGAGTGCGGCAATGGAGGCGGTGAGTTCGTCGATGCGGGCCTCAAGGCGCGAAATCGCTGTGTCTGCTGGTGGTAAGACAGCGTTGACAGATGGGGAGGTCGCTTCATGAACCTGATCGGCGAGCTCCGCCAGGCGGTCGAGATTGACGTCGCCGGCCGCCGCGAGGACGAGGCGGATTGGCTGAGAAAGGCGTTGGAGGAAGAGCTCGCGAAGCAACGCTGAGTGGGCAGAGACGTCGTGTTTCCCAAGAAGCTGTCGCATTTGGCGCAGTAGTTGGGAGGGGCGCCTGTTGCCAAGGTCCCCCTCTGCAAGGAGCTGCTGTAGGCGGACGCGTTCCGAAGGCATGAATCGTTCCAGCACCTTGGTTTTAAGGTGCTGATATGGCGTAGTGTCCGAGGGGTTGGAGAGGACGTCGGAGAGCTCGCTGGCAACGTCAGGAGGAAGGACGGAGGCTACGTGGTAGTAGCGTGTCGTTTCCGAGGCGATGCGGTACAGGGAGAATTGCGCCTCGACCTGATGAAACCAAACTTGCGGGTCTTGTGGCCAGAAAGATGGGAGACGCAGTTGCACGGCCGAGACATCCTGCGGACGTGAGGCTTGTTCGGTTGAGGGTGCATTCGAGTCAGTCATTGTCTTCGTCCGAGGTCACCACTTGTAGGCTTATGCCACAGGAGCGAAAGAAAGACACGCCTGAACGATAACCGATGCCAGCCAGGAACGCGAGCCGTGGCTTCACGTGCCACGGCCTAGCGCCTTCTTTATTTTCTTCTCTCGCCATCGCGTGCTCTCCGGTTTGCGCGCCGCCCGAACGAGGGCGCTACAGTAGCATAGAAATTTTGGTTTCAACATATTAGAATGACTCTCATCATCGTCATCATCAGCATCATCATCAGCATCATCATCATCATCAGCCTGTCTACGTCCACTGCAGGACAAAGGCCTCTCCCATGTTCCGCCAGTTGACCCGGTCCTGTGCTTGCTGTTGCCAATTTACACCCGCAAACTTCTAATCTCATCTGCCCACCTAACCTTCTGTCTCCCCCTACCCCGCTTCCCTTCTCTGGGAATCCAGTTGGTGACTTTTAATGACCAGCGGTTATCCTGTCTACGTGCTACATGCCCGGCCCATGTCCATTTCCTCTTCTTTATTGCAGCTATGATATCCTTAACTCCCATTTGTCCCCTAATCCACTCTGCTCTCTTCCTGTCTCTTAAGGTTACACCTACCATTTTTCTTTCCATTGCTCGCTGCGTCGTCCTCCATTTAAGTTGAACCCTCTTTGTGAGTCTCCAGGTTTCTGCTCTGTAGCTAAGTACCAGCAAGATACAGCTGTTACATACCTTCCTCTTGAGGGACAGTGGCAATCTACTTGTCATATAATTTGAGAGTGCCTGCCGAATGTGCTCCACCCCATTCTTATTCTTCTAGTTACTTCAGTCTCGTGGTTCGGCTCTGCGGTTATTACCTGCCCTAAGTAGACATAGTCTTTTACAACGTCAAGTGCACTATTGCCTATCGCAAAGCGCTGCTCCTTTCCGAGGTTGTTGTACATTACTTTCGTTTTCTGCAGATTAATTTTAAGACCCACCTTTCTGCTCTCCTTGTCTAACTCCATAATCATGAGTTGCAATTCGTCCCCTGAGTTACTCAGCAATGCAGTGTCATCGGCGAAGCGCAGGTTACTGAGGTACTCTCCATTAACTCTTATCCCCCTAACTGTTCCCATTCTAGGCTTCTGAAAACGTCCTGTAAGCACTCAGTGAATAGCATTGGGGAGATTGTGTCCCCCTGCCTTACACCCTTCTTTATTGGTATTCTGTTGCTTTCTTTATGAAGCACTACGGTAGCAGCTGATCCCCTGTAGATTTCTTCCAGAATGTTTATATATATTTCATCTACGCCCTGATTCCGCAGTGTCTGCATGACGGCTGATATTTCTACTGAATCAAACGCCTTCTCGTAATCTATGAAGGCTATGTATAGTGGTTGGTTATACTCTGAGCATTTCTCTATTACCTGATTGATAGTATGAATGTGGTCAATTGTTGAGTAGCCTGTTCTAAATCCTGCTTGTTCCTTTGGTTCATTGAATTCTAATGTTTTCTTTACTCTGCTAGCAATTACCTTTGTAAATAGCTTGTATACTACAGAGAGCAAGCTGATCGGCCTGTAATTCTTCAAGTCCTTGTCATCTCCTTTCTTATGTATTAAGATGATGTTAGCGTTCTTCCAAGACTCTGGTACTTTTCCCGTCAGGAGACACCTCGTAAATAGAGTGGCTAGTTTTTCTAACACAATCTGTCCTCCATCTTTCAGCAGATCTGATGTTACCCGATCCTCGCCAGCAGCTTTGCCTCTGTGCATGCTCTCCAAAGCTTTTCTGAGTTCTTCTATCATTACCGGTGGGGCGTCGTCTGGGTTACTGCTAGTTCTTATAGTATTAAGGTCGTGGTTGTGTCGGCTACTGTACAGATCTCTGTAAAACTCCTCCGCTATTTTAACTATCCTATCCATATTGGTAGTTATTTTGCCTTCTTTGTCCCTTAGTGCATACATCCGCCTTTTGCCTATCCCAAGTTTCCTCTTCACTGCTTTGACGCTTCCTCCGTTTTTCAGAGCGTGCTCAATTCTCTCCATGTTATACCTTCTTACATCGCATACTTTACGTCTATTAATCAACTTCGAAAGCTCTGCCAGTTCTATTTGGTCTGTTGTACTTGACACTTTCATGATTTGACGCTTCTTAATTAGGTTCTTCGTTTCCTGGGAAAGCTTGCCGGTGTCCTGTCTAGCTACCCTGCCTCCAACTTCCACTGCACACTCCGTGATGATACTCGTCAGATTATCATTCATTGTATCTACGCTAAGGTTGGTTTCCTCGCTAAGAGCAGAGTACCTGTTCTGCAGTGACACTCTGAATTCCTGTACTTTCCCTCTCAGTGCTAGCTCATTGATTGGCTTCTTGCGTATCAGTTTCTGTCGTTCCTTCTTCAAGTCTAGGCGGATTCGAGCCCGTACCATTCTATGGTCACTGCATCTTACCTTGCCAACCACTTCCACATCCTGCACGACTCTTGGGTGTGCAGTCATTATAAAGTCTATTTCGTTCTTACTTACGCCATTAGGGCTCCTCCATGTCCACTTGCGGTTTTCTCGTTTTCGGTAGAAGGTATTCAAAATACGCAGATTATTGCGTTCCTCGAATTCTACTAGTAGCTCTCCTCTGGCGTTTCTAGTGCCGATGCCATAATCTCCTACTGCCTGGTCTCCAGCCTGCTTCTTCCCTACCTTTGCATTAAAGTCGCCCATTACTATAGTATACTGTGTTTTCACCTTACCCATTGCCGATTCCACGTCTTCATAGAAGCTTTCAACTGAAGCGTCATCATGGCAGGATGTAGGCGCGTAAGCCTGTACTACCTTCATTTTGTATCTTTTATTCAGTTTAATTACAATGCCTACCACCCTTTCATTAATACTATAGTAATCCTCTATGTTGCCAGCTATGTTTCTGTGAATTAGGAACCCTACTCCCAGTTCTCTTCTGTCTGCCAAGCCCCGATAGCAAATGACGTGCCCATTCTGTAGCACAGTATAGGCCTCATCTGTCTTCCTTACCTCACTCAGCCCTATTATATCCCATTTAATGCTTTCTAGCTCCTCGAATAATACAGCTAGACTTCCCTCACTAGATAACGTTCTAACGTTAAACGTTGCTAAGTTCAAGTTCCAATGGTGGCCTGTCCGTATCCAGAGATTCCTAGCACCCTCTGCTGCTTTGCAGATCTGACCGCCGCCGTGGTCAGTTGCTCCGCAGCTGGTGGGGACTGAGGGCCGTGAGTTAATTGACGAATGCCTACGGGAGGGGGTGACCAGATACTGCACCAGGGTGGCCAATCCTTCTCTGGTGAGATCATCGGTGCGTACCGGCTTTAAGCCGGTACGATCAGACAGTAGTGGGAATGCTCCATGCATGTCTTCCTTATTGTTGTTCAGCAGCGTTGGCGGTCACCCACCACGGAGCCCAACGAGGGGACGCTACAAGTTTGCAATTGCTAAAACCTGCAGACGCCAGCCGTACAACGCCACTATAACCCAATGCGCCTAGACCAAGGTAGGCTATTTGCACAGGGTTAACCCTAGCCGCCAGGAAGTTTGGAAGTAAACGGAAGGGAGTAGAAGACAGGACAGATAAATAGTAAGAGATAAAGACGAAGATGTAGGGAGAGAGAGATAGGAAAAGGCGACTGCCGATTCCCCTGGGTGGGTCAGCTCAGGGGTGCCGTCTACGTGAAGCCGGGGCCAAAGGGGTGTGTTGCCTCTGCCGGGGGGCCTTAACGGTCCAATCACCCAGCGTCGGCTACACTCCCAGGATCCCCTTTTCCTCGGACATGGCAAAGCCACGCACAGCTAGGCGTGGGAGGGAGTCGAAACTCCCCCGTTAGCTCGGGTTCGTGGAGTCGCTACACACCAAACGCCTACTTTCGCAGGCACCCCCTGCGGTATTTCAGCCTATAATACGGCTGCTCAACGCACTACCGGCTTTTCTCCATTTTTTCTCATCCATGGTCGCTCGCCCAGTTTCGCTCTGGATGTCTCTTTCCTTTTGGCCCCTGCACCCTCGACGGCTCCTTTCTCTGAAGAATTCCTATCTCGTCTTGCACACTGCCGTCACCAGGCCCGTGTTAACACCGGCCTCTCTCAAGACACTCGAAAATCTCGCTACGTCTCGTCTCGCAGTGTTGCGAGTTTTTCCCCTGGTGACGAAGTTCTTCTATGGACTCCACTACGCGTCCCCGGCCTATGCGACAAATTCATCAGTCGCTTCATTGGGCCATACACGGTGGTCGAACAGAAATCTCCTGTCAATTACCGCGTTTCTACTCTTAGCGCCAGTCCTGATCATCGTTGCCGAGGAACAGAGATAGTGCACGTATCTCGTTTAAAGCCTTATGCGCGATGCATTTCATAATACTGTCAAGCGACCAGGTAGCCGCTTTCACCGCGCGGGGGAAGTAGTGCGAGCGCGACAAGCGAATGACTCTTTATTCTCTTTGTAATCATCATCACCTGTACATCTTCTTCATCTAAAAATATCATCACCAGCGTGATTTAACTCGAGCCTGGCCGAATAAACTGGTTCCTCACAATATTACTAAGTATTACGAAATTGGAATGTGACGATTGTTCAGCTGTGAAGGGACTAACTTTCACTTAGAAACAGGCCGTATTTCAGCTTGTTCGAGCTGCAATAAAGCCTGCAGCTGACAATATGCAGCTCGAATCAGGCTTATTGTCTGCTTTGTTGCTTGGAGGTGTGCTCCATGTCGGCGAGTTACAAATCTGCTCATTGGTACCACTGTAACTCGTATTACTAACTTATATTACCAAGTATTACAAAATTGGAATGTGACGATTGTTCAGCTGTGAAGGGACTAACTTTCAGTTAGAAACAGGCCGTATTTCAGCTGGTTCAAGCTGCAATAAAGCCTGCAGCTGACAATATGCAGCTCGAAGTAGGCTTATTGCCTGCTTTGTTGCTCGGAGGTGTGCGTCATGTCGGCGAGTTACAAGTTGGCTGACAGCCTGCAACACTGCGCTGGAACCACCAGCTACTGGTTCCATCAGCCGCCGGTTCCATCAGCTGCTGGTTTCAACATTTGCTGGAACCACCAGCTACTGGTTCCATCAGCTGCTGGTTTCAACACCCGCTGCAACCACCAGCTCCTGGTTCCATCACCTGCTGGTTCCATTACCTCCTGGGAATGTGCGAATAGACCAGCACTGCTGGCAGCAATAGCCAATCAGCAGGAAAGTTTCACCTGGGTCCTGATGGTATGTGAAGCTCTGCAGGTGGTAACTGTCCAGAAGCTTCCGCCAACCTTTACAGCAGAAATAATTGCATCACCGCACGAGATGCTTGCTGCGATTTCTAACCAAAATACAGCTGCTTGCACTAGTTCTGAAAAAGCTTGACAAGTTTTTAGAGCACGAAATTTGATGACATCAGAGCGAAAGCTCATTTACTGTAAATGTCACCAAATGTTCATTGACTGTTTTTCCTTTGAATTATTCATCAAGTGTTCCTCTTCAGTATCGCCGAGAGGTGATTCCACAAAATGACTGTGTTAAATATTTAGGGGTGTTTTATGATGAAAAACTAATTTGGCGAATCGACATTGAACATATTAAATCTAAGGCAACTCGTGCTATTGGAACAAATTGTAAACTAGGTCGACACCCCACAGGCCTATGCAAGGACATTGTAATTATGATTTACCGTGTGTATGTTCGCGCGATTCTCGAATTTGCTTGTGTTTTATATTCGGTGGGGAAGGGGGTGCAGCATATAAAATTAGTCCTCTCGCTATGTTAAAAAGGGACACCCTCGAAGGTGTCTTGGGGTTCCGAAAATTACTGCGAACAGTGTGTTATATCAAGAACCCCGAATGCCCAACCTATTTTGTAAATTTCGCATGCGTATCTTAAAGCATATTTAAACATTTACGCTTCCTCACTTGTAAGTTTGAATTTCATGTTTGTACTGTACGTTTGAATTTCGTGCTGTACGTGTTTTGTACTGACGTGTTCCTGCCTGCCCATAAAAGCGGCCACATACTCAAATTTCTGTTATTCCTGACGAAGGCCGTGCCACGGCCGAAACGTAGAGTAAACAATTATCAAATTTTCGCAATTGTGCTCCTTTATTCTGAATTATATATATATATATATATATATATATATATATATATATATATATATATATATATATATATATATATATATATATATATATATATATATATATATATATATATATATATATATATATATATGAGATATAACAGACAGTAATGCCAAGCAATGTACAGGGGAAGTTATTAAAGCCAATGGAATGTAAATAGGAAGAAAGAAAAGTGGTAAACAGTTGGTAATTTTTTCATCCACTTTTCTTTCTTCTTATTTACATTTCATTTGCTTTAATAAATTCCTTTGTACATTCCTTGGCATTACTGTCTGTTATATCTCATTATTATTGTGTTAAAAACACGAAAAAACGAGCCCTTAGGTATACACTTCTTTCCCTTATTATATAATTATATATATATATATATATATATATATATATATATATATATATATATATATATATATATATATATATATATATATATATATATATATATATATATATATATATATATATATATTCATGAAATGGCCGACGCTCTCGTCTCCGGTGGTCCCTATATGCTCCTGCAATGTCCATTGTACCCGATGCCAGTTTTGTCACTGAATCGCTATTTCACTAAAATTTGTCGTTTGATTGGAATAATAAATGGTGCTACTCTCGAAAATTTGATGAGTGCATCAGAAAATCTCGGTGCTGGATTCCCCCTCCTAATTTTTATTTATACAAATCTCGATAAGTATCAGTCCTCTACTTTTATTGTCAAAAGCCAGAAAAGATTGATCACTTTTTAATTTTTTGCCGATGTTTCACAAGCAATACGAAGAAAAGTTTACAAACTATATTCCGAAATAAACATTACTCTTAATTGTTAAAATATTTTTTTCCTTGGGGCTTCTTGTCTGGGCCATGACAACAGCAGCGTCCGCATAGCTGTTAGTGAAATTCTCAGCGACAAAGGAATGTTCGCTTGTTAGATTTTTTTGTTTACAAATGAAATTCTAGTTCATTGCAATTACCATTTATTTGTTCAATTCAATAATAGTTATGTACCTACTTTGTTCGTCGGTATTCTTCAAATTGAGCAGTCCTATATTCCCTAGATGACGGAATAGTTAATTTTTTCGTCAAAATTTGTAATTCCTCTTTCTCATGGCCCATTCCCCCTGTAGTGGGCGCGAGCTAAAGCATATATAACAGCAAGCAAGCAAGCAACCAAGCAAGCAACCAAGAATTGTGATACGTTTTGCGAACGCGTAAAGCTACAACGAAAATTATAACAGCTGCACGGTAAAACTCAGTTCTTTACGTGACACGTGTAATCTTCAGGGCCTCGGTTTGTCGATGTCAGCGTCTAAGATTGGCTTGTCCACCAACATGACTGTGCGGTTCGCTGGCGCTTCTTCGGTCTCGAAGAGAAGCAGGTGGTTCTCTTCAGGGTGAGGCCTCAGGTACACACCCGGTATGTACAGCGTCACCTGCGCATGAGAGAGAGTTAGGTGAATACAATGGTGTGACTCTAGAAGGAAGAAGCCGAGACACGTTGGTAATTGACTCGAAGCAGGTTTGACGTCGGGAGAGGAGTCGCGTTAAAACGAGCAATAAAGGGTCGCTCAACAGCAAAGAAACAACCAATTGTGACATAAAAAGAATCGTGACACGTGTGGGTCGCCGAATGCTGCAACTCTGTACAAAAGCTTGATATTGTTCATCTATTAACTATGGCGCATACCCACTGTGGGGTCGAGTGCGGATATTACAAACGCTTCTAGCATAAATCTTCGTGGTCAGCCACAGCAGATGAAAATTGCACAACGTTCCTTGCAGGTTTGTAGCAGGTACCACGCTTCTCCGAAGAATGACATAGCGAATGCCTGCCTACAAGACAATGATTATTGGCGTAGTGGGTACCTTGCAAGTGTGCTTGCCGCAGCTACCCAAAGAATGTTAAAAAAGGGGTCGTGAAGGACGCTCTTTCCGCTTTCGCTGTGACAATGCTGCGCGTACAGCGCAGGGCTAGTGGTTTTTTGCTATTTATTTTTTTAGTTTGAGATGGTCGTTTTTGTTTGACATTGGCACCTGCGGTACACAATGTTAATCTTGCCCAATCCCTGTGGTGCGTCTTCGAGTATTAAGAACTTTATAGATCTGAAGCTGTGATGACGATGATGTGTGATTTAATGTCACCAAACCACCATATGATTATGAGCGACGCCGTAGTGGAGGGCTCCGGAAATTTCGACCACCTGGGGTTCTTTAACGTGCACCCAAATCTGAGCACACGGGCCTACAACATTTCCGCCTCCATCGGAAATGCAGCCGCTGCAGCCGGTATTCGATCCCGCGACCTGCCGGTCAGCAGCCGAGTACTTTAGCCACTAGACCACCACGGCGGGGCAGTTCTAAAGCTGTTCCTCATGGCATATAGTGCTATTGAGATGTCCTTTAATATATTTAATGAGGAAACGCAATCGCGCAATTTTATTCCCATCCGAGGTGCGTTTTATTCCGCCACCAACCACCAGACACGCTGTAATGGCAATCTAACACTGAATTGTCTGCAGTTGCCATCTTTCCATCCGTTTGCCGTTCATCTAGTGATGGGAATTAGAAAGAAATCTAGCCTCTTTGTTTTGAACTATTTCTAATTTTGAAGGAAAAACCAATAGATGTCTTATCGAAGGAGAAAAAGTTATTCCTGGCGTCAGCTGCATCAACACGAGCGATGTTAGAAATCGTCAATATGTGATAACGTCAACCTATGACGTCATGACGTCCCATATATTCAGGCTGCACGACATTGTAAGCGTGCCATCACCGAATAAGGTACAAAGAAGCCCGATCCCCGAGGCCGGATAAAACCATGTCCGAGGAGTACATTCGTGCAGGCAAATGCATGATGGACTTTATTGAGGCCTTAGTGCCTCATAAAACGCTAAAATTGACAGTTGGTGTGTCGTATCGGCAGCATCAACATTATTGACTGAAGAAAAATCACGATCACCAGATGACTTCACCACCTGCCGTCGTTATGCCATAGATCGTCACGATTTCGACGTGATCATGACGTCACATGATGTCACGTCACATAATGGTGTAACATGAGTAAAGACGAGGGACGTGACATGACGTCGTGAAGGCGGCTGACGTGGCCGTGCCAGTCTCGCCGCTTTGTTCTCCCCGGGTCGAAGCTCAGCGGCGGCTGCAGCTTGCGTCCAACATGGAAGTTGCGTGTTGGACGTAGTCGTGTGTTGGACCCGGTGTGTTCTAGCACGCGCCTCCAGCTCCGAGCACAAGCAACGCGAGAGGCGCAGAGTGGTGAATAATGAATGAGTCGTTATAATGATGATAATGAAGGTGCTACAATGTCATCACATCACATAGACACTTGCTCAAAGGTTGGATCATCGCGGAGGCCATGTAAAATCAAGGCAGGAGCGAAAACATTGCAAGCAATGCAAAGTCACGCTAGATGCTGAAGGCTTCCGCAGGGTGGTGGGGGAGGTTCAATACATAGAGCGAGCTGAAAAGGGGGGCTGCGCCTCCGCATAAAGTGCAAATATTAACTTGAAAAAAGAATCTTGAACACTATTAGCACATAATCATGAATAGCAATATCTCAGATGGGAGCGGGTCTCAGTTACCTGCGGTCCTGTTGGTGGCCAATAGCGACCCAAGTTGATGCCATTAATGAACGCGAAACCCTTAATCCATCCTCTCGGGTCCAGGAAGGTCTCAGCGGGTTGCTGTTCTTTTTTCAAAGTGAACGTGCCATGGAAGAAACCGGGAGTTGTTCCATTCCCCTTCTGCTGAACAATCCGGAGGATCTCGCTGATGTCTCTGTTCTTGTTGATGGGAACCACTTCTGTTGTCCAGTTGTTGAGTTTGACGCTGTTGAGATAAACATAGTTGAGGCCCTGCATGAGAAGTTCCGCGTATTGGGGTACGTCAAGCCAACACTTTGAATTTTCTGATGTTCAAAGTGCATTTCTGGCCTTGGCACTTTCTTGTGAGAGATAGCACCACCAACCGCCTCTATTCAAGACTCCAGGCACATTCTTTCTCAAGAACAAGCAGTCTAACTGCGTAGCTGATCATAGTAATACATATTGTGCGATATTTATGACCCATACTTAATTTAGTAAATGTCTGACATTGAAGTCTAATCTGCAGAAAGGCAGGACTGCTCATATGACTTCTCTGACACATACTTTACAGCACTTATCACTGAAGAGTTATATCTTCGAGTAGCACAGTAGTAGAATTTAACAGAGGTAAGTTTCCACGTTCGAAGGTACTTTCGCTCTTAACATCAGAAAGACGTTTTCTGTATTGTAAAGGACCGTGCTCATGACTAGTAATAGACTCTTTAAGAGGGACATTTGTAAAAAACAGTGAAATTAATGGAAATCACAGGTATCCTATTAAGTCACCGCCTAAAGGTGTCCTATAGTCACGACACACTTCCACAATTACTGACTCATGATGTGAGAAATAACGAAACAGTCGTGGTATAACGAAGTCTTCAAACAATTCCACAGGCCTTGCAACGTGACTTCGAACGTATGCAAACCATTATGACATATAACTACTCGCGCAACTGGTAAAGCTAATAAATTTCATAGCATCGTACATTTCGGCTATGATATTGCTGGTTACTTTGCTTGGCTTGTTCAGTTATCTGAAATTACTTGGTTTCTTTTCCCAGTTGGATATAACTTCCAAAATAAGCCATTTTTTACAGCTGAAGCTCTTATCAGGAGACAATGAGGATCGCGTGCGTCATCACCACCGGCGTCCCTAACCACTATCGTGTGAAATAAACTTTGTGAATGAGAAAAAAAACCAAGTCCGCGCAGAAATTGGAACCCGGGTCCCCAGGGTACCAGCCCAGTGTTATACCACAGGGAATGCCGGTGCTTGAAACTTTCCTGAAAACTACGCCTAGGCTGGCTTGACGTCGGGAAATAAACCGCCTTAATAGGAGTGATAAAGAGTTTTAGGACAGCGAAGGAGCAAGCAACGCCAATTGCATAAAGCGGTGGTCGCCGAATAGTACAACCAATTATACTAAACCTTCGGGCATAATTCTTCATCGTTGTAAGCCACAGCACGAAATACACTGCACAAAATTTCTTGTATGTCTGTAGCGTGTACCACACTTCCCCGAAAAATGATAAAGGATGACATACTGATGCTTGCCCAATACAGAAAAAAATTATGATGATTTATGACAAAGTGAGTACCCTGCAAGTGCGTTTGCAGCAGTAACCGAATGTTTAAGAAAGTTCGGCAGATCCCACGTACATTGGGAATCGAAGTTATGAGATGCATAACGATGCAAAGTGAATGTGTTTTAATTTTTTATTGAACGAGGCGTTATCAAGCAGTGATCAATATATACACATACGTTAAACAGCCGCATATGTTTTATATTGGCAGTTGTTTCAGTTGTGGAACGGTGCCAACAGCAACAATAATACCAGAAACACCAGAAGTGGTATACGCTGGTATAAAGCGTTGGTGTTTGCGCTGGGGCTTGCAAGGATGGTAGCCCTCGACGCTGCTATGTTACTCAACTGCGGCGGATAGCACCTAACTACAATTAAGGTTACGCCGACATGATGTCTGTATCATAGGAGTATATATGTAATGTTTATAAAATATAATAGCCAGTACTGCAGCCTGAGTGGACGCTTCACAAACATTTATTATTCGCATTCGTCTGGTCAAGGCAGTCTATGTCAGCTCTTTTTTAATGCTGGAGCGTTGAAATTACACAGAGAGAGAGAGAAAGAGAGAGAGAGAGAGAGAGAGAGAGAGAAAGAGAGAGAGTGAGAATTTATTTTCAGAAATGTAGAGAGGTTGGCCTGAGCTATAGTTTGCTCTGGCCTGCTAGTCTACACTGGGGAAGGGTGACTGGGGAGTGAAAGAGTGATGAATGACGATGATTCACGCGAGTGTATTCTCACCGTTCCTGTGTAGATATGAAATGCCCGTCACCTGTGGCACTTACGCGCATACCAGTGGCACATACCCGCCTTCGGGTATGTGCCAATGTTTTCAGGAAAACGTTTGACAAGGTATGCGACGAGATTATGGCATTATTCATATGTTGACCAGCGCGTCGTATTCGTCAAACCATCTTACCCCCCCCCCCCTTACTAATTTATGTGTGCCCCAAGTTAAGGAGGTGATCATGAAAGCACCTGGTCTTAGGCCGCCAGATAGATAGATAGATAGATAGATAGATAGATAGATAGATAGATAGATAGATAGATAGATAGATAGATAGATAGATAGATAGATAGATAGATAGATAGACAGACAGACAGTACGCACAGAAATGCTTCGTTTATAAAGGATCTGAAAGGCTGCTCTACCAACTTTCGCTGTGACTTGAAAAAGTTATTTTCGCTGCAAAGGTGAAGCAACGAATTCTGTTCAGGTCTGGAAGGCAGCGTTCGACGTACGGTCGTAGCACACCCCCAATCCTGGCAGATAACGACAGGACTTGCAGTGAAACCTCGTTTACTTTAGTACATGAGTTTTAATAACCGAATTACACGTTTTCTTCGTTTGCAGATATTGGTTATACAGTTCGATTACATAGTCCTAGCCACAAAAGGCAGTGGCGTGCGACTTACTGGTGAACACAGCTCTGCTCAACTGGTGACCTTCTTGTCACACCATGGTGACGTAGCTGCCGGGTGTTCCAATCCGATAATCCGCGTTGGGCCAGATAACGGTGAAAGACACAGTTTCGTATTCGAACTCAAAATAACGAACTAGCGGCAGAATTGTGATAGTAAGTTAATTCGATGGTCCCGTGAAAAACAACAGGCGGTTTGAAACTTCCAGCGCTAAAGCCCAAGAATGGGCAATCGAAAAGAACGCGCAGTTATACAAAGGACAAGCGCGAACTATCAAATGTCACAGGAGTGACATATTCGTGTTTCAGGAGAGCGCTGCAAACGTCTACTATGCAGAATCCAATGCACATACATATTTCTCTTTCTTTTAAACTGTCCCCCTCTGTGGAACAGTGACTATAGGGTGCTCGGCTGCTGATCTTAAGGTCGCGGCTTTGCAAAATTTTGCCGGTAACTGCTGCCGCAATAAATAACAAGATCGATTACAAGTCATGCAAGACCATTAACTCTAGTCGTGAAAGAATTTCTCGTTGCGCGAGGTGAAATACGGAAACGGGAAGGCACACATGGACATATTCCGGTTTCAGTATTTCACCTCGCCCTACTAAAATTTCTTTCAAACGCATCAGCAACAAGCCGGCATTGCAAATTTCGTCACCGTGAACGTGTGGGCCTGGAACCCAGCATGCCTAGCTGTCAA
The DNA here is from genome assembly GCF_043290135.1 of Rhipicephalus microplus. Classification (NCBI taxonomy): domain Eukaryota; kingdom Metazoa; phylum Arthropoda; class Arachnida; order Ixodida; family Ixodidae; genus Rhipicephalus; species Rhipicephalus microplus. The sequence continues at coordinate 14,681,747 of NC_134709.1, read as the reverse complement.
GTCAGGAGCAGCATGACTTTCACGTCAGTTACGTAACGTGCCAAGCCATGCGAACTTGAAGGAAACAATGCGCCGACATTGTTTAGAGACCTGGGCCGTAGCTACGCTGGATTGGACGATCATGGCGGCAAAAAAACCCTTGATGTTGCATTCCAACAACTGTTTGATAGCCGTCTTCCTTCCCAGAAAGCCATGGGGCAAAGACAGTTCAACGTGATAAGAACGTCATCGCTCAATTTTTTTTTTTTGTTCTCGTTCAGTCTGAGGCATGTGGTCCTTTTGGTCTCGAGCGACGAGAGAAAGAAGCGCAGCGAAAAAAAAAAAACATTCCGAACTTACTTCCAATCAGAAACCATGCACACACGCCTATGCGTCATGCGCAGGCGAGACGCATCCCTCAATTGTACGCACCTTGAGGTCGGTGTTCATACGCCATCCGTAGTACTCCCTTCCCATGTTCTCCACGAGGACGATGAGGTTTTCCCCTTTCTTAACAGGAATCGTGTCCGCATACTTGTAGGACCCATAACTGACGTAGTGGTTGTAGAAGATGAAAAGCTTGCCTCCGGCCCGCACGTATGCGCGGTCCCGTATATAAGGAATCCAGAGATGGCCCGTGCCATAAGTGAACAGATTTACTGTAGTGGTGCACATCAGAAACCCGGAGCTGTGATTCATCTTTTCGAATGACACCGGGTCGACCGCCTGCTTTTGCACGAGCCACCCTTTCTTTCGGAAGTGATTCATCATGTCCTCCAATGATATGTAGTTGTTCAGCTGAACGTTGCCGATATTCAGCTTGGACGTGTTTCTGGGCATGTCTCCATTGGGCACGTGACCCAGGTAACTGGTCGTCAGGTTACGTATGTCGTAGTAGATGGACCTGATGTCGCCATCTTCGCTAACAGGCGCCCCGTAGTCGTAACTGGTCGTGAGGGGAAAACCGAGGCCCTTGGGTGCTTTGAAGCCGAAGTTTGTACCACCGATGAACATGTAGAAGGCTACCGAGGCGTTGCGAGTCATCAAGAGCTTGTAAGTGTTCAGGATGACGTCCTTTGTCTTGAAGTTGTGCGAATAGCCCCAGTAATCCATCCAACCGGTGTAATACTCGGGGACCACCATGGGCGCCGGCTTGGGATTTGCCGATTTGATGACATTGAAGGAAGTGTCTACTCCGTAGTGCGGTGGTAAGTTACCGGCGACCAGAATGTCGCGCACCTTGTCGCAGGCGTAAAACGAGGGAAACGGAAAGTTTGTGCGGAAATACACCAAGTCCTTGCCCAAGTGAGACTCCATGACGTTCAACAAGTGCTCCATGTGCGAGTGGTCGCACCTGCCCAAGTGGCCGTACTCGTTTTCGACTTGTACAGCGAATATGGGGCCCCCGTTTTGATACAGATGTGGTTTCAGCATGGGAAGGAGCTTGCCGAACCACCGGTCTGCTGCCGCCGTGTAGTTTTTGTCACTGGACCTTATCACCATCTTCGGATCGTCTCGTAGTAGCCAATATGGTAATCCGCCGTATTCTCTCTCACCGCATATGTATGGTCCCGGACGGACCAAGGCCAGGAGACCCTGTTGCTTGATCTCTTCAATGAAGGCGTTGAGATCGTACATGTCTTCGAAGTTGTACACCTGGGGTTCCGGCTCGTGCCCGCTCCACTCGATATAGAAGGAGACCGTGTTAAGGCCGGCCATCTTGACTTTGTACAGTCGGTCCTTCCAGTATGCTCTCGGGACTCTGAAGTAGTGCATCTCACCCGACACGAAGCGAAACGGCTGACCGTCCTTCACAAACATCGCCCGCGTGTGGTCGACGACGATTGAACGCTGCTGGGCACGCACCTGCATGAACAGGACGCCGGCGCACAACAAGGCTACGCGAACTCGTCCCGTCATACCGTTTTTTTTCAATGGTAAGAGGCTATATATGTGCACACGTCAATGCCTCTACAAACTTTCGGTCATGAAAAGTAAGCTTGTTCCGGTGTTCGCTATTGCGCTGGCGTGATATCGTAACCATATATCCCAAAAGAGTGGCCTCTCTACAACCTCCTTACATTAGGCATCAGCTGGATCATGGGAATTGAGATTAGAGAAGGTCCACCGATGGTGTTGATGCGTTGTCGAACATTATTATGACTTTTCTACATATAAGGATGGCTCGAAACGTGAATGCACGAGAACATCGACATCATTGCGTTTCTTTTGAGTGCGCTGTCTTCAAGGAAACGTTCCACCGTTCGGGCTGAGGGGGAAAATACAGCTGTGATAAGTTCGGTCAGCATGTGTTCGTATTTTACTTTACATCGTTTTACTTGTTCACGTTTCGCGGAATATATAAAGGACAGCTTGGAAGCTACGTCACGCTGCGCATCTGATGCGTTCGTCTGGTAAAAAGGACATCTTTTATTACCACCTGCCTTGAACACGTGTATTGTGCGTGCGTTTCGCGCTCCCGTGCACGCTCAAGTCAACGGCACCACAGATTTTTTTTTTTTTTGGCATATTCTTGGGTGACGAGCTATATTTCTAGCGGAACCGATGTAGCATGAACGCAAGAATGACAATGGAAGTAATTGCACGTGTTATTACGTGACACTTTTTATGGCTTATAAGGGCATTGCATGAGATGACACAAGATATAACTTTTTTTTTTCGGGCGCCATAGTTTTTCTGTTTGTGGTGTAATATGCGTTAAGTATCTTGCTTTGGCATGTTTCAGCTTTATGGCAGCTCTGAGTTCTTGAATATTTGAGTTGTCCCATGCTATACTTTAAATTTTTTCAGAAGTACTCTTTCACGTAAAATTTTATGAACGATTACATGTTCAGTCTAATCACGAACGCTTTTGTTAATGGCGCCTTGCATCACTTATCCCACGTAATCATCAAATGCCCTCAGTACCTAAGTATCGGAGCTTGGTGCCTTAACAGCCTCAAAGATGTTTCTTCTCGGATCCGTCAAGAAGGACCGGAGTAGCGGGATTTCTTCGCTTGCTTCAAACGTTTTTCATCTCCCCTCGTCCCGTCTAACACGCTGGAAATCGTTTCAGGAGCATTGAAACGGTTGTCTGCGCGTCTCATGACTTTCATAATGCGGAATGGGACAAGGCCGCTATCCCACGCCATCGTTCCTGCAGCATGTTCGTTATTGTAGCTACTCTGTAATGTTATCTGGCTGCCCCGAGGTGCCACCACGTGCCTGCGGTACCCTTCAAATATGGAGGGCGCCGCAGGCACATGGTGGCACCTTGTGGCAAGAAGCGTAAATGCTCTGAACGCCACCTTTGGTCTGCAAGCTATTGACTAATAGGATGATATCTGCTGTGTGACGTCAACGAGCAGGCACTGCCAGCTCCGAAGAGGGCGCGTAAGAAAATGATGTATAAGCGCTTCGCATCGCAACTCATTGCTTTGCAACGATTTGACCGAGATGTACAAAGCAGTGTCTGCTTTCTGGTAACTGAGTTTTTTAACACTTTAGAAGGGTGGTTGACGACCCTTTAAAATCTTGCCGTGAGTTTTACGAATTCCAGTGCCAAAGAGCCTGACGATATGCTATGGGAGCAGCATCTCTATGCAGTTCATCGTGTTCATATGTGCTCACTTATCTCCAGCGTTGTATAATAAGTAGATAAATAAAGAATACTTTATTCCGGTATTTATAAGAAGATAATACATATCTCAGTCAGTTGTGCTCTTTATCTACGACGGAAAATTGTTTTTGAACAATTAAAGGCAGCTAATCGTCGCTCGTCAGTTTCAGAATACATTTAGCGCCGACGTTGCTTGTATTGCAGTGTCACGGATAATTGGGCTAGTCGATACTCATTCATTTTGAGACTGGATAAGGCGCGCACAGTACACGGATACTAGAAGGAAATACGCGCACAACGCGGGTGCGTACTCGTAACTACTGTTTCTCCGAAAGAAAAGCGCGTGTCTCAAGATCAGACTTACTGATTGCTGATGATATATGAAAATTCATCTCCTGATAATGTGATGAAGGGTGCACTTACGCATTTCCCCTGGCATTTTTAATATGAAACGCCCCTATCAGCTCTCTGGTGGTCTGATATGGGTATTTCCGTAGAATAGCGGCATTGTGGGAGTGCAACCGCGCGAGCTCTGATGTTGGGGCATGTGCGAACTGTCTTCTCGATGCGAAGCGTCTAATGCTCGACCTATATCTGGTGTGCGGCGTTACCACCCTTGCTGCGCATGCGTGACTCCTCCGCCTCTCTCTATCCTCTCCTACCCCCCTCCCTTTCTTCGCCATTGTCACAGAACGAGCGCTCAAAAAGGGCGCGCCACCAAATTCTCGCCACGAAGCGCCAGAGTGACGCCGCGAGGTCAAGCATAAAAAAAAAGAAAACAAACATCCAACGACTCCCCGGGCGCGCGCCTGTCCCCTCGAAAGCGTGGCTTCGCCGACGAACCTCTTCTCCCCACATCGGCGACCGAGCAAGCACTCGAAGTTTCTAGATGGAAAGGGGCGGGGTATGCCGGGTTGGGTCATCCGACCTTTCCCCCAGCCTTCGCTGCGCATCGCGCCGACGAAATGATGAGAACTTTCTGGAATCGCGCGCGGAAGGTATTTAACCGAGCAGCGAAGATGAGAGAGGAGGAGAAGGCGGAAGTTAGCGCCAGAGCGCGTAGGGTATTCCGCCGTGTAGTCGGCGAAGGTTTTGTCCGTAGAGACAAAGCAGGAGAAGAAGATGATTTCCACCTGAGGGGTGACCACTCGAGCTACAGGCAAGAGTGTGTGTTTACCGCTATCGAGCGAAGACGCGTGGCAACAGCTGCGTGTGTGAAGCCGGCGTTTTTCCGGCGAAGAAGTTTGAAGCTTGGAGAGTGGCCAATTGAAGACGCGAGGTTTCCTGGAAGAGAAACTTCGGCGAGGTTTCCTGGAAGAGAAACTTCAGGGTGTTAGGAATTTGGCTCTGTCGCGATGGTAGCGGTGGCGAAGAGCGGCTAGACGTCGAGCGGACTTCGATGAAGCCTTAGCCCGAAGGTGAAACAGGGAGGCAATCCGTTTTTAAAACAGCAACAAAAGTTTACTGTAGCTGGTTGTCGTTTTACAGAGCCGGCCAGCACGACAACGTCGGCTGGGGCAAAATCTCCTAACATGGGGCCGGCTCGGCCTTAAATAGCGTCTTTTGTCCATTCTCTCCGACCAGTTCTCGGGCTCGGAGGGGGAGACGTAGCCATACCCGGAACTGCAAAGTGGTTCGGCGGAGGAAACGACGTTATCCCCGGACTGCACGGTTCTCCTGCACAGAAGGCGGCGCTGGGAGGGGGGGGGGGGAGACAGTTCGTCGAAACAGGGCTAGATCTTGGGAGACGTGCTCCCGAACGAGGAACATGTCTGTGGCACAACAGCACCCCCGCCGCCAGACAATGCATCCGGAGTTTTGAGCCGTCAGCACGGCTCGGAAGGAGGGATGCTGGTTGACCGTCGGTAGCCGTTCCGCTCTCTCCGCCTGTTGAGATTTCCATAGGCCAGCAGAGGTTCACTGGAACGACGGAGTCGAACACAAAGCCGAACCACTCTGGCCAAAGCAAGCACCCTCCAGATGCTGATCAAATCGCCAGACCAGCAGGAACCAAATGTTTCCTCGAGATTACGCTGGGCTAACAAATAGCATCACGAGCAACGAATCTCGGGAGGAATACACAATGCGGACACACCTTTAGCTAAGTGTCAGTGCATGACACCGCTAAACCAAACAGAATTTTTTTGTTTGCAAGCGATTCTCAATTGTGACTTAGGCAGAGTCTGGACGATCGAAGCTGCTGAGTTTAACTCAATTTGGCCCCGTAACTACAATTTAGAATACCAAGCAATTATGAATCACGCACATTGGCGTCACTTGCAAGCGTCAGACTGTTAAACATAACAAAGTGAAAGTTAACCTACACTGACACGCTTACCAACACGTAATGCCAAACAAAGAAGGTATTTTAAACAGGGCTTTTACTCAGCCTTCTCTGTTAAAATAAAACACGTCAACTGTTACCTTTCGAGATATAAGCAAAACAAAAGTAATGAACCAAACGGATGAATGATATCTGCTTTTGCGACGACAAGAAAAGTAAAACTTACAAAAATTTAGAACCATTCCTTGCTCATCGGCAGACGACAAAACTAGAAAAAGTTATTCCCAAAACTAAACACAAAGTACACTCTTGGTATTGGCAGGGCAGCACTCTCTCAGACGAACTCTGGGGAGTCGTGCACTCCACAGCTTTTGAGGGTTGCGGTCTGGACAAAAGGACGACGAATCGACCTGTTCGCCGAACTCAGTAGCAGCGACTTTTGACCCGCAGCCGCTGAACTCGAAGAAAGGGGCATCTGCACTGCCTCGTTTACGCCGCCCGTTCGACCAGTGACCCTTTCGCCACGGTGGGGAAAAATCGCTTGTGTTACAGCTCAAGCCCTCGCAACGTTTCCCCACTTGCTTGCATCTACAAGGCAGAGAAAAGGATGAGACCAGGCGGTGATTTCGGCGTTCCAATTTCCTTGAATTTTGGTCTTTGTTGACGTGCTTCCCGCCTAATCTCCATCTCAGTGATGGTCTGAGCTTCAAACATTTCCTGCAGGGCCCTTTCGCGATCCTACGCCTAGCCCTGAACCTGGCGTAGCGAATGAAGACGTCACAGCACTTAACAGCTGCTTTAACATGTTTGATGCCTCTCGTCTCTTCCGCGCTACGCTTTTGCCGACGCTTTTTTCTCTTCGAATGGCTAGGAATGGTGGAAGCCCCGACACACTTATTCAGAAGTGCACTGCCTTCGACAGGCTCTGCCAAAACTCTATGCGGCTGAAGCAACTTATCTTTGTGGGGAGTCGAAGTTCCCAATTTGTTGGCTAGCGTTTCCTGGCACCCGGTGCTAGCGGTCTCTGCCTGTGGCGTAACGGGAGGCCCGATTAATTTAAGGCTAACAAAGGCGCTTACAGAGCTTTCAATCGGTGGGGGTCTATCGCTGTCGTGGATAGCCCTTTTTCTACGGCCTTCGAAGTCGGCCTCATGCTCTCTTTTTCGAGATTTACTCTGCAGCGCATCCTGCTCAAGCTTTTGTCGACAGTCTCCAACCTGAAGCGCCTTACGACGCGACTTGTCGTCAAGCTCTTTTTGACGCGATGCATCTGGATCATGTGCGCTGCGAAGCGGCTCCGTCTCTAGCGCCTCGCGACTCTCTTCGGCGTCCCGCTCTCTCTGGCACACTTCTGCGGCTTGTGCTTCGCGACGGGCCTCAGCTTCCATAGCTTTTCGGCATGCCTTATCTTTACGCGCTTCTCGACGCGCTTCTACTTCTAGCGTTCTTCGGCGAGCCTCAATTTCACGCGCTTCCACCTCGATCACTTTACGCCGCGCCTCATCTCGCTCTTTCTGACGCACATCGGCGTCCTGCGCTTTGCGATGGGCCTCAATTTCTAGCGCTTTGCTGCGCGCTTCAGCGCTGTACTTGTACGCTCCACTTTCGCAGTCGGTAGTACTCATTGAAGCAAAGTGGCGGAACAAAGCGTATTTAACCCTATCAAAGTCATGCGCTTCCTCGGTGGATAAGCACTCCAAAACGCTTGCGACTTTGCACGGAAGCAATGTGGCAAGCTTTTCCGACCATAAGTCTCGCCCAACACCAATATCGTCGCAGACCCTTTCAAAACTAACGAGAAAAGACACGATGTTGTCGTCCATTCTGAAGGGCCCGAGCCGGTATTGTGCTCGCTGCCACTTAATCACTTGAATTTTATGATCAAGCTCTTCCATTCTGAGAGCATGCTCTCTCCTTTTTCTGCTCTCCTCGGTGTTCCATTGTTCGCGCCTTTGAGCTTCTTCGGCCTTCCGCTGTACCTCACAGATGAGCTCCCAAAACTCGTCAGCTTCCTCAGCCGTCACATTCTCTGCCCGCATCACCTCGAGAATCGCTTCCCTTGTTTTAGCGAACCCGGTGGAAATCCCCATGGCTCGACAAATTTCGAGGAGGTCCTGCACCAGGTACTGCTCCATCGCGATCTCGTTTCTCGTGATGCTCTGCTATTGATATTCACCGTACTCTAAAGCTAATCTCATGGTTTAGAGCACGTGAATATTAAATTATAACCAACAAAACAAAACAAAACACTCTCCTAACATCTTCCTGTGCTAGAGAGGTCTGGCGAAATGAACAGTAAACGTTGGGCACTCACCCAACCAAAGTAGCCGACGATGATCCAACTCGTGGCTGCCGTCGACCAGTGTCAGGCCTTCAGGGATCCGGTCCAACTTGCCAATGTTGATATCCGGGGTTGCTTGTCCCAGCTTGCCGAACGATGTGAACAGGGTAGCGTATCGCAGCGTAGCCAAACGCTATCACGGCGGTCGTCCTCGTGCTCAGAGATCCGATCCAACTTTTCAGCCGTTGAGATCGGGGTAGCGGGTCCCAGAGCAGCAAAACGTTGAGGACAGGGGTCCGATCCGGCGTGCCAAATGTAGGATATCGTATCCCGAAGCTGCCAACCACTGTTATGAATTTTGCTCTGTCGCGACGGTAGCGGTTGCGGAGAGCGGCGAGCCGTCGAGCGGACTTCGATGAAGCCTTAGCCCGAAGGTGAAACAGGGAGGCAATCCGTTTGGAAAACAGCAACAAAAGTAGCGTTTACTGTAGCTGGTTGTCGTTTTACAGAGCCGGCCAGCACGACAACGTCGGCTGGGGCAAAATCTCCTAACATGGGGCCGGCTCGGCCTTAAATAGCGTCTTTTGTCCATTCTCTCCGACCAGTTCTCGGGCTCGGAGGGGGAGACGTAGCCATACCCGGAACTGCAAAGTGGTTCGGCGGAGGAAACGACGTTATCCCCGGACTGCACGGTTCTCCTGCACAGAAGGCGGCGCTGGGAGGGGGGGGGGAGACAGTTCGTCGAAACAGGGCTAGATCTTGCGAGACGTGCTCCCGAACGAGGAACATGTCTGTGGCACAACAAGGGGCAGCGGAACGACAACAACGCTGGACTTTGAGTGAGTGATTCTCGGAAGAGTATCATCCAGACTTTTGTTCCAAGAACTTTGGACTGAATAGGTTTTCTATCTCTTTAGTCTTTAAGTGTCTTCGTTGTTCAATGCATGCGACTGCATTGTAGTGCGTATTGTTGTCTGTGTCCGTTGTTTCGAGTGTGGCTGATTGTACTGTGTAGTACGTTGTTTAGTGGGTGACATATTGTATTCAACTATTGTGGAGTGTGCATACTTGTGTATTGTTTTTGATCTGCCATTATTGAGAATATAATTTTGTTTGTCTATCAACCCTCGGCTCTGACTTGTTCTTTGGGCCACAGCCGGCGTCCGCTGGCGCGCCAAAAAAGACCACTTCTAAATTGTCCACGCTTTCGTGGTGCGGTTCGGGGGGCCGGTACTTCGGCCCTTGGAATTAGCCCGGCGATCGCCTCCCTAATTAACGGGACCTGTGTGACAGCCATACAGCGCCGACGCAGGCAGCGTTTACTAGTTTGCGCTCACCATTAATGGATGTGTTGTGCTTTCCTTTTCCTATTCTTGTGAAATGAGGGTCATCAGGCGTAGTAACGGGGTTTCGAGATGTGTCGTTCGTCGTTAGTATGATTTCGATGATGTAATTACTGGAGATAATGAGCACTGATATCGAGTACGGAAGAACTTCCGCTAGCCATCCGATCATCGAAACCATTTCATCATACTGAGGGGAACAGGGCAACACACGGGACCAAGAAAGAATGAACACATGACACATGCGCTGAAGAACAACTGTGTGTAAATTTATAACACCTTAATATATATAACTGTGTAACTGTAGACGAAATAAAACCATTACGTGCGCATAAGGATGAAAAGCAAAATTAACCACCCACGAGTGAAAATATCTAAGTTGACCACTCAAAAACATGATCTATTTTTCCAAGAGCGCAAGTGAAAGGTCACTGATGCGCATTCTTCCTTTCGTCTTGACATGAAAAGCCTCGTTGATTTGGTGCTCTGTCTTGTTACGATATCTTGAGAGTATCTTGGAATCACGAAAGAGTGGTGCGCATTCGCACGAGGAGCAATGGGTTGCCAATTTGCTGCTTGTTGATTATTGGCGCGCCCCTCTCAGGCGGTGGTTTCAACAGTGACCGGTGTGTCCAGTGTAGGACAGACCACGGGACAACGAAATGTCGTGCACTACGTTGCTCACGCATTCAACGTACTCCGTACGCAGCGGGCCAGGCCCGGGCCGGAAACTCTGGCCCGTGCAGTGCTCTAAGACATGCTGTAGCTGCGTTCTCATGCTTCATGGGATCTCTGTTTACGCAACTGATGAACATACATTCTCTCCGTGACAGCGCCGTGGATATACGGTTAGATTTCTTTATGATAAGTTTCAATAAGTTGAGCGACGTTATTTGACAAGTCAGCGTTACTGGTTCGTCCTCAATCGATTTTGCGAGTATTTCTGAAAAATGAGTATGCAATGCAAAAAAACAAAAAAAAAAACACGAGTCTAACACGATTCGTTGTAACGTTCTGAGAATTCATGGCATATTCGATGCATTTACGGGGTGGTGGTTGAGGGGCAAGGATGTAAAAAGTTCTCAGGCCACACTGCCATAGGAATACATGGGACAGTCGCTTGGGAACGTTGTACCGACCCTGTATATAGTAACATTTAGCTCAACTAAATGACACAACGAATGTTACATGCAGGACACATCACAGCTCGCCATAGAATATAAGGTCACTTCAGAGTATATAGCGCTGCGCCATGTCCTATTTCTTGTGTCACTTTGATGCGCTGAAGGTTACTGCATGCACACGAGTCGTCTTGCGTAATGTAAGTTACGGCTGGTTAAATAAGGGCGTGACATCTTACCTTTTAAATCAGATCGTAGTGAACCCTAATAGAAGTCTTGAGAGCAGCCTGCGCGGGAGCCGTGGTCAGTCGTAGCGTGTGTGCTTGTTTGTTCGTCAACAGACCCGCTAAACAACGTTGAACAACTTAAGAAAAAGCCACGAATGTCTCCTCAATTCCTAAAGGTGGCCGTCGGCTGCGTCGATGTCGACATTATAGTGATGTGAAAAATCGTCATAACTAGACTTCACATACCCGAAATTCTTACGTCATTAGGACAACATGATGATATTATATACCGTGACGCGTCATGATGACGTGATCACGTGATATTTCTACTCGGGCAGATGTGGGACGATTGGGAAAGCACTGAGAAATTACGTCACGTGGGATTTCGGTGTTCGCACTGCCGCCTACCTCGGGGGCAAACTAAATTCACATTTGGTGCTTAAAATTAATCGATGGGTGGGAGGGGTGTAGCGTCAGTACTGCTGACCAAAGCATTACGCGGGCCATGGTTTTCGGGCCTACCCGGCCCAGGTCCGGAACTCAATCACGTCTGTCCGCCTGAACCCGCCCTGGTCACTCAAAAAGCTACACGCGGTACCCGGGTGTGCATGGTCAGAACCCGAGGACAACTTTCCCTATGATGACGACAACATACGACAGCATACGATATAATACGACAGCGCGGGTCCCTAAACTACTTGAAAACTAAGGCAGCCTAGCACTAGCAGTGCCAAGCCTGACGGAACATTGTAGCTAAGCGGCCTTTATTTTTTTTGTTCCTCTTTTATTTCTCTTTCTCTTAATTTTCGTTCTATTTTTAATGTCTCAGTTTCTAGCTACTTCTTACTTTTTTCTCCATTTCTCTCTCCTATTTTTTATCTCTGTGTCGCAGTCGATCTGTATATTTTGCACTCTTTCCTGTTCTTTATCTTCCTGTCTATATCTAGCTTCGACCGCCTGTCTCTTTCTACCTCTTTCTGTCTTTTCCTCTGTTTCTTCTCTTTTTGTGTTTTTCCTTTCCATCTGCGTATTTCTCTCTCGACCTTTGTCTTCCTTAACTTCGGATTTTCTTCTTTCGTTTCTTTCTAACCCTTCCTTTATCTCCCTCTTTGTACTCTTTTTTTTTCATGTTCATACGTATTATTGTATCCCACGCCGGACAATTCGGCGCAGCAGGAGAGGGCACACAGGGCATGCGTACCTGCTCGGGGAGCGAAGCCGAACTAGAACACGAAAAAACGCGAGCAAGGTAGAGGCAATTCATGATGATGATAGTTTCTGAGAACACGTGTAACGGCGTAACGAAAACCATAACAGGTGGACCGCAAAGCTCGGTTCTTCGCGTGTCATGTGCAACCTTCAGGGCCTCGGTTTATCTATGTTGGCCATTAGGATTGGCTCGTCCACCAACATGACTGTGCGGTTCGTTGGCGCTTCTTCGGTCTCGAAGAGAAGCAGGTGGTTCTCTTCCGGGTGAGGCCTCAGGTACACACCCGGAATGTACAGCGTCACCTGCGCATGAGAGAGAGTTAGGTGAATACAATGGTGTGACTCTAGGAGGAAGAAGCCGAGACACGTTCGCAAATTGACTCGAAGCAGGTTTGACGTCGGGAGAGGAGTCGCGTTATAACGAGGAATAAAGGGTCGCTCAACAGCAAAGAAACAACCAGTTGTGACATAATATGAATCGTGACGTGTGGGTCGCCGAATGCTGCAACTCTTTACAAAAGCTTGATCTTGTTCATCTATTAACTGTGGCGCATAACCACTGTGGGGTGGAGTGCGGATATTACAAACGCTTATGGCATGAATCTTTGTCGTCAGCCACAGCAGATGAAAATTGCACAAAGTTTCTTGCAGGCTTGTAGCAGGTACCACGCTTCTCCGAAGAATGACATAACGAATGCCTGCCTACAAGACAACGATTATTGGTGTAGTGGGTACCCTGCAAGTGTGCTTGCCGGAGCTACCCAAAGATTGTTAAAAAAAGGCTCGTGAAGGACGCTCTTTCCGCTTTCGCTGTGACAATGCTGCGCGTACAGCGCAGGGCTAGTGGTTTTTTTTTTCTATTTAATTTTTTTTTATTTTCAGATGGTCGTTTTCGTTTGACATTAGCACCTGCGGTACACAATGTTAATCTTGCCCAAACCCTGTGGTGCGTCTTCGAGTATTAAGAACTTTTCAGATCTGAAGCTGTGATGATGATGATGATGATGATGATGATGATGATGATGATGATGTGTGGTTAAATGTCCCCATACCACCATATGATTATGAGAGACGCCGTAGTGGAAGGCTCTGGAAAGTTCGACCACCTGGGGTTCTTTAACGTGCACCCAAATCTGAGCACACGGGCCTACAACATTTCCGCCTCCATCGGAAATGCAGCCGTTGCAGCCGGTATTCGACCCCGCGACCTGCCAGTCAGCAGCCGAGTACCTTAGCCCCTAGACCACCACGTCGGGGCAGTTCTGAAGCTGTTCCTCATGGCATATAGCGCTATTGAGATGTCCTTTAATGATTTTAATGAGGAAACGCAATCGCGCAATTTATTTTCCCATCCGAGGTGCGTTTTAGTTAGTATTCGCCACCAACCACGAGACACGCTGTAATGACAATCTAACACTGAATTGTCTGCAGTTGCCATCCTTCCATCCGTTTGCCGTCCATCATGTGATGGCAATTAGAAAGAAATCTAGCCTCTTTGTTTTGAACTACTTCTAATTTTAAAGGGAACACCTATATATGCCTTATCGAAGGAGAAAATGTTATTCCTGGCGTCAGCTGCATCAACACGAGCGATATTAGAAACCGTCAATATGTGATAACGTCAGCCTATGACGTCATGACGTCCCATATATTCAGGCTGCACGACATCGTAAGCGTGCCATCACCGAATGAGGTACAAAGAAGCCCGATCCCTGAGGCCGGATAAAACCATCTCCTTGGATTACATTCGTGCAGCCAAATGCATGACGGACTTTATTGAGGCCTTAGTGCCTCACAAAACGCTAAAATTGACAGTTGGTGTGTCGTGTCGGCAGCGTCAACACTAATGACTGAAGAAAAATCACAATCACGAGATAACTTCACCACATGCCGTCGTTATGCCACTGATCGACACGATTTTGACGTGATCATGACGTCGCATGATGTCACGTCACATGATGGTGTAACATGAGTAGAGACGAGGGACGTGACGTCGTGAAGGCGGCTGACGTGGCCGTGCCAGTCTCGCCGCTTTGTTCTCCCCGGGTCGAAGTTCAGCGGTGGCTGCAGCCTGCGTCCAACATGGAAGTTGCGTGTTGGACGTAGTCGTGTGTCGGACCCGGCCTCTTCTAGCACGCGCCTCCAGCTCCGAGCACAAGCAGCGCGAGAGGCGCAGCGTGGTGAATAATGAATGAGTCGTTATGATGATGATAATGAAGGTGCTACAATGTCATCACATCACATCACATAGTCACTTGCTCAAAGGTTGGATCATCGCGGAGGCCATGTAAAATCAAGGCAGGAGCGAAAACATTGCAAGCAATGCAAAGTCACGCTAGATGCTGAAGGCTTCCGCAGGGTGGTGGGGGAGGTTCAATACATACAGTGAGCTGAAAAGGGGGGCTGCGCCTCCGCATAAAGTGCAAATATTAACTTGAAAAAAGAATCTTGAACACTATTAACACATAATCAAGAATAGCTCTTTATTTATTTATTTATTTATTTATTTATTTATTTATTTATTTATTTATTTATTTATTTATTTATTCATGTTACCCTACAGACACCAGAAGAGCACTGAGTAGGGGGGGGGTTACAGAAAAATCACAACAACATAAAGCATAAAAATAAATATATCGAAGAAAACGAAGAAAATTTCACATTGGAAGGGAGAAGAACAAACACTATAAGCAAATGCAGCAAAAAACAAAATGAAAAAATAAAGCATCTTTATACAAAATCAAGAGAAGATATAAATTTGCAGTAGCTCACGAAATTTGGCCGGATCTCTCACAGAAACAATTTCATCCGGAAGGCTATTTCAAACTGCGATGGCGCGTGGCAATGCAGAATTATTGAATGACTGAGTGTTGCCGAAGACGCGTCTGAAACTGAGATGATTATGAAGTCGACTAGATGTACGCGAAGGAATGTCAAGCGATAGACGACTGGTCCACGAGTTGTAGTAGTACTTATGGAGGAGGCATAGACGGGTGAGAGAGCGGCGGGAATCCAATTTAGTAAGGGCAATATCGCGTTTGATTTGGGTGATGCTGAAGTGGCGGTTATACATTGAAGTGATGAAGCGGGCTGCACGATTTTGGATGGATTCCACTTTATCTATTAGGTATTGTTGATGCGGAGACCGGATCGATGAAGCGTATTCCAGCTGAGGACGTACAAACGTTTGGTAGGCCTGCTGCCGAATGATAGATGGGGAATGATGCAGATTCCGGCGCAAGAATCCCAGAGTTCTGTTTGCTTTCGCGCATATCTTGTCGATGTGAGTACACCAGGCAAGATTAGTACAAAGATGGACACCAAGGTATTTGTATGTAGATGAACGGGGAATTACAGCTGAACAGATAGAGTAAGAAAAGTTAAAAACCGATTTCTTACGGGTGAAAGAAAGTGCGCAGCACTTAGATGTGTTAAGCGTCATTTGCCAACGGTCACACCACTGATTTATTAAGTCGAGGTCCTTTTGTAAATGTACGTGGTCTTCTTCAGAGTTAATAGTTCTGTACACTACGCAGTCATCCGCGAAAAGACGAATTGAGGAAGAAATGTTACAAGGCAAATCATTAATATAAATCAGAAAAAGAAGAGGGCCTAATACACTGCCCTGGGGCACACCTGATGAAACAAATGAAGTAGACGAGCTGAAGTTATTGACAAATGTAAACTGCTGTCGATTTGACAAAAAATTTCTAAGCCAAGATAACGTTGATGAGTCGAGTTTAAGTGCAGACAGCTTAGCTATTAGGCGACAATGGACAACTCTGTCGAATGCTTTCGCCTAGTCTAAAAAGATGCAGTCAACAGTTTTATTACTATTCATGCAGTTATGTAAATCAGACGTAAATTCTAATAGCTGAGTATCACAAGATAACGCTTTCCGAAAACCATGCTGATTTAGAAAGAAGAAGTTATTTGACTCAAGATGGCTGTATATATGAGAGGTGATGATGTGTTCAAGCAGCTTGCAACAGATGCATGTTAGCGAAATGGGGCGGTAGTTACCGGGTGTGTGTTTCAGATTCTCAGATGGGAGCGGGTCTCAGTTACCTGTGGTCCTGTTGGTGGCCAATAGCGACCCAAGTTGATGCCATTAATGAACGCGAAACCCTTAATCCATCCTCTCGGGTCCAGGAAGGTGTCGGCGGGTTGCTGTTCTTTTTTCAAAGTGAACGTGCCATGGAAGAAACCGGGAGTTGTTCCATTCCCCTTCTGCTGAACAATCCGGAGGATCTCGCTGATGTCTCTGTTCTTGTTGATGGGAACCACTTCTGTGGTCCAGTTGTTGAGTTTGATGCTGCTGAGATAAGCATAATTGAGGCCCTGCATGAGAAGTTTGGCTTATTGGGGTACATCAAGCCAACACTTTGAATTTTCTGATGTTCAAAGTGCATTTCCGGCCTTGGCACTCTCTCGTCAGAGATGGCACCACTAACCGTCTCTATTCAAGACTCCAGGCACATTCTTTCTCAAGGACAATCAGTCTAACTGTGTCGCTGATCATAGTAATACATATTCTGCGGTATTTATGACCCATACTTAATTTAGTAAATGTATTTTCCTGACATTGAAGTCTAATCTGCAGAAAGGCGGGACTGCTGGTATGACTTCTGTGACACATACTTTACAGCACTTATAACAGAAGAGTTATATCTTCGAGTTGCACAGTAGTAGAATTTAACAGAGGTAGGTTTCCACGTTCGAAGGTACTTTCGCTTTTCACATCAGAAAGACGTTTTCTGTATTGTTAAGCACCGTGCTCATGACTAGTAATAGACTCTTTAAGAGGGACATTTGTAAAAAACAGCTGAAATTAGTGGAAATCACAGGTATCCTATTAAGCCACCGCCTAGAAGTGTCCTATAGTCATGATACACTTCCACAATTACTGGCCCATGATGTGAGAATTAACGAAACAGTCGTGGTATAACGAAGTCTTCAAACAATTCCACAGGCCTTGCAACGTGACTTCGAACGTATGCAAACCATGATGACATATAACTACTCGCGCAACTGGTAAAGCTAATAAATTTCATAGCATCGTACATTTCGGCTATGATATTTCTGGTTACTTTGCTTAGCTTGTTCAGTTATCTGAAATTACTTGGTTTATTTTCCCTGTTGGATGTAACTTCTAAAATAAGCAATTTTTTACAGTGGAAGCTGTTATCAGATGACAATGAGGATAGCGTGCGCCGTCGCCACCGGCGTCCCTAACCACTATCGTGTGAAATAACCAACGCCCCCCTTGGTTCTCAACTGACTTTAAAAAATTGCGGAATAAAAAGAAACGGTTGTTCCGTCAGGCAAAGCAGACTAATTCGTTAGCCCGTTGGCACGTGTACAAATCTGTCCTTTCCGAATACAGAGCAGCTATCAAGGAAGCCAAGCGCGTTTTTCTTAATAATACACTTCCCTCAATTTTTGTAACCAACCCTTCTAAGTTTTGGAAAACTGTTAAACCTAGGGAAAAGAAAAACATTTCGCTTACGAACTCAGACGGGCAGCCAGTTCGCTGTGAAGAGTGTTGCATCGCACTAAATGATTTTTTTTGTTACTTCTTTTTCAAGTTGTTCTGCTTCTGCGTTGCCGCAAATGCCTAGTCGTGATTTTTTACCCATGTATCCTGTTACCGTTGATGCCGTTGGAGTGCAAAATTTAATTCACAAGCTTAAGTTATCCTCTTCTTGTGGCGTAGATGAAATCAACTCAAAGTTTCTAAAAAACACTGCATTGTATTCATCAATTTACTTGTCCTTAATCTTTTCGCAATCTATTCAGACCTCCACTTTGCCGCTTGACTGGAAAGTGGGGAAGGTGGTCCCTCTGCACAAATCTGGTAACACACAGTCTCCTCTCAATTACAGACCAATTTCCCTAACCAGTGTTCCTTGTAAAATGTTAGAACATATAATTTACTCCAACCTTGTCTCATTCCTAGAATCAAATTCTTTTTTTACTCCCTACCAGCACGAATTCCGAAAAAGTTACTCATGTGAAACCCAACTTCTTTATTTTACTAATGACATAGCATCGGCTTTAGATCGCGGCTCACTTGTGCATTGCATTTTTCTTGACTTTCAAAAAGCTTTCGATAAAGTACCTCACCAATTACTCCTCCTGAAAATTAGTGCCTTAAACATTGACCCGAACATTCTTAAATGGATTGAATGCTTTCTGACTAATCGCACTCAGTTTGTAACAACTAATGGCTATCACTCACCTCTTTCTAAAGTAACATCCGGCGTACCCCAAGGTTCCGTATTAGGCCCTTTACTTTTTCTTATATATATTAATGATCTCCCAGACAGCATTAACTCCGCTATAAGGTTATTTGCAGATGATTGTGTAATTTACCGCGAAATAAACAATAAAAATGATAACCAATTTCTACAGTCAGACCTTGACACTGTCTCAACCTGGTGCAATAAATGGCTTATGACTCTCAACTCTAACAAATCTAAATGCATGTCAATAACCCGGCGATCTATTTCTCCCCCCTGTACCTACAGAATTAACGCCGTTCCCCTCCAGCATGTCTCTTCATATAATTACCTCGGCGTTTACATTACCAACAATCTATCTTGGCACACGCATGTTACCTACATCTGTAATAACGCTAACCGAACGCTAGGATACTTACGCCGCAACTTTTCTCGCGCTCCGCTGTCCCTCAAAATTCTATTATACCGATCACTAATTCGCCCAAAGCTTGAGTACGCGTCCGCTATATGGGATGCCGTGCAGCAAAATTTAATTAATGCGTTAGAATCTGTTCAGAAACGCTCAGTTCGGTTCATTTGTTCTAATTATTCCCGTACTGCTAGCATATCAGAAATGAAATCTAACCTTGACCTACCCAATTTAACTGTCCGGAGGAAACTGGCGCGACTGCATTTTTTTCATAAGATATTTTTTCACAATCCATCAATGAAGCGAGACCTCATTTCACAACCGTCATACCACTCATCGCGCATTGATCACCAGCATAAGGTTGCCATTCCGTTTTGCCGCACCAAATTCTTTTCAGCAGCCTTCTTACCGAAAACAGCCGCCGATTGGAACCACCTTCCCTCTTCCGTTGTAACAATAACAGACCCTTTGTTATTCAAGACTGCAATTTCTCAGCAATGCTTGTAACTATACGCAGTTTCCATTATCTATCTTTGTCTTGTATGTGCATGAATTCTTATACATTTTTAGTTGACTTATGTTGCCTTCCTGATTTGCGCATCTCACACTTGTTTCTTTATTTTGTCTTTTTTTTTCTTGTGTGTTATAAATGTTGTACCCACCCCCTCTGTAATGCCCTACGGGCCCTGAGGGTATTCTAATAAATAAATAAATAAATAAATAAATAAATAAATAAATAAATAAATAAATAAATAAATAAATAAATAAACTTAGTGAATGAGAAAAAAAAGCAAGCCCGCGAGGAAATTTGAACCCGGGTCCCCAGGGTACCAGCCCAGTGTTCTACCACTGGGAATGCCGGTGCTTGAAACTTTCCTGAAAACTAAGCCTAGGCGGGCTTGACGTCGGGAAATAAACCGCCTTAATAGGAGTGATAAAGAGTTTTAGGACAGCGAAGGAGCAAGCAACGCCAATTGCATAAAGCGGTGGTTGCCAAATAGTACAACCCATTACTAAACCTTCAGGCATAATTCTTCATCGTCATCAGTCACAGCACGAAACACACTGTACAAAATTTCTTGTATGTCTTTAGCGTGTACCACACTTCTCCGAAGAATGACGAAGAATGGCATACTGATGCTTGCCCAATACAAAAAAAAATTATGATGATTTATGACAAAGTGAATACCCTGCAAGTGCGCTTGCAGCAGTAACCGAATGTTTAAGAAAGTTCGGCAGATCCCACGTACATTGGGAATCGAAGTTATGAGAAGGATAAGGATGCAAAGTGAGTGTGTTTTAACTTTATTATTGAACGAGGCGTTATCAAGCAGTGATCAATATATACACATACGTTAAACAGCCGCATATGTTTTATATTGGCAGTTGTTTGCAGTTGCGTACCGATGCCAACAGCAACATTAATACCAGCAACAGCAGACGTGGTATAAGCTGATATAAAGCGTTGGTGTTTGCGCCGGGGCTTACAAGGATGGTAGCCCTCAACGCTGCTATGTTATTCAACGGCGGCGGATAGCACCTAACTACAATTAAGGTTACGCCGACATGACGTCTGTATCATAGGAGTATATATGTAATGTTTATAAAATTTGATCAATCAGTACTGCAGTCTAATGGACGTTTCACAAACATTTATTATTCGCATTCGTCTGGTCAACGCAGTCTATGTCAGCTCTTTATTAATGCTGGAGCGTTGATATTACACAGAGAGGGAGAGAGAGAAAGAGAGAGAGTGAGAATTTATTTTCAGAATGGTAGAGAGGTTGGCCTGAGCTATAGTTTGCTCTGGCCTGCTAGTCTACACTGGGGAAGGGTGACTGGGGAGTGAAAGAGTGATGAATGACGATGGTTCACAAAAGTGTGTTCTCGCCGTTCCTGTGTAGATATAAAATGCCCGTCACCTGTGGCACATACGCGCATACCAGTGGCACATACCTGCCATCGGGTATGTGCCACTGTTTTCAGTAAAACGTTTGAAGGGTATGCGACGAGATTATGGCATTATTCATATCATGACCAGCGCGTCGCATTCTTCAAACTATTTTACCCCCCCCCCTCTTACTAATTTATGTGTGCCCCAAGTTAAGGAGGTGATCATGAAAGCACCTGGTCTTAGGCTGCCAGATAGATAGATAGATAGATAGATAGATAGATAGATAGATAGATAGATAGATAGATAGATAGATAGATAGATAGATAGATAGATAGATAGATAGATAGATAGATAGATAGATAGATAGATAGATAGATAGATAGATAGATAGATAGATAGATAGATAGATAGATAGATAGATAGATAGATAGATAGATAGATAGATAGATAGATAGATAGATAGATAGATAGATAGATAGATAGATAGATAGATAGATAGATAGATAGATAGATAGATAGATAGATAGATAGATAGATAGATAGATAGATAGATAGATAGATAGATAGATAGATAGATAGATAGATAGATAGATAGATAGATAGATAGATAGATAGATAGATAGATAGTTCGAAAAGAAATGCTTCGTTTATAAAGAATCTCAAAGGCTGCTCTACCAACTTTCGCTGTGACTTGAAAAAGTTATTTTCGCTGCAAGGGTGAAGACACGAATTCGGTGCAGGCCTGGAAGGCAGCGTCGACGTACGGTCGTAGCACACCCCCAATCCTGGCAGATAACGACAGGACTTGCAGTGAAACCTTGTTTACTTTATTACATGAGTTTTAATAACCGAATTACACGTTTTCTTGGTTTACAGATATTGGTTATACAGTTCGGTTACATCGTCCTAGCCGCAAAAGGCAGTGGCGTGTGACTTACTGGTGCACACAGCTCCGCTCTACTGGTGACCTTCTTGTCACACCATGGTGACGTAGCGGCCTAGTGTTCCGATCCGATAATCCGTGTTGGGCCAAATGACGGTGAAAGACACAGTTTCGTATTCGAACTCAAGATAACGAACGAGCAGCAAAATTGTGATAGTAAGTAATCCGACGGTCCCGTGAAAAACAACAGGATGTTTGAAACTTCCAGCGCTAAAGCCCAAAAAATGGGTGATCGAAAAGAACGCACAGTTATACAAAGGACAAGCGCGAGCTATCAAATGTCACAGGAGTGACATATTCGTGTTTCAGCAGCGCGCTGCAAGCGTCTACTATGCAGAATCCAATGCACATAGATATTTCTCCTTTTTTAAACTTTCCCCCTCTGTAGAACAGTGACTATAGGGTGCTCGGTTGCTGATCCGAAGGTCGCGGCTTCGCAAAATTTTGCCAGTAACTGCTGCCGCAATAAATAACAAGATCGATTACTACTCATGCACGGCCATTAACTCTAGTCTTGAAAGAATTTCTCGTAGCGCGAGGTGAAATACGGAAACAGGAAGGCACAGATGGACATATTCCGGTTTCAGTATTTCACCTCGCCCTACTAAAATTTTTCAAACGCATCACCAACAAGTCGGCATTGCAAATCTCGTCCCCGTGAACGTGTGGGCCTGGAACCCAGCATGCCTAGCTGTCAAGTCAGGAGCAGCATGACTTTCACGTATGTTACGTAACGCACGTGGCCATGCGAACTTGCATGGTGGGAGGGGAAAGGATGCCCCCACACAGTTGCTGAATCGGACATGCGCCGACATTGTATAAAGACCTGGGCTGTAGCTACGCTGGATTTGACGATCATGGCGGCCAAAAAACCCGTCATTTTGCATTCCAACAACTGTTTGCCGTCTTTCTTGCCCGAAAGCCATTGGGCGAAAAAAGCTCATTGTGATAAGAACTTCATCACTCAATTTTTTTTTTCTCATTCAGTCTGAGGCATGTGGTCCTTTTGGACTCGAGCGACGAGGGAAAGAAGCGCAGCGAAAAAAAACAACATTCCGAACTCACTTCCAATCAGAAACAATGCACACACGCCTATGCGTCATGCGCAGGCGATACACATCCTTCAATTGTACGTACCTTGAGGTCGGTGTTCATACCCAATCCGTAGTCCTCCCTTCCCATGTTCTCCACGAGGACGGTGAGATTGTCCCCTTTCTTAACGGGAATCGTGTCCCAATACTTGTAGGTCCCATAACTGACGTAGTGGTTGTAGAAGGTGAAGAGCTTGCCTCCGGCTCGCACGTATGCGCGGTCCCGTAAATACGGAAACCAGAGTGAGCCCGTGCCATAAGTGAACAGATTTACTGTAGTGGTGCACATCAGAAACCCGGAGCTGTGATTCATCTTTTCGAATGACACCGGGTCGACCGCCTGCTTTTGCACGAGCCACCCTTTCTTTCGGAAGTGATTCATCATGTCCTCCAATGATATGTAGTCGTTCAGCTGAACGTTGCCGATATTCAGCTTGGACGAGTTTCCGGGCATGTCTCCTTCGGGCACGTGACCCAGGTAGCTGGTCGTCAGGTTACGTATGTCGTAGTAGATGGACCTGATGTCGCCATCTTCGCCAACAGGCGCCCCGTAGTCGTAACTGGTTGTGAGGGGGTAACCGATGCTCTTGCCTGCTTTGAAGCCGAAGTTTGTACCACCGATGAACATGTAGAAGGCTACCGAGGCGTTGCGAGTCATCATGAGCTTGTACGTGTTCAGGATGACGTCCTTTGTCTTGTAGTTGTGCGAATAGCCCCAGAAATCCATCCAACCGGTGTAATACTCGAGCACCACCATGGGCGCCGGCTTGGGATTGGCCGTTTTCATGACTGAGAAGGAAGAGTCTACTATGTAGTGCGGTGGTAGGTTTCCGGCGACCACAATGTCGCGCACCTTGTCGCAGGCGTAATACGAGGCTTCCGGAAAGTCCGTGCGGAAGTACACCAAGTCCTTGCCCAAGTGAGACTCCATGACGTTCAACAAGTGCTCCATGTGCGAGTGGTCGCACCTGCCCAAGTGGCCGTACTCGTTCTCGACTTGCACTGCAAAGATGGGGCCCCCGTTTCGATACAGATGTGGTTCCAGCATGGGAAGGAGCTTGCCGAACCACCGGTCTACTGCCGCCGTGTAGCTTTTTTCACTGGACCTGTACACCATGTTCGGGTTGTCTCGTAGTAGCCAGTAGGGTAATCCGCCGTTGTCTCTCTCGCCGCAGATGTATGGTCCCGGACGGGCCAAGGCCAGGAGACCCTGTTGCTTGATCTCTTCAATGAAGGCGTCGAGATCGTACATGTCTTCGAAGTTGTACACCTGGGGTTTCGGCTCGTGCCCGCTCCACTCGATATAGAAGGAGACCGCGTTAAGGCCGGCCATCTTGACTTTGTACAGTCGGTCTTTCCAGTATGCTCTCGGGACTCTGAAGTAGTGCATCTCACCCGCCACGAAGCGAAACGGCTGACCGTCTTTCACAAACATCGCCCGCGTGTGGTCGACGACGATTGAACGCTGCTGGGCACGCACCTGCATGAATAGGATGCCGGCGCACAACAAAGCTACGCGAACTCGTCCCGTCATACCGTTTTTTTCAATGATAAGAGGCTACATATGTGCACATGTCAATGCCTCTACCAAACTTTTGGTCATGAAAAGTAAGCTGGCCCAGGTGTTCGCCATTGCGCTGGCGTGATATCGTGACTGTATATCCCATAAGAGTGGCCTCTCTGCAACCTCCTTACACCAGGCATCAGCTGGATCATGGGATTTCAGATTAGACAAAGTCCACTGATGGTGTTGATGCGTTGTCAAACATTATTATGACTTTTCTACATATAAGAATGGCTCGAAACGTGAATGGACGGGAACATCGACATCATTGCGTTTCTTTTGATTGCGCTGTCTTCAAGGAAACGTTCCACCGTTCGGGCTGAGTGGAAAAATACAGCTGTGATAAGTTCAGCCAGCATGTGCTCGTATTTTACTTTACATCGCTTTACTTGTTCACGTTTCGCGGATTATATAAAGGACAGCTTAGAAGCTACGTCACCCTCCGCATCTGATGCGTTCGTCTGGTAACAAGGACATCTTTTATTACCACCTGCCTTGATCACGTGTATTGTGCGTGCGGATCGCGCTCCCGTGCACGCTCAAGTCAACGGCACCACAGATTTTTTTTTGCATATTCTTGCGTGACGAGCTATATTTCTAGCGGAACCGATGTAGCATGAACGCAAGAATGACAATGTAAGTGATTGCACGTGTTATTACGTGACACTTTCTATGGCCTATAAGGGCATTGCATGAGATGAAACAAGATATAACTTTTTTTTTCGAGTGCCATAGTTTTTTTTGTTTGTGGTGTAATATGCGTGAAGCATCTTGCTTTCGCAAGTTTCAGCTTTATGGCAGCTCTGAGTTATTGAATATTTGAGTTGTCCCATGCTATTTTCTGAATTTTTTTCAGAAGCACTCTTCCACGGAAACTTTTATGAACGATTACATGTTCAGTCTCATCACGAACGCGTTTGTAAATGGGGCCCTGCATAACTTATCCCACGAAATCATCAAATGCCCTCAGTACCTAAGTATCGGAGCTTATTGCCTTAACAGCCTCAAAGATGTCTCTTCTCGGATCCGTCAAGAAGGACCGGAGTAGCGAGATTTCTTCGCTCTCTTCAAACGTTTTTCATCTCCCCTCGTCCCGCCTAACACTCTGGAAACTGCCTAAGGAGCATTAAAACGGTTGTCTGCGCGTCTCATGACTTTCATAATGCGGAATGGGACAAGGCCGCTATTCCACGTCATCGTTCCTGCAGCGTGTTCGTTAGTGTAGCTACTCTGTAATGTTAGCTGGCTGCCATGAGGTGCCACCACGTGCCTGCGGTACCCTTCAAATATGGAGGGTGCCGCAGGCACGTGGTGGCACCTTGTGGCAAGAAGCGTAAATGATCTGAACGGCACCTTTAGACTGGAAGCTATTGACCAATAGGATGATATCTGCTGTGTGACGTCAAAGAGCAGGCACTGCCAGCTTCGAAGAGGGCACCTAAGAAATTGATGGATAAGCGCTTCGCATCGCACATCATTGCTTAGCAACGATTTGACCGAGATGTACAAAGCAAAGTCTGCTTTCTGATACATGAGTTTTTTCTCACTTTAGAAGGGTGGTTGACGACCCTTTAAAATCTTGCCGTGAGTTTTACGAATTACAGTGCCAAAGAGCCTGACGATATGCAATGGGAGCAGCATCTGTATACACTTTATCGTGGTCATGTGTGCATACTTATCTCCAGCGTTGTATCATAGGTAGATAAATAAAGAATACTTTATTCACGTATTCATACG
Source organism: Rhipicephalus microplus (assembly GCF_043290135.1). NCBI lineage: Eukaryota > Metazoa > Arthropoda > Arachnida > Ixodida > Ixodidae > Rhipicephalus > Rhipicephalus microplus. The sequence continues at coordinate 14,655,804 of NC_134709.1, read as the reverse complement.
AAGATCATACATATCTCAGTCAGATGTGCTCTTTCTCTACGACGGAAAATTGTTTTTGAACGATTAAAGGCAGCTAATCGTCGCTCGTCAGTTTCAGAATACATTTAGCGCCGACCTTTCTTGTATTGCAGTGTCACGGATAATTGGGCTAGTCGATACTGATTCATTTTGAGACTGGATAAGGCGCGCACAGTACACAGATACTAGAAGGAAATACGCGCACAACGCGGGTGCGTACTCGTAACTACAGTTTCTCCGAAAGAAAAGCGCGTGTCTCAAGATCAGACTTACTGAATGCTGATGATATAAGAAAATTCATCTCCTGATAATGGCATGAAGCGTGCACTCACGCATTTCCCCTCGCATCTTCTAATATGAACCGCCCCTATCAGCTCTCTGGTGGTCTGATATGGGTATTTCCGTAGAATAAGAGCGTTGTGGGAGTGCAACCACACGAGCTCTGATGTTAGGCCATGTGCGAACTGTCTTCTGGATGCGAAGCGTCTAATGGTCGACCTATATCCGGTGTGCGGCGTGACCACCCATGCTGCGTATGCGTGACTCCTCCGCCTCTCTCTATCCTCTTCTACTTCCCCCCCCCCCTTTTTCTTCGCCATGCAGCGCCGACGCAGGCAGCGTTTTCTAGTTTTCGCTCACCATTAATAGATCTGTTGTGCTTTCCTTTTCCTATTCGTCAGAAATGAGGGTCATCAGGCGTAGTAACGGGGTTTCGAGTTGTGTCGTTCGTCGTTAGTACGATTTCAATGATGTAATGACTGGAGATAATGAGCACTGATATCGAGTACGGAAGAACTTCCGCTAGCCATCCGATCATCGAAACCATTTCATCATACTGAGGGGAACAGCGCGAAAAACGGGACCAAGAAAGAATGAACACATGACACAAGCGGTGAAGAACAACTGTGTGTAAATTTATAACACCTGAAAATATATAACTGTGTGACTGTAGACGAAATAAAACCATTACGTGCGCATAAGGATGAAAAGCAAAATTAACCATCCACGAGTCAAAATGTCCAAGTCGACCGCTCAAAAACAGGATCTATTTTTCCAAGAGGGCAAGTGAAGGCTCACTGATGCGCATTCTTCCTTTTGTCTTGATAACAAAAGCCTCGTTGATTTCATGCTCTGTCTTGTTACGATATCTTGAGAGTATCTTGCAATCATGAAAGTGTGGCGCGCACTGGCACGAGGAGCAATGAGCTGCCAACGTGCTGCTTGTTGCTGTACTGACATTACTTGCGTGCTCTCTCAGGCGGTGGTTCAAGCAGCGACTGGTGTGTCCAGTATAGGACAGACCACAGGACAACGGAATGGGGTGCACTACGTTGCTCACGGACTCAACGTACGGCCTATTCTTCGGGCCAGTCCCGGGCCGAAAATTATGGCCCGTGCAGTGCTCTGGGACACGCTACATAGCTTCGTTCTCTACCTTCGTGGGATCTCTGTTTACGCAACCAATGAAAATACATTCTCTCTGTGACATCGTCGTGGAGATATGGTTAGACTTCTTTATGATATGTTTCAATAAGTTGAGCGACGTTATTTGACAAGTCAGCGTTACTGGTTCGTCCTCAATCGATTTCGCGAGTATTTCTGAGAAATGAGTATGTAATGAAAAAAATAAAAAAAGCGAGTCTAACACGTCGTTGTAATGTTCCTAGAATTCGCGGCATATTCGGTGCAATTACGGGGTGGTGGTTGAGGGGGAAGGGTGTCAAAAGCTTTTAGCCCACACTGCCACAGGAATACATGGGATAGTCGCTTGGGAACATTTCACCAACTCTGTACATAGTAACATTTAGCTCAACTAAATGACACAGCGAATGTGACATGCAGGACACACCACAGCTCGCCGTTGAATATAATGTCACTTCAGAGTAGCGCTGCGCCATGTCCTATTTCGTGTGTCACTTTGATGCGCTGAAGGTTACTGCATGCATACGAGTCGTCTTGCGTATGTTAAGTTATGGCTGGTTAAGTAAGGGCGTGACATCTTACCTTTTAAATCAGATCGTAGTTAACCTAATAGAAGTCTTAAGAGCAGCCTGCGCGTGAGCCGTGGTCAGTCGTAGCGTGTGTGCTTGTTTGTTCGTCGACAGACCCGCTAAACAACGTTGAACAACTTAAGGCAAAAGCCATGAATGTCTCTTCGATTCCGAAAGGTGGCCGTCGGCTGCGTCGATGTCGACTATATAGCGATGTGAAAAATCGTCATAACTAGACTTCACATGACCGAAATTCTTACGTCATTAGGACAACATGATGATACTGTCACGTTACAACGCAACTGTAAGCTGCAGATAATGGCACACAAGGACGTCAGATTCGAACAACGGCAGTATGACTATTGTTTTTCTCTGCACGCGCATCTTTGTCCTCTTCTGAACAGTGGCACATACAAGCATGCCAGCATCTGTGTAAATAATATTTGTAGAACTTTTACTAGTGGCATTACCCCCCTTCCCAAAGGACATTGTCCCGATGTCATAACATAATTGCCAGATGAAAAGACGTACGATAAGCAGTACACAAGGGGGTGTTCACAATCACTGTAAGTCTACTCAAGGGTGTGTGACGAATAGTCAGCGTTGGTGAAATGGTTTCATCCTCGAAACATGGACGACGTGTCGCTGATGTGAACGGCAGGATTGACGAGCCATGTCCTCGTCAAGAACCTCGTAGTTCACTTCGCTGAGACGACGGACAATTCTATAGGGACCAAAATAGCGGCGTAACAACTTTTCCGACCGGCCCCGTTGTCGAGTAGGAGTCCACAACCATACTCGTTCTCCGGGTTTGTAAGAGACATCGCGACGACGAGCGTGTTACCGCAGCGAGTCGATGCATTGTTGCTTATGGATTCGTTCGACTGCAAGCTTACGAGCCGCGTCTGCCAGCCTGATAAATTCGTTCGTCCTGACACTAATCTGGTGTCTGTCTGGTAGAAGCATGACATCCAGCATTGTAGTGACCTCCCTGCCGTGAAGCGACCGGAATGGTGTGAATCCAGTTGTTTCTTGCACAGCGGTGCTGTAAGCGAACGTGACGTATGGGAGGATGTCATCCCAGTTTTTGTGGTCTTGGTCAACGTACATGGATAGCATGTCGGCGATCGTTTTGTTTAGTCGCTCTGTAATGCCGTTGCTTTGTGGGTGGTATGCAGTAGTTTTTCAATGTACTGTGCCGCTAAGCTGCATGACGTCTTGTATCATACGGGCGGTAAAAGCTGTGCCACGATCAGTTATGACAACTGCTGGTGCTCCATGTCGGAAGACGATGTTTTTCATTAAAAAGTGGGCAGTCTCAATGGCGGTGCCACGTTTTAATGCCTTTGTTTCGCAATAGCGCGTCATGTAATCAGTAGCGACTACAATCCAGCGGTTGCCGTCACGAGACTAGGGAAAAGGTCCGAGTAGATCCATGCCAATTTGTTGCAACGGTTGTGTTGGAGGAGCGACGGGCTTCAAAAGCCGGCTGGGCGCTGATGTGGTGCTTTACGGCGCTGGCACTCGTGACACCTCTTCACGTAATGCTTCACGTCTCGACTGAGCTTAGGCCAGTAGTAGTGTTGGCGAATCCGGGCCAAGGTACGTGTGAATCCCAAGTGGCCTGAGGAAGGCTCATCGTGACAGGCGGACAAGACATCGGCTCGTAACGCTGGCGGGACAACGAGCAAGTACTCAGTCGCGTAAGGGTCGAAGTTTCTTTTATAGAGGATATTTCCGCGGACGCAGAACGATGATGACGAGCGGGCAAATGCTGGTGGTGGATGCGGCGTACGGCCTTCGAGATATTCGATGAATTGTCGAAGCTCGGAATCGTTCTTCTGCTGTTCAGCCAAGTCGGATACACTAACGGCGCAGAGAAAACGGCCGTCGAGATCGTGATCACCTGACGCTGTCTTAAGAGGAGCTCGGGAAAGGCAGTCCGCGTCAGTATGCTTCCGGCCAGACTTGTACACGACTGTCAAATCGAACTCCTGAAGGCGTAAGCTCCACCTGGCCAGACGTTCGGAAGGATCTTTAAGGTTCGCCAACCAGCAGAGCACATGATCATCGGTAACAACTCTGAACGGGCGACCGTACAGGTACGGTCTGAATTTAGCTATTGCCCAGACAACAGCTAGGCACTCCTTTTCAGTTGTTGTGTAATTCGCCTCCGCAAATGATAGAATCCGACTCACATAAGCAATAGCGCGTTCGACGACGCCTTGCCAGTGGACGAGAACTGCACCAAGGCCGATGTTACTGGCGTCTGTGTGTAGTTCAGTGTCGGCATATTCGTCGTAGTGTCCGAGTTAGGGCTCAGACTGGAGACGCTGCTCGAGCTCGGTGAAAGCGCGTGTTTGTTCAAGGCCCCACACGAAGGGAACGTCGTCTTTTGTCAGACGAGTGAGGGGTTCGGCAATGTTTGCGAAATTTTGCACAAAGCGTCTGTATAGTATGCGCAGAGGCCTAAAAATCGACGCACGTCACGTTTGTTGGTCGGTGGGGGAAAATCTGTGACAGCCAATGTTTTGTCTGGGTCAGGCCGAATACCATCAGGGCTAACAAGGTGACCGAGGAACTTCAATTCGTTGTAACCAAAATGACATTTTTCTGGTTTCAGTAATAGGCCTGCCGTGCGAATTGCAGCAAACACTGATCTAAGTCGCTGCAAATGCTGTTCAAACGTTTGGGAGAAGACAACTACGTAGTCTAAGTAAACAAAGCATGCTTCCCACTTGAGACTGGAGAGCACTGTATCCACCATCCTCTGGAATGTCGCAGGGGCAGAACACAAACCGAAGGGCAGCACCTTGAATTCGTACAGACCATCAGGCGTTATGAATGCTGTTTTCTCTCGGTCGCGTTCATCAACTTCGATCTGCCAGTAGCCACTGCGTAAATCCATAGAGGAGAAGTATCGGGCGCGTCGGAGGCGGTCTAGTGAGTCGTCGATGCGCGGAAGCGGATAAACGTCTTTCTTTGTGACTTTGTTGAGTTTGCGGTAATCGACGCAAAATCGGAGAGTGCCGTCCTTCTTTTTTACTAGTACGACGGGGGACGACCATAGACTGTTCGAGGGTTGAATTACGCCATCTTCGAGCATATGCTTCACTTGAGAACGTATAGCCTCTTGTTCCTTTTGTGATACTCGGTAGGCGTGCTGACGTATGGGTCGCTCAGCATGGTCAGTGACAATGCGGTGCTTTACGGTTGGCGTTTGTTTTATCTTGGATGTAGACGCGAAACAGTCGTTAAACATGCGGAGGATACAGCGGATTTGCTCCTTCTGCGCACATGACAGGTTCGGATTGACATCGACTGCATCGGCTACCGCGGTGTCACTTTCAACGGCTGCAGAAATTGGGGCTATCGTCGCACACGCTTCATCGTCAATGGATTCGAAATGAGCGATAGTTGTTCGCTTGGCCAAATGTTGGTATGCTCCACTAAAATAGGTTACCAACAACTCAGTCATCCCACGTTTAAATTGAATTATTCCGCGGGCAACGCAGATTTGCTGAGACTAGAGCACCGAAAGGTTGGCTTCAGCGATACCACTACTGTCAGGGTCTATGTCGCCCTGTACTGTACCGAACATACTGGTGCGTGGCGGAAGTGGGACGGTGTCGTCGACAATGCGAAGCACAGTCTTCTGCGGATTGGTATCTCTAGGCTTCGGGCCATAGTCGTCAGCAAACGTTACGAGGCAGTCTCGAAGATCTATAACAGCCCCGTGCTCACGAAGGAAATCCATGCCAAGGATAACTTTCCGGGATCATTCGGGAAGCACAACGAAAGAAGCAATGAACGTCGACTCACAGATTTGCAGCCTTGCGGTGCATCTCCCGATTGGTGTCAAGAGATGACCACCGGCTGTCCGAAGGTTTGGTCCATGCCCCCAAGGAGTCGTGACTTTCCGGAGTTCAGCCACAAGTTCAGCGCTGATAACTGAGTAGTCAGCGCCGGTGTCGACCAGAGCAGTCACTGGATGGTTGTCGACACGAACGGCAATGTCAGCAGAAACAGGTTCGTCAGCGATGTGAGGTGTCGGCTGAAAGGAATCGTCGAAGGTCGGTGGATGGGTCGGAGGAGGCTGTTTTGACGATAGCTTAACAGCGGTCCCACCCCCGGAGGCCGCTGATTCTAGTTTCCCCGGCGTGGACTTGGGGACCTAGCGGATCGTCCTGCAACAACATCGGCGAAAGTGGAGTATCGATTCGCGGACGTAGAGCGTCGAGGAGACGGAGAGCGTGATTGGCGTCGCTGAAGATTCGAAGACGGTAGACTTGCCAAGTACTCTGCGTTGGCGCGGGGTCGTTCGCTGTCCCTGGGCCGACGAGCGTCTGGCCGAAATCCAGGTAGGCCCATCTGTCTGTACGAGCACTCCCGGTACAAGTGACCTGGCTCACCACAGTGGTGGCATAGTGGCCGATTGTCGGAAGCGCACCACACGCTAGATTTCTGCAAATTAGGTCGCGGATTCTCATAGTGTAGTGGGCCCGAGAAGTACTGCGGCATCTGCAAGCAAGTCCGTCGTTGGTTTTCATAGCGTGGCCCGCCCGAGAAGTGCCGTGGTGTCTGCAGGCTAGTCGGTCGGAGGAAATAGCTGGCTGCCGGTGCAGGAGTACGTACAGCTTCCGCATACGTTAGCAGAGGAGCTTCGGTTGGAGGTGGCGCTAATGGTCGTACCAGCTGCCGCACCTCTTCACGGACAACGTCTGTCAGAGCAGTCACTTGAGGTTGTGAACGCACTGCGTGAAGCTTTTGCAGATCGTCGCGTACAATGCTACGGACTAGCTCAGCAAGGTCTCTCACGCTCGTGACATCGGGTGTTACCAAGGGTGCTGACAGACATGCCAGGTTGTCGGACCGTTCATACTGCGAAGACCGCTGTCTTAGCATTCGCTCCATGGTCGTAGCTTCTCGGAGGAATTCTGCCACGGTAGCTGGTGGGTTTCGCACAAGTCCTGCAAACAGCTGCTGCTTGACACCCCGCATCAGAATGCGTACCCTTTTGTCTTCCGTCATTGCAGAATCCGCTTGACGGAACAGACGAGACATTTCCTCAACGAACATGGCCACGCTTTCGTTGGGTCTTTGATTGCGAGAATTGAGGAGACGTTCAGCTTGTTCTTTCCGGTCGGCGCTACCATACGTGTTCCGCAGCTGAGTGCAAAACACCGGGCAGGTTGTCAGGGCGGCCTCGTGATTCTCGAACCAAATACGCGCTGAATCCTCCAGGTAAAAATAAACATACCGCAGTTTCCGGTGCTCGTCCCGCTCGTTGGCGACGGCGACTCGACCGTATTGGTCCAGCCAGTCTTCAAAGTCTTCGTAGGACTCCCCATGGAAGGGCTTTGGCGTTCGAGAGGCTGGTAGCCAAGGTGCTGGCGGAGTCGCGGTCGGTTCAGTCTGGCTTGCAGTTGTCGCATATGCCATTGTTCTAGAGCGTTCCGGAAGAGGGCTGAATTGGGGTGGTAGGCCTAGTTGCCGCCGACTGCGTCGAAGGTTGGCTGTTTCTACTAAGGCGTCGATGTTGCGACCGAGATCTTCCTCGTGGGAACAGTGCATAGACTAATACCCAGCACCTTAACCAGTGTCACGTTACAACGTAACTGTAAGCTGCAGATAATGGCACACAAGGACGTCAAACTGATTCGAACAACGGCAGTATGACTATTGTTTTTCTCTGCACGCGCATCTGTGTCCTCTTCTGAACAGCGGCACATACAAGCATGCCAGCATCTGTGTAAATAATACTTGTAGAACTTGTACTAGTGGTTATTTTATATACCGTGACGCGTTATGATGACGTGATCACGTGATATTTCCACTCGGGCAGATGTGGGTCGATTGGGAAAGCACTGAGAAATTACGTCACGTGGGATTTCGGAGTTCGCACTTTCCCCTACCTCGGGGGCAAACTAAAGCCACATTTTGTGCTTAAAATTAATCGATGGGTGGGAGGGGGGTAACGTCAGTACTGCCGACCAGAGCATTACGCGGGCCATGGTTTTCGGGCGGACCCAGCCCAGGTCCGCAACTCAATCACGTCTGTCCGCCCGAACCCGCCATTGTCACTCAAAAATGTGGCAGCATATCCAGGGAGTGAATGATGGAGAGTGGGGCGAAGCATTCGTCCGTCCATGCGTCCGTCTGTGTGACTGTCCATGCGTCTGTTCGTGCGCCCGTCCCTGCGTTCGTTCATGCATCCGCCCCTGCGTCCGTTCATGCGTCCATCCATGCATCTGTCTGTGTGTCCGTTCGTCCATCTATTCAACACTCCAAGTCCCACCATCTCGCATCTTTTTATCATATATTCCCCATATAGAAGCACTGCCATTCAGTGGACATTCCAAGGACTACACGAGAGGTGGCACACGCACACTTTCTTACGGCTTGTGCTTCGGGTCTACTTCCCACCTTCCACCACCTTGAGTTCATGGTATATACTAGTTCACTGTATTCATGGCACTGCGGCCCAACGCTCGCTAAACCTTTCTAAAACCAAGGAGGTTACGCCACGCGAGTATAACGTAGCAACCTTTTCCTGTCAGATAGTGCTCAATGTACATGCCAATGGCTGCTAATGGAGATCGCAGCGTGCGCGTTGACTATAAGCCGAATGCTCCTGTTTCTCACTCCCGATTAGCAGTTATTGGCATGTATATTGAGCACTATTTTTTATTGTTAAACAACGCACAGAAGAAATCTCTCACTGGCGCCACCTTGGAGGTCAAATGTTATACTTAATTCGGGTATTTGTCCCTGGTGGTTACGTACTACAAGGCACGCACAAGCAACGCCATAAGGAGCTTCGCGCCTAAAAGGTACGCGCGGTACTTGGGTGTGCATGGCCAGAACCCGAGGAACAACTTCCCCTATGATGACGACAACATACGGCAACATACGATATAATACGACGGTGCGGGTCCCTAAACTACTCCGCCCTTTGAAAACTAAGGCAGCGTAGCACTAGCAGTGCCAAGCCTGACGGAACAATGTAGCCAAGCGGCCTTCATTTTTTTTTAAATTTTGTTCCTCTTTTATTTCTCTTTCTCTTAATTTTCGTTCTATCTTTAATGTCTCCGTTTCTTGCTACTTCTTACTTTTTTTCTCCATTTCTCTCACCTGTTTTTCATCTCTGTGTCGCAGTCGATCTGTATATTTTGCACTCTTTCCTGTTATTTATCTCCCTGTCTATATCTAGCTCCGACCGTCTGTCTCTTTCTATCTCTTTCTGTCTTTTCCTCTGTTTCTTTTCTTTTTGTGTTCTTCCTTTCTATCTGTGTATTTGTCTCTCGATCTTTGTCTTCCTTAATATCAGATTTTCTTCTTTCGTTTTTTTCTAACTCTTCCTTTATCTCCCTCTTTGTACTCTTTTTTCTCGTCCATACGAATTATTGTATCCCACGCCGGACAATTCGGCGCAGCAGGAGAGGGCACACAGGGCATACGTACCTGCTCGGGGAGCGAAGCAGAACTAGAACACGAAAAAACGCAAGCAAGGTAGAGACAATTCATGATGATAGTTTCTGCGAACACGTGTAACGGCGTAACGAAAACCATAACAGGCGGTCCGTAAAGCTCGCTTCTTCGCGTGTCATGTGCAACCTTCAGGGCCTCGGTTTATCTGTATTGGCCATTAGGATTGGCTCGTCCACCAACGTGACTGTGCGCTTCGTTGGCGCTTCTTCGGTCTCGAAGAGGAGGCAGGTGGTTCTCTTCAGGGTGAGGCCTCAGGTACACACCTGAGGTCACACGCCAAAGGATTGCACTCCAAGATCTCGATGTCGATACGAGGTACGTCGAGGGCGACAGCATAAGATACACGTTACAACAGCCAGAGTCCACGAACTGCTCTGTACTTTAAAAGATCAATGCTGCCTATAGCACTAGCAGCGTCAAGCCTGAAGAAACGGCGTAGCTGGGTGGCCTTCATTGTTTCTCCTTCCTTTTTTTCCTCCGCTCTTTCAATCTCTTTCTTTCGATTTTCTGTCTCTTTGCTGTCTCTATTTATTTCTCTTCTATATTTTCTTCTCTATTATGTTTTATCTCTGTGAAGATTTGTTTTCTAGCTTTCTTTTGTCTTGCTCTCTATGTTTTCTATTTTTTTGTCTGCAAATTTCGTATCCTTCTATCTTTGTCTCGCTTTCTTTCCCTTCTTAATCGTTATAGCGCTCGTTTTCTCTCTCTCTCTCTCTGTCTCTCTCTCTCTGTGCACTTGTTCTCTCGCCCATTGGAGTTATTGCGCCCCACGCCGAACAAGTTGGCGTAGCAGAAGAGTGCGCGCCGGGTGTACGTATTGAGGGAGTAGAGCAGAAGAAGACAAGGAAGCGCTAGAAAGATAGAGGTCATTGCACTCTACTTTACAATCATATTCAGTAGCATAGAAATTTCGGTTTCGACATATTTAAATGACTCTAAATGTCACCAAATGTTCATTGACTGTTTTTCCTTTGAATTATTCATAAACTGCTCCTCTTCAGTATCGCAGAGAGGTGATTCTACAAAATGACTGTGTTAAATATTTAGGGGGGTTTATGATAAAGAACTAATTTGGCGAAACGACATTGAACATATTAAATCTAAGGCAACTCGTGCTATTGCAACAATTTGTAAACTGGGCCGACACCCCACAGGCCTATGCAAGGACATTGTAATTATGATTGACCGTGTGTATGTTCGCGCGATTCTCGAATTTGGTTTTGTTTTATATTCGGTGGGGGGGGGGGGGCAGCATATAAAATTAGTCCTTTCGCTATCTTAGAACGGGAGACCCTTCGAAGGTGTCTTAGGGTTCCGAAATTTACTGACAGTGTGTTATATCAAGAACCCCGTATGACCAACCTATTTCGTAGATTTCGCATGCTTATCTTAAAGCCTATTTAAACATTTACGCTTCCTCACTTGTACGTTTGAAGTTCGTATTCATTTTCGAACCAAGAACATTTCTTAATGAGCCTTGGTTTAGGGTACATTGGCCTGAGATTTTGTTTTTTAAAGAACAGCTAGAACGTTTGAACGCTAACATACGCAGCATTGTTTCAAACGACTCGATGGCAAAAACCAAAATTGAATTCGATGATATAGTCTCTTCTAATGCCAAACTTCCACTTAAGGGACGTCTAAAAGGTTCTAGAAGACCACCTACTTCAATTGGGAATTAATATTGTAATTTTCACGGATGCGTCCATGTGTGAAGACAAACCGAGGGTAGGCATCTTCTCACAAACATTGTCTTGGCCATTCTCAGCGCGTCTCCCGGATTACTCTCCTATATTTGGAGCAGAGCTTTTAGCAAATATTTTGGCCTTTAGAAAAATTTCGATGAATAATTCGGCAGTTGTAATTGTTACTATTTCGTTTTCTGTATGTAGATCGATAACCTCAACTTCTTCTTTCGAGTCTTGCCCTTGGAATGTTTTCGCTTTTTTAATCCTAAAACACTTGAGTACAGTACGGTTCGTGTGGGTGCCCGGTTACTCTCTCTCTCTCTCTCTCTCACACACACACACACACACACACACACACACACACACACACACACACACATATATATATATATATATATATATATATATATATATATATATATATATATATATATATATATATATATATATATATATGTATATATATATATATATATATATATATATATATATATATATATATATATATATATATATATATATAGAGGTGGTGTACGTCGAGAAAGGTTCACACGTAGCTTGGCAAATGTCCTTTATCAGGCAGGTCTGGCTAATGGCGAGCGGCGTGCGCGAGCTACTACTGCAGCCACCGATCATCATCGTCGTCTTCATTACCAGCAGAGCGTCCGTTATTCAGATTCATTACAATTACTCCCCGCGAAATAAGGAGCCATCCTGGCGACCTATGGACAAGTAAACACGGGAGGGTCGTAGCAGGGCTTAAGTCTCAAGACGTGAACAATTTCCCGGCCACGACGACGTTGGTCAGAAAATGGTTCCAGTGGCTCGATGAGGTAATTCACCGGTGACGTTTTTGTAGCACACGATATGGGCCGTGATAGTTGGGGACCAACTTGGTAGAAAGGCCAGGTGTAGCAGAAGGGACATGCAGCCAGGCGAGTGAACCTGGATCGTAGGAAGTAGTGTTATTTGATGCGTCATTGTGGTGCTTTTGGCTTCCTTGGTCTTGGGTTGTGAATGATCTTGCCAGTTGGCGGCATTCTTCAGCGTATGTAGCGGCTTGAGACAAAGTCGTGGACTCTGAGGAGTCAGGTTTGTACGAAAGAATGGTGTCCATAGTGCAAGAAGGTTCGTGTCCGTAAAGGCGGAAAAAAGGAGGGAACCCAGTAGTGCTTTGAATGGCGGTATTATAAGCGAACGTGATAAACGGGAGCACTCGGTCCCAATTGGAGTGGTCTGACAAGATATACATAGACAGCATGTCACGAAGGGTGCGGTGTAAGCGCTCTGTAATTCCGTTGGTCTGGGGATGATAGGCGCTTGTAGTGCGGTGAACGACGTGGCACTCACGCAGCAATGCTGTGATGACGTCTGACAAGAATACGCGACCATGATCGCTCAGTAACTCCCGAGGTGCTCCATGACGTAATACGATGTTGTGAAGAACGAAAGTCGCAACGTCTTTTGCTGTAGACGAGGGAAGGGATGAAGTTTCGGCATACCGCGTGAGATGGTCGACGGCAACTATGATCCAGCGGTTACCGTCAGCGGTGTTGGGAAGGGGACCATAGATATCGATACCGACGCGGTCGAATGGTCGGGATGGGCATGGTAAGGGTAACAAGGTACCGCTGGCGTGATAAGGGGGAGTTTTTCGTCTCTGGCATGTCGAGCAGGCCCGAACGTATTGTCGTATAAAACGGTACATTCCAACCAGTAATATCGGAGACGTATGCGAGAATAAGTCTTCAGGAAACCTGCGTGTCCACATTGGGGGTCGTCATGAAACGTGAAACAAATTTCGGATCGCAGATGACGTGGAATCACGAGTAGCCACTGACGTCCACCGGGTGCGTAGTTGCGTCGGTACAGCACGTCGTCGCGAGTGGCGAAGTGCTCGACTTGCCGACGCAACGTGCGAGAAGGGGGGGAAGCCGTCCGCCCAGCCAGGATGTCTAGAATCGAAGCAATCCAAGGGTCCTTGCGTTGCTCAGATGGCATGTCGGCGATGGTGACGGCAGTGGCATCACAGGTTAGACTTTCGCAGCAGTCCGGGTCAGGGGGTAGAGGCGAACGGGATAGGGCGTCTGCGTCCGAATGTTTCCGGCCGGAGCGATAGACCACGCGAATATTATATTCTTGGAGGCGTAATGCCCATCGGGCGAAGCGACCGCTTGGATCCTTCAGTGACGACAACCAGCGGAGGGCGTGGTGGTCAGTCACGACGTCAAAAGGGCGCCCGTACACGTAAGGTCGAAATTTCTCTATCGCCCAAATAATGGCGAGGCATTCCTTTTCAGTGACAGAATAGTTGGTTTCGGCTTTGCTAAGAGTTCGGCTTGCGTAGGCAACCACGTACTCTTGGAAGCCGTCTTTCTTCTGTGCAAGAATAGCGCCTAGCCCGACACCACTAGCGTCGGTGTGGATCTCTGTGGGTGCCGATGGGTCGTAGTGTCGCAGAATAGGCGGCGACGTGAGGAGGCGGCGCAGTTCATTGAAAGAGTCGTCACAGGTGGCAGACTAGGCTGAAAGGTCTCTAGAGCCGGCGAGGAGCTTGGTCAAAGGAGCGATGATCGTCGCGAAATTGCGGACAAAGCACCGGAAAAAAGAGCAAAGGCCTATGAAGCTTCGGAGCTCTTTCATGGTGGTCGGTTTGGGAAACGCTGAAACGGCTGTAAGTTAGTCAGGGTCAGGAAGAATGCCGTCTTTTGAAACCACGTGGCCAAGGATCGTAAGCTTTCGAGCGGCGAAATTGCACTTCTTCAGATTCAGTTGCAGCCCCGCGGCAGAAATACACGCGAGGACTTTCTCGAGGCGGGTTAAATGGGTTGCGAAATCAGTTGAAAAGACGACAATATCATCTAAATAACAAAGGCAAACGTTCCATTTGAGGCCTCGAAGGATAGAGTCCATCATCCGCTCGAAAGTAGCTGGCGCGTTGCAGAGGCCGAAGGGCATGACTGTGAATTCATAAAGCCCGTCGGGCGTGATGAAAGCAGTTTTTTCACGATCGGCCTCTGCCATGGGTATCTGCCAGTATCCAGAGCGCAGATCTAAAGAAGAGAAAAATTCGGCTCCCTGTAGGCAGTCCAAGGCATCGTCAATGCGTGGCAGCGAATAGACATCCTTGCGCGTGATTCGGTTGAGACGCCGGTAGTCCACGCAAAACCTGATGGATCCGTCCTTCTTCTTCACCAACACAACTGGAGAGGCCCAGGGACTGCTTGACGGTTCGATTATGCCACGTGTCAGCATGTCGTCAACCTGTTCATTGATGGCACGGCGTTCGGTAGTTGACACACGATATGGACGCTGCCGTAATGGCGTCTCTTGACCGGCATCTATACGGTGAACAACAGATGACGCTCGACCTAAGGAAGGCTGATTGTGGTCAAACGAGGCTGGAAAACGCTGTAGGAGCTTGATCAGCTGTTTCTGCTGCCCAGGCGTGAGGTTACAATCAATGGACTTGCGGAATACATCCATAGGTTCATTGGCGTCAGTTGCAGGTGTAATGGCACAAGTCGGTAAAAATGGCTTGTCTGGATAGATCGGGTCTTCAAAAGTACAATTTAAGGTCTCGAGGCTTCCCAGACACTCACCGCGTAGCAGGATGTACGGACAAGCAGAAACGTTGCACGCATAAAGTACCGCCGAACCATTGGAAAAGTTGATGACGGCAAACGGGAGGACGATGGTTCGGTGTTGCACACTAGATATAGTTGGTTGGAACAGGAGCGTCGAGTTAGTGGCACCAGGGGAAAACACAGGCACTAGGACGGCGGACAACGGCGCGATGCGGACGTCAGCTGCGGCAAACACTTTCGAGGGACTGTGGTGGTCGATATCAAGGCACGGATTCGTCAACGTGAGTTCAGCACGAGCGCAGTCGACGGGGGCCTGATGGGTAGAAAGGAAATCCCATCCTAGTATTACGTCGTAAGATGAACATGGGCGAACAACAAAGTTGACGGCGTACCAAACATCTTGAATAAGAACGCGTGCTGTGCACTGAGCTGTCGGCGCGATGAAATGGGAGGTGGCTGTACGCAGAGCAAGATTCGTAAGCGGCGTTGTAACTTTTCTCAAATCGCGACACAGTTTTTCATTAATTACAGAAACGACGGCGCGTGTGTCGACAAGTGCACGTAGAGCAACACCTTCTACTAGCACATCAATTTCGTTGGTCGGACAAAGAAGAGGTCTTCGAAAGTTCGACGACGACGCAGTTCTTGCCTCCGGAACTGCAGCTATCAGTTTTCCTCTCGAGCGGGGCTCGTGCGCCGAAGCATCGGGGAGACAGATCGTCGCCGGGGTGGTAATGACCGGCGAGAATCGACGGGGCGTCGTGGGGACAATGAGTCGGTGATAGGAGAAGATGGTCGCTGGGGATTCTGGGCAGCCTGGTAATTTGCAGAATTCCCGTGGTTTGGAGACTGGAAGTTGCGACAGCGACAGTACCGTGCTATATGTCCCACGAAACCACATGCGAAACAGTTGGGTCGATTATCCAAAGTGCGCCATGGGTTAACGACAGAATGTGCAGGGGGCGAAACGGGATGGGGTACCGTGTATGTAGGCATCGTCGTAGGGTAGGAGGACCCGGTGCCGCGGTATGCGCCAGAGATAGGTGGGGCTGGGGGTCTAGCAACGACGGCAGCGTAGGTCAGCATCGTAGGGACAGATGGCGATGGAGGCAGTGCTCGCGTGACCTGTGTCTGGACGACCTGGCGTAAACGTGGGTCTAACGAGGTCACTGGCGCGGATGGTTCGGCCACAAGAGAAAGCTGACGTGCAACTTCCTCACGAATGAATTGTTTGATTGGGGCGGTAAGATGGTGTGATCAGCAGCGACGTCGTGTACGAGGGCGGAAACTTCAGCCGTATCTTCTGCGTCCCTGCGCGTCGAGACACGCTGCTTACGCAACTCGTCGTACTCCTGACAGAGCTGGACAACATCGGTGACGGTCTGTGGATTCCTAGCGACGAGAATCTGGAAGGTGTCGTCGTCAACTCCTTTGATGATGTGCTTGATTTTGTCGCGTTTGGTTAGAGATTCATCGACGCGCTTGCAAAGAGACAAAACATCTTCAATGTAACTCGTAAAGGTCTCGTCCCTGCGCTGGACTCGACTAATGAGACGCTGTTCCGCGTGAAGCCGGCGCACGGCGGGACGACCGAAGACCGCGGCGATGGTGGTCTTGAAGGTGGACCAGTTGGTAATTTCGCCTTCGTGGTTCTTGAACCAGAGGCTGGCCACATCAGCGAGGTAAAAGCGCACGTTTGTGAGCTGGTCGCAGGCGTTCCACTTGTTGGAAGCGCTTACGATTTCGTACTCGACGAGCCAGTCCTCGACGTCTTGTTCGTCGTTGCCGCGAAAAATTGGTGGGTCGCGTTGCCGAGGCGCGCCAGTACAGTAGACTGTCGTTGGTAAGGCAGCTTGAGAAGGGCCAGGAGCAGTCATGGTGAACGGTGAGGGTAGCGTCCGATTGCGAAGTTCCAGGTTGATGGGAACCCCGGCTCCTCCACCACTTAAAATAGAGGTGTTGTACGTCGAGAAAGGTTCAGACGTAGCTTGGCAAAATGTCCTTTATCAGGCAGGTCTGGCTAATGACGAGTGGCATGCGCGAGCTACTACTGCAGCCACCGATCATCATCATTGTCTTCATTACCAGCAGAGCGTCCGTTATTCAAATTCACTACAATATATATAATGAAATGGCCGACGCTCTCGTCTCCGGTGGTCCCTAGATGCTCCTGCATTGTCCATTGTACCACCCGATACCAGTTTTGTCACAGAATCGCGATTTCGCAAAAATTTGTCGTTTTATTGGAATAATAAATGGTGCCCCTCTCGAAAATTTGAAGAGTGCATCATAAAATCTCGGTGCTGGATTCTACCTCCTAATTTTTATTTTTACAAATCTCGACAAGTATCAGTCCTCTACTTTTACTGTCAAAAGCCAGAAAAGATCGATCACTTTTTAATTTTTTGCTGATGTTTCACAAGCAATACGAAGAAAAGTTTACAAACTATATTAAGAAATAAACATTACTCTTAATCGTCAAAATATCCGTCTCCTTGGGGCTTCTTGTCTGGGCCATGACAATAGCAGCGTCCGCATAGCAGTTAGTGAATTTCTCAGCGACAAAGAAATGTTCGCTTGTTAGATTTTTTTGTTTACAAATGAAATTCTGGTTCATTGTATTTACCATTCATTATTCATTTCAAATAATAAATATTTACCTACTTTATTCGTGCATATTCTTCAAATTGACCAGTCCTATATTCTCTAGATGACGGAATAATAATTTTTTCGTCAAAATTTGTAATTCCTCTTTCTCATGGCCCATCCCCCCTGTAGTAAACGCTATCTAAAGCATATATAAGAGCAAGCAAGCAAGTATTGTGATACGTTTTGCGAACGCGTAAAGCTACAACGAAACTGATAACAGCTGCACTGTAAAACTCAGTTCTTTGCGTGTCACGTGTAATCTTCAGGGCCTCGGTTTGTTGATGTCAGCGTCTAAGATTGGCTTGTCCACCAACATGACTGTGCGGTTCGTTGGCGCTTCTTCGGTCTCGAAGAGAAGCAGGTGGTTCTCTTCAGGGTGAGGCCTCAGGTACACACCCGGCAGGTACAGCGTCACCTGCGCATGAGAGAGATTTAGGTGAATACAATGGTGTGACTCTAGGAGGAAGAAGCCGAGACACGTTCGCGAATCGACTCGAAGCAGGTTTGACTTCGGGAGAGGAGTCGCGTTAAAACGAATAATAAAGGGTCGTTCAAGCAAAGAAACAACCAGTTGTCACATAATATGAATCGTGCAACGTGTGGGTCGCCGAATGCTGCAACCCTTTACAAACACTTTACAAACATTACAACCCTTTACAACCCTTTACAAACATTAACTGTGGCTCATATCCCCTGTGGGGTGGAGTGCGGACATTACAAACGCTTATGGCATAAATCTTTGTCGTCAGCCACAGCAGATGAAAATTGCACGAAGTTCCTTGCAGGTTTGTAGCAGGTACCACGCTTCTCGGAAGAATGACATTGTGAATGCATGCCTACAAGACAATGATTATTGGCGTAGTGGGTACCCTGCAAGTGTCATTGCCGCAGCTACCCAAAGAATGTTAAAAAAAGGCTCGTGAAGGATGCTCTTTCCGCTGTTGCTGTGGCAATGCTGCGCGTACAGCGCAGGGCTAGTGGTTTTTTTTGCTATTTAATTTTTTTCTTAATTTTCAGATGGTCATTTTCGTTTGACATTAGCACCTGCGGTACACAATGTTAATCTTGCCCAATCCCTGTGGTGCGTCTTCGAGTATTAGTTACTTTTTAGGTCTGAAGCTGTGATGATGATGGTGATGTGTGGTTTAATGTACCAAACCACCATATGATTATGAGAGACGCCGTAGTGGAGGGCTCAGGAAATTTTGACCACCTGGGGTTCTTTAACGTGCACCCAAATCTGAGCACACGGGCCTACAACATTTCCGCCTCCACCGGAAATGCAGCCGCTGCAGCCGGTATTCGATCCCGCGACCTGCCGGTCCGCAGCCGAGTACCTTAGCCACTAGACCACCACGCCGGGGCAGTTCTGAAGCTGTTCCTCATGGGTTATAGTGCTATTGAGATGTCCTTTAATATATTTAATGAGGAAACGCAATCGCGCAATTTTATTCCCATCCGAGGTGCGTTTTAGTCCGCCACCAACCACCAGACACGCTGTAATGGCAATCTAACACTGAATTGTCTGCAGTTGCCATCTTTCCATCCGTTTGCCGTTCATCTAGTGATGGCAATTAGAAAGAAATCTAGCCTCTTTGTTTTGAACTATTTCTAATTTTGAAGGAAAAACCAATAGATGCCTTATCGAAGGAGAAAAAGTTATTCCTGGCGTCAGCTGCATCAACACGAGCGATGTTAGAAATCGTCAATATGTGATAACGTCAGCCTATGACGTCATGGCGTCCCATATATTCAGGCTGCAGGACATCCTAAGCGTGCCATCACCGAATGAGGTCCAAAGAAGCCCGATCCCCGAGGCCGGATAAAACCATGTCCTTGGATTACATTCGTGCAGGCAAATGCATGATGGACTTTTTTGAGGCCTTAGTGCCTCATTAAACGCTAAAATTGACAGTTGGTGTGTTGTATCGGAAGCTTCAACAATAATGACTGAAAAAAAAATCACAATCACGAGATGACTTCGCCACATGCCGTCGTTATGCCACTGATCGACACGATTTTGACGTGATCATGACATCACATGATGTCACGTCACATGATGGTGTAACATGAGTAAAGACGAGGGACGTGACATGACGTCGTGAAGGTGGCTGACGTGGCCGTGCCAGTCTCGCCGCTTTGTTCTCCTCAGGTCGAAACTCAGCGGCGGCGGCTGCCTGCGTCCAACATGGAAGGTGCGTGTTGGACGCAGTCGTGTGTTGGACCCGGTCTCTTCTAGCACGCGCCTCGAGCTCCGAGCACAAGCAGCGCGAGAGGCGCAGCGTGGTGAATCATGAATGAGTCATTATGATGATGATGATGAAGGTGCTACAATTTCATCACATCACATAGTCACTTGCTCAAAGGTTGGATCATCGCGGAGACCATGTAAAATCAAGACAGGAGCGAAAACATTGCAAGCAATGCAAGGTCACGCTAGATGCTGAAGGCTTCCGCAGGGTGGTGGGGGAGGTTCAATCCATAGAGTAAGCTGAAAAGGGGGACTGTGCCTCCGCATGAAGTGCAAATAATAATTGAATAAGGAATCTTGAACACTATTAGCACATAATCAAGAATAGCTATTGCTCAGATGGGAGCGGGTCTCAGTTACCTGCGGTCCTGTTGGTGGCCAATAGCGACCCAAGTTGATGCCATTAATGAACGCGAAACCCTTAATCCATCCTCTCGGGTCCAGGAAGGTGTCGGCCGGTTGCTGTTCTTTTTTCAAAGTGAACGTTCCATGGAAGAAACCGGGAGTTGTTCCATTCCCCTTCTGCTGAACAATCCGGAGGATCTCGCTGATGTCTCTGTTCTTGTTGATGGGAACCACTTCTGTTGTCCAGTTGTTGAGTTTGATGCTGCTGAGATAAGCATAATTGAGGCCCTGCATGAGAAGTTTGGCTTATTGGGGTACGTCAAGGCAACACTTTGAATTTTCTGATGTTCAAAGTGCATTTCCGGCCTTGGCACTCTCTCGTCAGAGATGGCACCACCGACCGTCTCTATTCAAGACTCCAGGCACATTCTTTCTCAAGGACAATCAGTCTAACTGTGTCGCTGATCATAGTAATACATATTATGCGATATTTATGACCGATACCTAATTTAGTAAATGTATTTTCCTGGCTTTGAAGTCTAATCTGCAGAAAGGCAGGACTGCTGATATGACTTCTGTGACACACATTTTACAGCACTTATCACTGAAGAGTTATATCTTGGAGTAGCACAGTAGTAGAATTTAACAGAGGTAAGTTTCCACGTTCGAAGGTACTTTCGCTTTTCACATCAGAAAGACGTTTTCTGTATTGTAAAGCACCGTGCTCATTACTAGTAATAGACTCTTTAAGAGGGACATTTGTAAAAAACAGCTGAAATTAGTGGAAATCACAGGTATCCTATTAAGCCACCGCCTAGAAGTGTCCTATAGTCACGATACATTTCCACAATTACTGACTCATGATGTGAGAAATAATGAAACAGTCGTGGTATAACGAAGTCTTCAAACAATTCCACAGGCCTTGCCACGTGACTTCGAACTTATGCAAACCATGATGACATATAACTACTCGCGCAACTGGTAAAGCTAATAAATTTCATAGCATCGTATATTTCGGCTATGATATTGCTGGTTAGTTTGCTTAGCTTGTTCAGTTACCTGAAATTACTTGGTTTCTTTTTTCCCTGCTGGATGTAACTTCCAAAATAAGCAATTTTTTAGAGTGGAAGCTGTTATCAGATGACAATGAGGATCGCGTGCGCCGTCGTCACCGGCGACCCTAACCACTATCGTGTGAAATAAACTTAGTGAATAAGAAAAAAAACCAAGTCTGCGATTAAATTTGAACCCGGGCCCCCTGAGTACCAGCCCAGTGTTATACCACAGGGAATGCCGGTGCTTGAAACTTTCCTGAAAACTACGCCTAGGCTGGCTTGACGTCGGGAAATAAACCGCCTTAATAGGAGTGATAAAGAGTTTTAGGACAGTGAAGGAGCAAGCAACGCCAATTGCATAAAGCGGTGATTGCCAAACAGTACAACCCATTACTAAACCTTCAGGCATAATTCTTCATCGTCGTCAGTCACAGGACGAAACACACTGCACAAAATTTCTTGTATCTTTAGCGTGTACCACACTTCTCCGAAGAATGACGAAGGATGGCATACTGATGCTTGCCTAATACAGAAAAAAATTATGATGATTTATGACAAAGTCAGTACCCTGCAAGTGCGCTTGCAGCAGTAACCGAATGTTTAAGAAAGTTCGGCAGATCCCACGTACATTGGGAATCGAAGTTATGAGAAGCATAAGGATGCAAAGTGAATGTGTTTAAATTGTATTATTGAACGAGGCGTTATCAAGCAGTGATCAATATATACACATACGTTAAACAGCCGCATATGTTTTATACTTGCAGTTGTTTGCAGTTGCGTAACGATGCCAACAGCAACATTAATACCAGCAACAGCAGAAGTGGTATAAGCTGATATAAAGCGTTGGTGTTTGCGCTGGGGTTCGGAAGGATGGTAGCCCTCAACGCTGCTATGTTATTCAACTGCGGCGGATAGCACCCAACTACAATTAAAGTTACGCCGACATGACGTCTGTATCATAGGAGTACATATGTAATGTTTATAAAATTTGATCAATCAGTACTGCAGCCTGAATGGACGTTTCACAAACATGTATTATTCGCATTCGTCTGGTCAACGCAGTCTATGTCAGCTCTTTCTTAATGCTGGAGCGTTGAAATTACAGAGAGAGAGAGAGAGAGGGAGAGAGAGAGAAAGAAAGAAAGAGAGATAGATAGATAGATAGATAGATAGATAGATAGATAGATAGATAGATAGATAGATAGATAGAGAGAGAGAGAGAGAGAGAGAGAGAGAGAGAGAGAGAGAGAGAATTTATTTTCAGAAATGTAGAGAGGTCGGCCTGAACTATAGTTTGCTCTGGCCTGCTACTCTACACTGGGGAAGGGTGACTGGGGAGTGAAACAGTGATGAATGACGATGGTTCACAAAAGTGTGTTCTCACCGTTCCTGCGTAGATAAAAAATGCCCGTCACCTGTGGCACATACCCGCATACCAGTGGCACATACCCGCCCTCGGGAATGTGCCACTGTTTTCAGTAAAACGTTTGAGAAGGTATACGACGAGATTATGGCATTATTCATATCATGACCAGCGCGTCGTACTCGTCAAACCATCTTACCCCCCCCCCCCCCGTACTAATTGATGTGTGCCCCAAGTTAAGGAGGTGATCATGAAAGCACCTGGTCTTAAGCTGCCAGATAGATAGATAGATAGATAGATAGATAGATAGATAGATAGATAGATAGATAGATAGATAGATAGATAGATAGATAGATAGATAGATAGATAGATAGATAGATAGATAGATAGATAGATAGATAGTACGCAAAGAAATGCTTCGTTTATAAAGGATCTGAAAGGCTGCTCTACCAACTTTCGCTGTGACTTGAAAAAGTTTCTTTCGCTGCAAGGGTGAAGCAACGAATACTGTTCAGGCCTGGAAGGCAGCGTTCGACGTACGGTCGTAGCACACCCCCAATCCTGGAAGATAACGACGGGACTTGCAGTGAAACTTCGTTTACATTAGTACATGAGTTTTAATTGCCGAATTACACGTTTTCTTGGTTTACAGATATTCGTTATACAGTTCGGTTACATCGTCCTAGCCGCAAAAGGCAGTGGCGTGTGACTTACTGGTGCACACAGCTCTGCTCAACTGGTGACCTTCTTGCCACACCATGGTGACGTAGCTGCCTAGTGTTCCGATCCGATAATCTATGTTGGGCCAGATGACGGTGAAAGACACAGTTTCGCATTCGAACTCAAGGTAACGAACGACCGGCAGAATTATGATACTAAGTAATTCGACGGTCCCGTGAAAAACAACAGGCGGTTTGAAACTTCCAGCGCTAAAGCCCAAGAATGGGCGATCGAAAAGAACGCACAGTTATACAAAGGACAAGCGCGAACTTTCAAATGTCACAGAAGTCACATATTCGTGTTTCAGCAGCGCACTGCAAGCGTGTACTATGCACAACCCAATGCACATACATATTTCTCTTTCTTTTAAACTTTCCCCCTCGGTGGAACAGTGACTATAGGGTGCTCGGCTGCTGATCCGAAGGTTGCGGCTTTGCAAAATTTTGTCAGTAACTGCTGCCGCAATAAATAACAAGATCGATTACTAGTCATGCACGGCCATTAACTCTGGTCTTGAAAGAATTTCTCGTAGCGCGAGGTGAAATACGGAAACAGGAAGGCACAGATGGACATATTCCGGTTTCAGTATTTCACCTCGCCCTACTAAAATTTTTCAAACGCATCACCAAGAAGTCGGCATTGCAAATCTCGTCCCCGTGAACGTGTGGGCCTGGAACCCAGCATGCCTAGCTGTCAAGTCAGGAGCAGCATGACTTTCACGTCAGTTACGTAACGTACGTGGCCATGCGAACTTGCAGGGTGTGAGGGGGAAGGATGCCCCCTCGCAGTAGCTAAATCGGACATGCGCCGACATTGTATAAAGACCTGGGCTGTAGCTACGCTGGATTTTACGATCATGGCGACCAAAAAACCCGTGATGTTGCATACCAACAACTGTTTTCCGTCTTTCTTGCCCGAAAGCCATGAGGCAAAGAAAGCTCATTGTGATAAGAACTGCATCACTCATTTTTTTTTCTCATTCAGTCTGAGGCATGTGATCCTTTTAGACTCGAGTCACGAGGGAAAGAAGCGCAGCAAAAAAAAAAAACAACATTCCGAACTTCCTTCTAATCAGAAACCACGCACACACGCCTATGCGTCATGTGCAGGCGATACGCATCCCTCAATTTTACGCACCTTGAGGTCGGTGTTCATACCCAATCCGTAGTCCTCCCTTCCCATGTTCTCCACGAGGACGGTGAGTTTGTCCCCTTTCTTAACGGGAATCGTGTCCCAATACTTGTAGGTCCCATAACTGACGTAGTGGTTGTAGAAGGTGAAGAGCTTGCCTCCGGCTCGCACGTATGCGCGGTCCCGTAAATAAGGAAACCAGAGTGAGCCCGTGCCATAAGTGAACAGATTTACTGTAGTGCTGCACATCAGAAACCCGGAGCTGTGATTCATCTTTTCGAATGACACCGGGTCAACCGCCTGCTTTTGCACGAGCCACCCTTTTTTTCGGAAGTGATTCATCATGTCCTCCAATGATATGTAGTCGTTCAGCTGAACGTTGCCGATATTCAGCTTGGACGTGTTTCTGGGCATGTCTCCTTTGGGCATGTGACCCAGGTAGCTGGTCGTCAGGTTACGTATCTCGTAGTAGATGGACCTGATGTCGCCATCTTCGCTAACAGGCGCCCCATAGTCGTAACTGGTCGTGAGGGGAAAACCGAGGCCCTTGGGTGCTTTGAAGCCGAAGTTTGTACCACCGATGAACATGTAGAAGACTACCGAGGCGTTGCGAGTCATCAGAAGCTTGTAAGTGTTCAGGATGATGTCCTTTGTCTTGTAGTTGTGCGAATAGCCCCAGTAATCCATCCAACCGGTGTAATACTCGAGGACAACCATGGGCGCCGGTTTGGGATTGGCCGTTTTCATGACTGAGAAGGAAGAGTCTACTCCGTAGTGTGGTGGTAGGTTACCGGCGACCACAATGTCGCGCACCTTGTCGCAGGCGTAGAACGAGGCGTACGGAAAGTCCGTGCGGAAGTACACCAAGTCCTTGCCCAAGTGAGACTCCATGACGTTCAATAAGTGCTCCATGTGCGAGTGGTCGCACTTGCCCAAGTGGCCGTACTCGTTCTCGACTTGCACTGCGAAAATGGGGCCCCCGTTTCGATACAGATGTGGTTCCAGCATGGGAAGGAGCTTGCCGAACCACCGGTCTACTGCCGCCGTGTAGCTTTTTTCACTGGACCTGTACACCATGTTCGGGTTGTCTCGTAGTAGCCAGTAGGGTAATCCGCCATTGTCTCTCTCGCCGCAGATGTATGGTCCCGGACGGGCCAAGGCCAGGAGACCCTGTTGCTTGATCTCTTCAATGAAGGCGTTGAGATCATACATGCCTTCGAAGTTGTACACCTGGGGTTCCGGCTCGTGCCCGCTCCACTCGATATAGAAGGAGACCGCGTTAAGGCCGGCCATCTTTACTTTGTACAGTCGGTCCTTCCAGTACGCTCTCGGGACTCTGAAGTAGTGCATCTCACCCGCCACGAAGCGAAACGGCTGACCGTCTTTCACAAACGTCGCCCCCGTATGGTCGACGACGAGTGAACGCTTCTGGGCACTCACCTGCATGAACAGGACGCCGGCGCACAACAAGGCTACGCTAACTTGGCCCGTCATACCGTTTCTTCAATGGTAAGAGGTTATCTACGTGCACACGTCAGTGCCTCTACCAAATTTTCGGTCATGAAAAGCAAGCTGGTCCCGATGTTCGCCATTGCGCTGGCATGATATCATCACCGTATATAGATCCCATAGGCGTGGCCTCTCTGCAACCTTCGTACACCACGCATCAGCTTGATCACTGAAATTGAAGTAAGATGTAGTTCAGCGATAGTGTTGATGTGTTGTCACATACTATCATGATACTTCTACGCGTAGAACAACGGCTCGAAACTCGAGTGCAGGGAGACATTGACAGAATCGTGTTTTTTAATGAACTGTATTCATGTAAAAGTGCTGCCGTTCGGGCTGGAAGAACAAATATGGCTGTGATAACTTTGGACAGCACGTGTTCGTACTTTGTTTTTTATACATCACTTTACTTTGTCACGTTTCTCGGAATAAATAAAGGGCAATTAAGCAATTACGTCACCCTATCGCATCCGATGCGTTGAATCGTTAACTACTTTCTACTAGTGGCGTCCTTGATGACCTGTATTGTGTGAAAGGTTCCCACTCCAATGCCCCTTCAAATCAACGTCGCCACTGATTTTGTTTCTGGCAGATTTTTGCGTAACGAGCTATATTTCTTGAGGAACCGACCTAGCACTACGACAAGGACCATGGAAGTGATTATACGTGTTATTACGTGACACGTTTTATGTCTTTATGAGCATTGTACGAGATGACAGAAAATATAACTTTTTTTTTTCAGGTGCTTAGCTTATTATTCTGCGGTGTAAGCTGCGGTAAGCGTTTCGCTTTGGCGCATTTCAGCTCCACTGCAGCCCCGAGTTCTCGAATATTGGGGTTGCCCCGCCGCGGTGGTCTAGTGGCTAAGGCACTCGGCTGCTGACCCGCAGGGCGCGGGTTCGAATCCCGGCTGCGGCGGCTGCATTTCCGATGGAGGCGGAAATGTTGTAGGCCCGTGTGCTCAGATTTGGGTGCACGTTAAAGAACCCCAGGTGGTCTAAATTTCCGGAGCCCTCCACTACGGCGTCTCTCATAATCATATAGTGGTTTTGGGACGTTAAACCCCACATATCAATCAATCGAATATTGGGGTTGTCTCGCGCTATTCTTCAACTTTTTTTTGAAGAGCACTGTTTCACAGAAACGCTTCTGGATGATGACATGTTTAGCCTAATCACGGAGGCGTTTGTAAGTCGGCCTTGAATCACTTTTTCAAGTATTCATCGAATGTCCTCAGTGGCTAAGTGTTGAAGGAGCTAATTGGCTCAGCTGTATATTACGCAAATATTTCCCTTCTCGAATCCGTCAAGATGGAGAGGAATAGCACGATTTTTTCCCTCGCTTCAAACGTTTTTCATCTGCCCTCGTTCCGACGAACACGCTGCAAACTTCGCAGGGAGCAATGAAACTCGGTTGTCAGCGAGTCTCATGACATTCGTTGTGCAGAATGGAACAGGGCCACTATCCCACGCCATCGCTCCCGCAGTGTGCGCATAGTGTAGCTACTCTGTAATGTTAACAGGCTGCCATTGTTACATGAGGTGCCACCACGTGCCTGCGGCGCCTTTCAATTATGGAGGGCGCCGCAGGCGCACGTGGCGGCACCTTGTGGCAAGAAGTGTAAATTATCTTATCTGTATGCTATTGACCAATAGCGTGCATATGTGCTGTGTGACGTTGAAGAGCAGGCACTGACATCTTCGACGAGTGTGGGCGCAGACTTCTTCGTGAGAATAGGTTGCCTAAAAAACGACAGATAAGCGCGTCTCTTCACAACCATTTGACAGAGATGGACAAAGCAGTGCCTACTTTCTGATGGGTGTTTATTTCATCCCTCCTTAGGGCGGTTGACGACCCTCTTTTAACCTTGCCATAAGCGCTCCTGATTCCTCTACTAATGAGTCTGACGATTATGCAGTGGGAACAGTATGTACAGTGCATCGGGTTCATATCCTCATACATATCATGAGAGTTGTATAACTGGTAGTCAATTAGATAATACGTTATTCACATATTCATATTAAAAGCTTTAAAAACTGAGCCGGATGTGCAGTTTCTCTACGATGGAAAATGGTTCCTGATCTAGTAAAGGAAGCTAATTGTCGCTTGTTATAGTTCCAGTAGGAAACACCGGTTCAGCACAGCGTGCTTTGCGCCTCTCCAGGTTTCTCTCCTGCGGAACCCGCAATGAGCGCAAGCGTAAACACCACCGCAAGTTTAGAGGTTGGTCAGTGGTTCGTAAGGAAAAGGAAGAAGGCACCTAATTTCTGTCTGCCTAAAGGCGACACGGCGCAGTGCCTTGTAGGGGTATGGCGCAGTGCCTTATAGGGCACCACAATGCGAGAGCTGCACGGCGTCAGGAGACCGCGGAGGGCGAACCAGTCAACGGGAGCTACGCTGGCGTCGGAGATCGCGAAGGCTCAATTGTCCAGCTTGAAATCCTGCGAGCGGAGCTCAAGTTTAGAGGCCTGACCCTCGTATCCGTTGCGGCACGTCAGCCCTCTCTCTATAAAGAGAGGGGGCTCGTGGCTACGTGAAGCCTACTCTCTCCACAGGGAGAGGGCGCCACGCGTTGCAACGTGCACGTGGCAACAGGCGCGAGGGAGCAGCGTTAGCGCCCGCTGCTTCGCGTCTACCCATGGTTCCCTCTGGCGGGAGTTGGTCTAACTTTATCTCCAACGATATGTTTTCCTGCAACCTTACATTTATACATATGCTCCTCTGGTCTATGCAAACGTAACCACAAGACAATGGTAACAAACAAACTAGCTCACATTCTACATACGAATGCCCGTGATTCGCGCCGCATCCTGGTCGTTTCTGGCCTTTTGTGTTTCGCGATAGTTTTCTTTTCATTCCACTACTAAACTTGTTAAAACTTGCTTGGGGCCAGAAATACTGCAAAGTAGCTTCTATGTGAAGTAACTTCTGTGCGATGCTACGCAGACGCTACCAAAAGTAATAAATATCGAATACCAAGCAATCGCCGAAATAAACGAACCTGTTAAAAAGTCATTTATCATCCGCTACGTACTCAAGCTGTCCCATCGCTTTGAAGAAGTCGCGAATAGGTATGGTGTCGAGGTAGTATTCACTGGCCCAAACAAGTTTAAAAACTAGCGCACCCCAAATTAAAGAACCTGTTTTGTCTCCTCCCTTCCTTTTTTTTTTTTGCTAGATTGAGTTGCACCACAAATATTATATTGATCTGTGAATTTCTTTCCAACTCACCCAGGACACAGCCCTACGAACACAGGAGCGCTTCACTTGCCCAGCTTTATGTTCTACGGGATCCTTTTTGGGGCTAAGCATCTTAAGGTCTCGGCATACCGGAGTGTGACGTCGCCATGGTCCGTCATAAAGGGCTATGTGCCGCAAAAAAAAAAAAGAGGTAAATTTCACAACTTTCTAACGGTCTGTAGTTTGCATATTATTAGTTAAAGGTTCTTTGTCACAACTTAAAACATTGCGCTTGTCTTGAAAGAGGTGTGGGAATTCCTTACCGCATGTACCAAGGCATTTAAGTCTCTGATCTGAAATCAGAGACACAATTTGTATCTCTACGGTAAAATCATCGATCTGAAACACTGTACTTTTTGAAACATCTGCGAAGAGATCGTGCTTCCCTCGCTGCTGATTAAGATGGTGACTGTTGAAAGTAGATGAAGCACCTTAGGGTGGCTTGCATTCCGATGCAGTTTTCCGACGATGTTAGTGGGCCTGGAATGCTTGTACTTGATGCCCGTTTTCAGGCGTGGCACGAAGTGTGCCTCATCAAAGGAACCTTTCTCGAAAAAAAATGTGGCGAATCACCTCGGTTAGGCCGTTCTTCTTCTTCGGTCTTCTTCTGTCCGTCAGTGCCTGTTAGCAGCGATGTTGTTGTGAGAAACACTCACGTATACTGCATGATTCGCCCCTATTTTAGGTTAGTGGAGTGGAAAAACGTTTTCCTGCATGCTCCTTCGCCCCTAACCGGTTTCTTCTTTTCTATGGTGATGGAAAAGTGTTATCGAAAGAAAAATTTTTTAGGGGCGAAGCTTCTTAGGGTGTGGGTCTGTCCGTCCTCCGTTGTAGTACGTGGCCACCGGTGGTACATATCCGCCCATGAGCGGTTATGTGCCACAGGGGATACGAGATGAGAGATGGCGGTACTTGGAGTGTTCACTAGTTGGACGCACAGATGGACAGACAGACAGACAGACAGACTAGGAGACGGATGCACAGATGGACGGACACATGGATGGACACACGGATGGTCGTGCGGATGGACGGAAGCAAGAACGAATGGACAGACGGAAGCACAGACGGAAGACTCTTCGCCTCACTCATCATCATTCACTTCGTAGATATGCTGTTATTTTTTAGCTACCATGCTACGTGACACTCAGTAACGCCTGCGTGGACCTTTGAAGTTGCAAGTTCTTTCATGTATTTTTTTATTTTTGCGTATTTTTTTATCAGCGCTTCTATCATTAATCATGCACAGGTGGCTTCAGGTAGATGCTAACGCTGTGATGTTCTGCACGTTAGGGACGCCATAATCACTCCAAAACGCAGGCGCAACGATGTACAAGGCTGTTCCACGTGCTCTTATCACCGTGAGCTTTTCACAAAACAGACTTCTGGCTGACCTGACTTCGGCCATCTCGATCATGGATGCCTTCGTCTATTCAGGATGTTGTCGCGGAATTACACTGGGTACTTAAGGGGTCACTTGCAGCCCTACTCAGCAGGGACTGTTGCTGATCATGTTCACGAAGTGACGCCCTCGGTGTAACTTGATGGGTCCAGGAATGTGTCCGGTTGGACTTGACCCTTCGGAAGCAATAAAAAAAATCACAGCATATCCACGGAGTGAATGATGATTGGTGGGGCGCAGCGTTCGTCAGTCTGTCTGTCCATTCGTTCTTGCGTCCGCCTATCTGTGTGATCCTTGGTGCATCCGTCCGTTTGTTCATTCGTCTATCTGGCCGTCCATTTCTTTTTGCGGCCATCCCTCTGTTTGTCCATCCGTCCGTGCGCCCCTCTGCCTGTCCGTCCGTGCGTGTGTCAGTCCGTTCGTCCGTCCATATGTCTAGAGAAAACTCCCCCCGCCTTTTGCTCCTCATCACTCTCGATAACCTGTACCACCCCATTGTTCTACACTACACAAGCCTATGCTTCGCCCTCTCCCTCCTCCTTTCCTTCCTTCTCACTCGCACATCATTTCCTTTCACCCTTACTTCGCTTTACCGCCCACTTGCTTTGTTTTAATACTCAGACCAATGGTATTCTTCACGCTCTATAAACTCCTCTTTCTCGTCACCCTCACTTCACTTTTCCGTTCCGTTGCTATGCTTCCCTATGCAAAAATATGATCTGCTTCCCCCTCTCTCGCGTACTCCTGACCAACACGCCCCTCCTTTTTCCTGGTTTCCCTTTCTCACCCGCTTGCTATACTATTCACTATACATGGATCTCGTATGTAAGGAGCTGCTTGCCATGTACCCGCTTTCCGAGGCCCACATGCGCCAAGTTTTCCCTCTACGATATGTGAATATACCTCGAGCTTAAGAAGCTCCACTGTTAATTGTGTATACAGCCTCACTTGAGATTTCTGAGGAGCTGTAAAACGGAACTGCGCAGAAGCTGTCGACTGAAATTTTCCGGGATGGCAAACGACACCGAAAGGCTGCCAGCATCTCGCGCAGCATGTCAGCTTCTTCTTCGTCTATTCGTCTGCAACTGCGGGCTCATGCACAGTGCCTCTTAACAATAGAAAAGTACACTTCAATTTTGTTATTGTTTGTATCGTAAGTACCACAATACAGGTAAAGATTGCAGCTACAACGCCTCTATACTTTTTTTAGTTTCATAGAACGGTGGTATTGTTACGGTGTACGTAGCTGAGAAAACAAACCCTCGATCGACTTCCCTTTTTTCCGCGTTACGTAGCGCAGAGGACAGATGAAGACATGGCGGATTAAAAAGGAATAGACGGCCATAAAGTAGGTTTCTCTGTCTATTTTTATTCCAAAAGAGACAAGGCATGGAAACACAGACACATGAAGCAAGTCTGGGCAACACAAACACCTGAATACGTATCAACTAGTACGAGCCAAAGTATGAATATGTACCAACTAGTTCAGCTTCCTAATTCTAAGCTATATTTTCGCTTTTCGTTGTGCCTATGATTTATCATGCAAATACGAATTCAGGTGGATTTTGTACCACATGAATTCAAATCAGTTCTGTGAAATCCGATAAGGTGGCGGAAGGCTTAAGAAAGAAAAATAGGCAATCACCCGTTTATAGCAGGAAACCAGAAGGGAATCCATGCGTATTTCTTGGGACGAAAGCCTCCAGGTGTTCATTCAAGAAACACCTGAGGATTTCTTTGACAGTTCATGCTGGAAACGGGGGTTTGCCAATTTCCCTTTCTTGCATGTTGTCGCTTTCACGTGCTGCGTGGGGATATTAGTGGTGGCCTTTTCACTCACATCTCAACCGTTTAAGAGGCACATCTAAGATCCAGACCGTTCGACCTGTCCTATTATAGGTCTGTTCACAAAGCTGACCTCTCGACGATTTTCTTCCGGCAGTTCGTCAATCTCCATCATGACTACAACGTTCTTGGCCGGGTATGACCGCAGGAAGATCCCTGGAACGTAGAGAGTCACCTGTGGCCCCTCCACGGGCCAGTATCGACCGAGGTTGATGCCGTTGACGAAGGCGACACCCTTTGTGTAGTTGGACGGGTCCAGGAATGTATCCAGGGGCGCTTGCCCCTTCGGTAGCACGAAAAAGCCGTAATAGAAACATGGCGGACCTTTGCAAGGCTCGCCATCGCGATGTTCCAAGAAACGCATCAGTTCTTTGACGTCACTGCTTCGTCTAACGGGTACGGCTTCCATGACCCAGTCGGTCATCGTTGATTTGTCGGCGGTCACACGCCTTATTCCCTGAAATGAGAAAACGTTTATTAAGAATTAGAATGATTTAAGAATAGAATGAATTAGAATGAGGTTTCACGTCCTAAAACCAAAATATAGTTGTCAAATACGCCGAGGGCTACTGAAATGTTGACCGTCTGGTGTTCTTTAACGGGCACGGACAACGCACAATACACGGGCTTCTACCATTTCGCCTCCATCGAAGTGCGGCCGCCACGGCCGTAATCGAACCCGGGACCTTCGGTTCAGCAGCCGAGCAATCTAGCCCCTAGCATACCCTCTGTGGCGGACAAGAAGAAAAATAAATGTCGAGAAAGAGATAGAGTAAATGCGGCGTACAGGCAGACAGGTTACTCACTTTGTACGTCATTCGGTATGGGCTCTAGACCTTGCTAAAAAAATACGGTCACTGTGCTAAGAAAGAGAAGAAAGAGAAAAGCCATTGATACCCACATTTGCATCACAGCGTCAGCCACGGCTTCCTGCGTTATGCCAGCACTTGGGCGGACGGCCTTCTGCCGTCTGCCTTTTGTGGCCTGCTCTACCGCTGCAGAGACGGCCTGTCTCCACCTGGTAGTGGACGTCCTGGCAGCAAACCCCCAACATGCCCCGCAGTGGTCGCGTGCGACTCAAGAGCTGCGTTGCTGGCATTGCAAAAGCCGGAACGGGCAGGTTTCGCAACGCAGGTT
The DNA here is from genome assembly GCF_043290135.1 of Rhipicephalus microplus. Classification (NCBI taxonomy): domain Eukaryota; kingdom Metazoa; phylum Arthropoda; class Arachnida; order Ixodida; family Ixodidae; genus Rhipicephalus; species Rhipicephalus microplus. The sequence continues at coordinate 14,622,385 of NC_134709.1, read as the reverse complement.
CTTGTCGCCAAACTGCATGCCTTCCTTTCCAGAGGCGTCGATGTTTCTCTGCACTGGGTCCCATCTCATGTGGGAATCCAGGAAAACGAGCAGGCTGACGCCCTGGCGAAAGAAGCACATCACTCTTCCGTCCCTGTGTGCCGTACCGTGGTCGGCTCAGACTTTTCGAGGCTCACACTGAGGAGGCTGGTGCTACGCTGCCACCCTGACGATCGTGTATCAAGGATGGAACCATCAAGCCGGCTGCCTGACCGGGGTTCTACCAGGAGAGAGAGGTCCCTGCTACTTTGCTTACGCATCGGCTGCTCCTGGCCTGTGGCCCGGTGTCATCGGCTTGGCAGAGCCTTGCCCCCGCGTGCACTGCGTGCGGGGCAGATGAAGAAACCCTCGAGCACCTGTTGTGAGTTTGCCCAGCGCTTCGCACACAACATGGCGTCTTTCTCGCCACATTCCGTCGCTACGGTCTGCCCGCGGCTCCACAGAGGGACCTTCTCTTTCCTTCATGGCACTACACCCAGGTCTTCAAGGTGGTTCTTCGCGTCCTTGAGGACACTGAGCTTGACAACCAGCTACAGAAGCTGCCCGCCACGTCCTTGGTCACGGACGTTCTCTTCTATCTTTTCGCGTCTTTTTTGCTCTCTTCCACCCCCACCCCCCTTCTCGACAAGTGCTGAGCCATGCTCCCAATTAGGACTGCAGAAGTTGCATCTTTTCCTCTCCTGAACGTCTCTCTCTCTCTGCATCTCAGCGTTCCTAGGGCTATCGAACACGGTCACTGTTTTCAGCATTTCCAGATAAAGGGTTTATTGTTGGCAGATCCCCGTTTAGGCAAGGTAACAATATGTAGCCTTGGATTGTTTCTGTCGTTATAGGCGTACGTTTTCTTTCTAACTTCAAGAACATTGCTGAATGAATATTTTAGAATTGATTCGTTTATTCACTAAATTGTGCTTGCTTCTCACACCTGTGAACAGGAGGCCTCAATAATTTACATTGCTCATGTTGAGTATGTTGCTTTCTGTGCGTTTATTTCTTTCTCAGTTGCTGGGATTTTATTGTGCTGTCTAGTCTTATATAGACATCATGGTAGCTTATAATAGGACTAATAAGCCTTTTTCCCTGATTCTGTACTCTCTACCCGCTTGCTTTTTGATCGCAATGAATAGAAAGTGCACTGTGTCTTCGTTTATTTTCCCTGAAAAAATGAATAATCTGTGTACTTTAGTCAATACGAGTGCGGGGCACCTGAATTGTTCTACGAACTCATTTAAATAATAATGTTGCCCTAATCTCTTCGATTATGTCCAACCCCTCTATTTTCTAATGGTGGTGCAAACGAGTGAATAGCTGCCGTAAATGAAATGATGTATCTCGTGTAATGTAATTGCAATGACAACCTCGTTTTAAGAGTAATAAAATGCTCGTAAATTTTGTGGCTAGTGTACAAAGTCTAGACGAAACTATGGTCATCTTTATGCGCTTTGGACGCTTTCTGCGCGTCGCCTCTCTTCGTGTGACGGCTCTTCGTGTGACGGCTCTTCGTGTCTTTTATAACTGCTGAGCTACCTGTCAAATGAAATCATCAAAGCCCAGTTTATATCTTACTGCTTAAGCACCACCACATCTTACCATCAAACCCATTCTGCTTTTTTGATAGCGCCATGAATGCTCACCTTCGGATCCTTGTTCTTCGGCCCGAAATCTTCCCGTCCCATGTTTTCGACCAAAATCGACAGTTCCTCTCCTTCTCTAAGCAGCACTTTTTCGTACAGCTTCGTCTTTTCATCTGGATCAAAGCTGAAAGCTTGTATCACGTGACGGTTCCGTCCCACCGACAAGTGCGCGCGGTCACTCAGGCCGTGGAGTGTAACGTTGTACATTCTAGCGCGCTGCAATCGGACTTTCGTTTTGTATATCATGAAGCCGAAATCCAAGCCAAACTCTTCGAACGTCATAGGGAACTTGGAACGTTTCTGTCTGAGCAATCCTTTCTCCCGGAAGTGTTCCATTACTTCGTTTAGTGGGGTACCTCCATTCATGCGAATCGCGCCAAGATGTAGTTTCCGCGTCTGCCCAGGTAACGTTCCTTGAGGAACTGGCATGTATTTCTCGATGACCCTCCGGATTTCGTAGTAGTAAGGCCTCGGATCCCCATCTTCGGCGAGTGGCGCCCCGTAATCATAACTACTGACTAAAGGCGCCGTGTTGCTCGTTCCCGCCTTGAAGCCGAAGCTGGTTCCCCCGTGGTACATGTAGAAAATGACGTTGGCGCCCAGTTTCATCATCTCGTCGAAGGTCCTGACGACATCTTGTGGATTCTCCTTGTTATGCGCGTAACCCCAGTAGTCCATCCAGCCGGTGTAGTATTCGGGCACCAGAATGGGGCCTCCCGGCACCACCATGTTAAGACGGATCTCGCTGAATGCGTCCGTGATGTTCGTTTTGGGGTAGCAGTTGCCGCCTACGAGCACGTCTCGAACCCAGTCGCAGTCGTACCGGAACTTGATGGGCGAGTCGCTACGAAACATGACGACGTCCTTGCCCAGAAGCCTCTCCTGCAAGGAAAGCATGAACTCCATGTAGTTTCGGTCGCAGTAGCCGTCAAGGTGGCCGTACTCGTTTTCAAGCTGAACCAGGATGATGGGTCCGCCATTTTTGTACAAGTACGGCATGATCCTGGGGAACAGGACGTTGAACCACTTCTCGACTTCGTGCACGTATTCCTTCTGCATCGTCCGGTACTGGATGTGGGGGTGCTTTCCTACAAGCCAGTATGGGAAGCCAGCGTTGTCGATTTCACCGCAAACGAAGGGTCCTGGTTTGACCACGGCGAGAAGTCCGGCCTTCTTGATTGCCTCCAAGTATGCGGACAGGTCGTAGTTGTCGCGAAAGTTGTACTCTCCCGGTTCCGGCTCGTGACCACTCCAGTCGATGTAGAAGTTCACGACGTTGAGTCCTCCCATTCGGATCTTGTGCAGGCGGTCGTCCCAGTATCGTCGGGGTACCCGGAAGTACTCCATAGAGCCACCGACAAATTGGAAAGGTTTGCCGTCCTTCAGGAACGTGTGTTTTTCGTAATCGATTGAGAACGTTCGCTTGGCTTCGGACTGCATGATGAATTTGTAACTTGTGAGAAGCAGGCACAGTATGCACGCGCGCATCGGCGATAGTGCCATCTTTAGAAGGAAACCACGGACACGCCTTCAACCGGTCGTCTACGGTATAAAGTTTATAGCAGTCAGGCGTGTGTCCCCAAGCGACGTCTTGTTTGTTTTTGCTTGTGACATCTTTTGCGAAGAAAGTGCTTCCCCGTATCGCAGCAGCTGCTTTCTGTCTCACTGACAAGCTCTTTTCTGCCTGAACTCGTATTTCCTTACAGCGTTTGTGTTTCTAAACGAGTGTGTGGAGGTAACCGCCATTCAATGACAGTGCATGTTTGTTTGTCCCCAAACGACATCCAGTCATTGCTTACGCTCTTCTTGTGAACGAGTTCGGCGGAATCTCTAACGGTGGTGGAAGGGCTATGAAAGGGATAACTAACGGCCACCTGTAATTAGAACGAGGCCGCGGGGCAATCCATACGAATATTGCGGGAATGAATGCTTCTATTTGAAGAACTAATTCGTGTGCGGTGCTTGAACCTGGGAACAACGTCTCTCGGGGGCGGTCGCCCTGTCAGTTCAGCTAATCAGGATGCTAGCAATCGGCAGCACGTGGGTTAATTCGCAGAGAACTCGAAGCACATGGACGTGTATATTACGCTAAGTTGGCGATTTGGGCCCGTTTGTTTGCCATTAGAATACCCACAGCTCTGCGAAAGCTACACGAAAAGATCAGAGACACGGTTGCAACACACGAAACGCGGACTTATATATAGAAATTTTTTGATGACTACATTGACCTTTATACTCATGCCACCAACACGCTACAGACATCTCGAGATTTCACATTACACGTGTGCTCTAGCTACCACTTGAATTGGCTATCTCTTTCGCAGCCAAGGTAAAAGACGGCTTGCTGATGCATCTGTTCAGTAATTTAGAGATGATTTGCGATTATACTGTCAACCGTGTCATTTCATTTTCATCTTACCTAATATCGTGCACTGTTCAAACATAGGCTGGTGGCCGCAGTTTCTGATGTGAATCGCCAACCGGCAACGTGTTTTATTCTCAGCTTTGCTACTAACGTTTTTGTTGAACATATCATTCCAATATAACGGGGTGGTTGTCTTATCTAAAAGCTAACACACGATGATGATATGCCATCAGCTATTTCACCTTTACACGATTCCTATATGGTGTTATGCTACTTATTGCGTACCTTCCTTCTTCTGCTTTTTTTTTTTTGCGCTAGTCATTCTCTGCAGTTTTGCCGGTTTATCTGGGGCCAAAACGACGATTCAACCTTCTACTTTGAGCAATTTTTTTCTAAAGAGTGCGGTACTTTATGGGCATATGGAATTTCCGTAGTCTTTTGTTCTTCGCCTATAATCAACGTGCAACATTGCTAGAATTCCGGTGTGGTCTTAAAAGCTGTCTGGCCACAGAAACTAACATATGTTCGAGGATCCGGCCTCTGATAAAACGAGCACATTTTTCTGCCGAACTACTTTCCATCTAATCGGGACATTACTTGTCCAATGCTATATGCACGCATATATTTATGATTGGAGGCTTTGTTAGACTAGAATGTGCAGAGCTCAAAGGAAGGATGGATGTTTAGCTCGTGGGTGATAACTTCAGCAGACGCATTTTTTTCTTTTTAGAAATGCACTTCATGTCTAGAAAGAACCAGCTGTCTACTCCGCTCGGCAATCCATGGGTTCTGCTTATGAATGGGCAATAAATATTGTAAATGAGTTAGGTGGAGTCCTGCAAAGTGGCGGAAGGATTCCGAAAGGAGTAATCTAAACGACTCATTTTTATTATGAAATTATTCTGAAAAATTTGTGTGTATAGCTTCATGACTTCAAGCCACATCAACATTATTCATTGCATTACATTTCCCTTCAAACGTTTTGCTTGCCCATGAACATGCACCAGTTACCGTAAAGTATCTGTCATTTGGATTCAATATATACGTGTAGCGCTAGTACACGTATTGTATAAGGCAAAATTCGTTGCGTTATGATCTTGTTATTTATCTCCGGTGTTTGCTATTTGTCTTATTCATGCTATTGATTAATATTTCCTCGCTGCATTCCTCTGTCCCTGTTTTGTCTGGTTTTACTTTCTGCCTTTCTGTTCTTTGTGTAATAGATGTGCACTGTCACTGACGAATGGACCTGTTCGTGGGCACTCGGAACTTTTCAGCGCTATTTTGACGAGGAGATCGCAGAGAAGTGCAGGATAAGACGGTCTCTGTTCGTACTGCCATGCCATTCTGTTTCAGTATAACGTCCGTTTTTAGCATCAACACTTTTTTTAGGATCTAAAGAAACTACGTGCAGCCTGTGCATGAACTCCCGGTTGAAATGTTCAGGTTTCATTTTTTACGTGAGGTTGTTTGAGTAAAATGCGAGACACGCTGGCTTGGGGGAACAAAAGTGGTCCCCATTTTTTTTTTTTTTTGTAGTTCTGTCAGCTATTTCGCTTCGACAGGTGGCAGTATTTCAAGTTGGACGTCTTTAGCACGTCATTTTTTCCCCTCAACGTTCCGGTTTCTTCGAGTCGTTACGTTTTCGTTCGGTTCTTATCGTGCTTTTTTTTGAAAGTGACATACGAGGTCCTTTTTTTTTTTCTTAGAAATAGTCAAAGGGTCGTTCTCGTGGCCGTCTTTTGTGGGCGTGCATATTGAAGGTATACGTGCGAAGGCGATCCTCAACGGGAATAATACTGTTCGACGTTAGCGTGAGACATTTTCTTTCGGAGAATCGCGGGTTTCGGTATAAATAGTTACAGGGGCTCTGCAACACTTGACCACCAAATCGCTTCATTAAAGAAGCTTAATGCTTCACGAATCGAGCACTACCGAAAATTTCAAAGTTGTGGTGTACGTTAGAAGTGTGGCAGCTTGGGCTAGTCGGTATGACATGACGATAGTTATGGCGTGAGAAGACAATGACGACAAAGAGACAAGAAGAGACACGAAGGACACGAGCACTCGTGTCCTTCGTGTCCTTCTTGTCTCTTTGTCGTCGTTCTGTTCTCGCGCTATAACTATCGTCATGTGGGGGTACAAGTGGATTTGGATGTTTCTCGCTCGCCGCGATTGCTTTCTCTCTCCTCTCGTCGTGACGAGCACTCTGGAAGCTAAGCAGAGCGGCGCGGGGAAAGAAGCAACGTCACGCGCGCGTGATGATCTTGATTACTTTCCCCCTTTCTTCTTCGGGCACGTGGCGTCCTGAGAACGCCAGGAACTGTATATGCGGCCAACAATGCTCAAATGAACCAATGTCCCTGTGTCGCACGGTCAGACCATTATGCGGCATCATTTGCAGAGAAAGAGCAGGAACTGGTTCTTACCTTGGTTTTATAACTGATTGCAATTTCCAGGTCGCGTGTTGCGCTATGTTTGTACTCTGGAGCCTCGACTATTCCGATCGGCAGTGTTTTCTTACTAGGCTAAATATATTTTACAGGGCCTTTTAAGGCGTCAGTTTTAGATGCCTGATTAAACACGAAAAAGGACACTCGGCGGCATCGACAACAACACGAATGATGCTAAAATGTTATGACGTCACCGTATGCGACGTCAGGATCTGTCGATAAAGTTGCATCTTGTTATTGACATCGCAATGTCACAGACATTGAGGAAGAAAAAAAGAAAAGAGGTAGCCTTACGTCACATGAAAGAAGCCCACCTGGTCGGCCCAACACGCGATCAAAACGTCAGAGCTTGCGGTAGCTTTTAGTACTCTCGGTGCTGTTCCGTGTTTGGAGCACCTGCGAGAGCCGGCCAGTCTGCGCGTAACCAGCGCATTTTGATTAAAACCTACCAAGCGCCGTACTCCGAGGTATCGGCAAGTCTCGTTTATTGCGTGATCTCACGGTGGGCCGACTTTGATGGCTTCAAAAACGGCTTGGCTTGCCCAAAGCTGGGTGCGTGACGTCATGCTCCCTCCTGCGTTTGTCCTTCTTCCATGGTCATATATCACCCTCTTGCGACGCCATGACGAAAAATAACGTGGCGTCACACTGATGAAGCCATCGCGTGACATCGTCGCTTGATGAAATGTGGACCCAGCACGGAGGCAAGTGTGAAGCCAGGTCAGGTGCACAAAGCTTTGCAATGCCTCGGATCCTGGGCGCGCGGGATGCCTTAGGAGGGGTCCGAGGGAAGTTGGATGGGGTTTGAGCAAAGACATACCACCGTAGCAAGACTTGCACATGATGAGCGTGGCTGGACCGGCTCAACGTTGACCGGACACGACCGAGAGAGCGGTTGTCCCAGCCGTAAAGACTGGAAATGAGATCTGTGGAAGCCCGCAAGATGGGCGGTAGGGTTATGAAAGGGAGAGCAGACAACCACCCGTTTGTAGCACGAAGCACTTCGACAACTCGAAGCACATGGACACAAGTGCCATAAATTCACCCTGGCGCTCTCGATTGCTAGCTTCATGGCTAGTTCAATTGGCAAAGGGACCGCCTCAGATAGTCGTTGGTCCCGGGTTTGAAACCAGGACGAATTTTTCGGCAACTAAGAGGCAATTCTTTTTGAGAAACCTGTATGAATTTTATTGTGGCTTCGTTGTGCAAACGGTTGGTTGTATTCTTTTCCTTTCTTAGCCCTAAAGACTCTGCAACTTCTGTTGTCTGCTTTATATTCCAGTGTCGCGCAGTTTGCTTGGGTTTGAGTACAACGTCTCATTATGTTCCAACGCCAACGATTCGCATTCATCTTTTTTGGGGGGAGGATTACTAACCCTTTTACTCAGTTAAGAATGAAGGAAGGAACAACCTTCATTCATAGACCGACGTGTTGATGGGGTGAGCCAAAGACACCGACCGCCTAGGCGACGACAGCCAGGAGCCCATGGGGCTTCTTCGCCTCGCAGCTGATCTTTGAGGCAGGGCTGAGAAGCGCAGCTTCCTAGCGTGCGCGAAGGCTGTCACTTTACAAAAACCGTGCTCTTGTTATTGTCACTAATCCCTCGGCCAGGTCCGTAACCAGGGGGGAGGGAAGATTATGAGCCCCCGAAATCGGGGGGGGGGGGGGGAGTCGTGCAGGGAAGACGTTTTTCTCGCGCAAATTACATCATTTTTGGAAGTGGTTCATGGGAAAATCAGCAAAATCTCTCTTCAGCTGAACAAGCAAGCGAAAATCGAATCTGAAAAAAAAAATAAGGCGATGCTGCAGACAGACATTAAAACAGTATTGCTTTGTGGCCATCAAGAAATTGCGCTGCAGGGGGACAGAGACTCTGGCAGACTTTATTATTGCGAATACTGCAGGCAAGTTTGTGGCTTAAGCAAAAGGAGCAATTGGCAATACACATAACACTGTTACACATACATACAAAGAATAAAAATAATAACAATAAAAAGGAGTACAATGCAGATTGGTCAAGGCATAGCACACCATACAATGCATATACTTAGCGACAGATGCTTTCCTGGAGCGCTTGGGAAAAATTTTTGGCTTGTATCACTGCTTCCGGGAGCGCATTCCATTCGGAAATTGTACGTGGGAAGAAGCTGTGCTTAAACTGATTAGTTTTGGCGAAGACAGGCTGAAAGGAATGAGCATGCATGTGACGAGTCCTTCGTGTGCTTAGCGGTTTGATCACAGTTGACGGAGTTATTTTCACCTTAGAAGTAGCAATATTGTTGAGGAAGAGTAAACGGGCCAGGCGTCTACGAACTGCTAGGGTTTGAATGCCATTATCAGTCATGAGCTTCGACGGAGAATCGTAACGCCCATATTTGTTAAAAATAAAACGCACCGCTTTTCTCTGAACGAGCTCAAGCATGTAGACATCTTTTTTCAAGTGCGGATCTTATATCACGGAAGCATACTCAAGTTTAGCTCTAACAAAAGTTTCATAGGCTAAAAGCTTAACGTGTCTTGGAGAATGTCTTAATTTTCGTCTCAAAAAACACAACTTAGTAAATGCAGCAGAACAAATACGTTTTACGTGGGATGACCAGGATAAATTAGAGTTCAAAGTGAGGCCTAAGTACTTGTACTCCCCAACATCTGCAATACAAGTGTTCTGCAAGAAGTACTGGGAGTTGAAGAAATGTTTTTTTGCGCGTTATTCGTAGAAATGCGCATTTTCCGGCATTCAACATCATTCCCCACTGCTCACACCAACTCTCTATTGCAGCCAGGGATTTCTGCAAAACTTCACAGTCATCAGGTGAGCGAATTTCTCTAAAAACAACACAATCATCGGCAAACAGCCTGATGGAGACAGTTTCGGGAACTACGTGGGCTAAATCATTTATATAAAGAAGAAACAACAGCGGTCCCAGCACGCTGCCCTGGGGTACCCCAGAGGTAACATCAAGAAAATTAGAGAAACAACCATTAATATCAACATACTGTTTTCTGTTATTTAAATAAGCTCTTATCCAGTTCAAAAGGCAATCAGGAAAGCCAATGTGTTCTAGTTTATACAAAAGCTTATTGTGTGGCACTTTGTCAAAGGCCTTGCTAAATTCGAGGAAAACCACATCAACTTGTCCAGACTCGTCCAATACCGCAGAGAAGTGATGAACAGTAGTGACCAATTGCGTAACATTGGACATATTTTTTCTAAAACCACGTTGATAGGGCGACAAAATGTTCCTTTCAGCCAGAAATTCATGAATGAACTCTACAATAACATGCTCCAACATTTTACAACATCTACTTGTGATGGAAATGGGTCGGTAGTTAGAAATTGAAAGTTTCTCTCCCGTTTTAAACAGTGGTTTGACCCTAGCAACCAAAAAATCATACGGGACTTCACCTGATGTGAGAGAGATCTGAAAAATGTTAGTTAAAAAGGCAGATAGCTGATCAGCATACCGTTTCAAGAATCCATAAGGAAGATCATCGGGGCCGGGACTTTTTCTAGGATCAAGCTTTCGTAACAATGCCAGTATTCCGAGATCCGAAATAACAGGCATATTTGAATAATTCGTTGGGCGTTTAGGAACTGATCTGCCTGGTGAAAAGACTGATTGAAAGTAATGATTGAATGATTGAGCTATTTCTTTGTCATCTCTTACAATTTTACCATATACAGCTATTTCTTTCAGAATATTTTTCCGTTCACCCAAAAACCGCCAAAACTTAGAGGGGTCATTTTTAATGAACTCAGGAAGTGTTACGGTAAAATAATGAGCTTTCGCCGATTTAACCTTACATTCCAAAGACTGCTTCAGGCTTTGTAAATGTTGCTCCCCAGACTCCTCTTTTTCCTAAGACGTTTAATCTTACGCTTGGTCTGAATGATATTTCGGGTAATCCATTCATTGTAACGCTTGTTTCTAACCTTCCTTAAGGGTACAAAATGCTCGATGCAGTATTTTATTGTTTCCTTGAAGTGCGTCCACAACGTGTGCACATCATTTCTAGTTTGGATATCAAATTTTAACTCTAAGTAATCAATGATAGAAGCGTCATCGGCACGGTCAAAATTTTTGACATGGTTGACCGGTTAGTCTTCAACACTTCCAAACCTGGTAGAAGAACAATAAAACGATAAGAGCCGGTGGTCGGAAATACCAGGATCTACATTTACTACACCACTGGAAAATACGTCGCTAACAAAAAATAAATCTAGAATGGCGTCAAGACGGGTAGGTTCCAAAACTAACTGTTTTAGACTTATAGCCAACATCATGTCTAAGAGAGTATCACATGGGTCACTCTCTCCATAAGTAGGCCGATTCCAGTCAAAACTCGGCAGATTAAAATCGCCTGTTACAATAACCGGGCGACCACGGTAGGGCAAAAGATAATCGTACAATTTGCAATGAAACAAGTCGGTTGCATCAGGCGATCGATGAGCAGCACAAAGCAATAATTTTAAATCACAAAAAGATACGTTTAAAAACAAGCTTTCATGATTAGAGATCCCAGGCAAAACCGAGATCTCGATATTGGTTTTAGCTATAACGGCAACGCTCCCACCACGGGAGCCACGATCACACCGAAATATCTGATAGCCACGTGGAACAACTTCGCCGTCACTAATCCTATCACTCAGCCAGGTTTCGGTGATTGCAACTAGATGGGGGTCATAATTCAAAAGAAGCAGTTCTAAACTGTCAATTTTATTTACAATACTTCTTGCATTAAACGAAATGACAATCAGCTCATCAACAGGGCGCCAGAGTGGCTATATGTTTGCTGGTAGCGGCAACTCATTTGCCTCGACAGGAACGCGCCGGTTTGTGGAATCGTTCCATGCGTACAACTTTTTGTCAATGTAAAGTTTGTCGTGGACAAGCGTAACCTTCTTCCCCTTGTCTTTTTCAGATTTGGCACTCTGCCAAAGCGATCGTCTTTTTTTTAGTGTTTCTTGCGAATAATCATTATGAATGAAGACAGTTGTTCCCTTAAGTTTTTTAGCGTTGAGCATGGCGGCTTGTTTTTCAGTGAAATTACTGAAGTGAAGGATCACAGGGCGATTTGAAGACGGCTTACCTATTCTATGAATTCTATCAACAGACGAACAAGTTACTCCTAGAGTTTCTTTGAAGATGTCGTCGAGAATCAGTCGTCTTAAGTCGAGTTCACTTTCCTTCGAGGCCTCCTCAACGCCAAATACAACCAAATTATTACACCTACCCTTGTCTTCAAGGTCGACTATCTTCGCATGTTGCAGACGTATTGTCTCCTGTAAAGTCATGACAACCTCTCTAACACCATCAAAAGAATCCATTCTCGCAGCCATTCCTTTCGTTTCGCTCTCCAAATGGCCTAACCGTCCTCCCAGAGACATCACCATTTGTTCTGTTTGCTTAACTCTTTGTTTTACTTCTAGCAAATCATTTCAGATAGCTTGTTGGCCTTTAATTAGTGACTATAGCATGTCTTCAACGGTAGGTCCTGGATTTTCTTCAATGTCCCCACACAGCAATAGCTTACATGCATGCGCACAATCACATAGTATACAAAGCATCGTTCGTGGGCACGGCACAACTTATGTTGCAAGAACCTGCATGATTTGTGGGGTTTAACGTCCCAAAACCACCATTTGATTATGAGAGACGCCGTAGTGGAGGGCTCCGGAAATTTTGACCACCTGGGGTTCTTTAACGTGCACCCAAATCTGAGTACACGGGCCTACAACATTTCCGCCTCCATCGGAAATGCAGCCGCCGCAGCCGGGAATCGAACCCGCGACCTGCGATGCAAGAACCTGCAAACAATGACGAAAACGTTAGAGATCTGTTGCGTGACAGCGCAGGAGATTCTCGCCCTGTAGACTATTGTCCAGCACATGAAGATGTCTGGTAGATCTTAACACGAGCCCTACCACCCAAAACGAATTGATTACGACAAGCAAATAGAAGACGGGATGGCTGAAGCTCTGAAAGAGTCGGGTTTTTTTTTCTCCGTTCTCGCTGATGGCGCAACTGAGAGCACACAAGCTGAGCAGTTCTCCCTCTGCGTACGGTATGCGTGGAACATGAAACGATGAACATATAAGATTTTATTCTGCCCGTTTCCTCCCACCTTCACTCACAAGCTTCTTTCAATAAATGTTTTCTCTCTCTCTCTCTCTGCCCGTTTCAACCGCTGTAGAGAGTGGTTCATTTCGTGGAGTGCAGGCTGTCATTCGCAAAACGCATCCCTTAACAGTAATGTATGCGCACTGCTCTTCGCATTCCCTAAATCTTTGCTTCAACGATGCATCAAAGGTGAATGATGTCCGAAACGTTTTCGCAACGATTAGCAAAATTTATTCATATTTCAGAAGTTCCTCAAACAAAAAAAAAACAAAAAAAAAACGCCTGGGCCTGCGCGGAACGCGCAGCACAGCTACAGCGAAATCTAGAAGAGCGTCATTTCAGACACTTTTGTAATCACTTTGTGAGATGCTACAAGCACACTGCTGGGTACCCACTGGGCCATAGGTAGTCATAAATTTTGTGTAGTCAGCCAGCATTCACTATGCTATGCTTCATCATTCTTTGGAGAAGTGTGGTGTCCACTACACACTTGCTCGGAAATTTTCTGCAATTTTTTATGCAGCACCTAATTACGGTGAAGAAATATGCCGGACGTGGGTATGCGCCACAGTTCATAGGTGATCAAGAACAAGCTTTTGTGATGGTTTGGAGCATCAGGCGACTCACTCAGTACGTTATTCGCACTGTGTGACGCCCTTGGTGATGCCCTTGGTGACGCCCTTGGTGACGCCCTTGGTGACACCCTTGGTGACGCCCTTGGTGACGCCCTTGGTGGCGCCCTTAGTGACGCCCTTGGTGACGCCTGGTTGGTCTTTTGCTGTGCCAAAACGTTTTATTGCTCATATCACCACGATTCCTTTCCAAACATAAAGCCTGCCTAAAGCAAGTTTGCGAACAAGTCCTTGGCACCAGCGTGGCTCTGTGGTAGAATACTGGGCTGGCACGCAGCTCACCCAAGTTCGAGCCCCACTGTATCCTTGGTGATACATTTTTTTCTTATTTAATACGAAGTGGTTACGGACAGCGGTGGCGGTGGACAACTACAGTGTCGCGCGTGACCCTAGTTGTGATCTCATAACAGCTTCCACTGTAATATTTTCCATTCCATTGCATAGACGCTGCTATTATAGACGATTTCCTGCAGCTGGTTTGGGTGATCAAAATTAAATGGCGCCACCACCGCACCGCGCCCGTCGTCACGCCGTGGTCTTTCGTACCACTTTATGACTCCATTCGTGCCGTCTACTGCACGCACGCGAGTAAAAGTGAGCAGGCGGGAGCGCCCGTAAAGTCAACCTGGTGGCACCACTGGAAGCAGTTTCTTTCCGTCTCGAACTTCACGTCGCCGTCCTGCTCTGTTGGGCCCGTAAGTTTGCAACCTACGCAGTTATTTGCTTTGTATTTACGTCCCGAAGCCTCGTGAGTAATGTATTCGTCGGTGTTTTGCAGTGCTTCCAAGATTCATTCTCAAGTGACCATTGACGGGGCTTAGCAGCCATATCTAAATAAACACAGATAGTCTCAAGAATGGAGACGCAACCTACCTGACGCCTTGTCCCCGGCGTGAAATGACACGAAGCGATTACCGATTCCACCAATCTTTTATGCCTGTGAAGGCAGTGGGCGAGCAGCAAGCGCGAATTCGGATCGAAGCGGGTGGTCGCATCTGCATGGGTATACTGCCACGTGCTGGTGTCGTGCGGTACCAATACCGTATAGTAACATAGTAAGCATGTTATTCTGTGCGTACACGACCGCTGCTACAATGCGCTGGTGGAACTGTGTGGCGGGAGGGCTGTTACGATCACGTGATCAAACATGACAGCTCCCGAGCGCTGCTGCAGATAATCGTCTCTGGACGCCGCAGATGTACAGTCTCAACGGAAAAAGAAGAATATTTCAAGTGAATGAAGGCCTGAGCCGCAGAATTGCGACAAAATTTGTTCACGACCGATTTCCAAACCAAGGGTGGCCGGCAGACGGGCGGACAGCAGCCCGTCTTACGGCTGGTAGATCCAGAAGCCCACATCTGGAGAAACGCTTGTCCATTGCTTATCGGCCGATCTGGCTATGCGAGTGATAGCCTTTTTGTTTTGCTTTTGTTTTCGCGGAAGTTGCGAGCAACCGTGTCTTTATCGCAGTCGCCCAGATGAAGCTGCGCGTCGCAGGGCTTTCCGCGGACCACCCCTGCTTTAGAAATGGAACGTGCTTAGCACGCTTGATATCGGCGCGCTCAGGCAAAAGGCAGCGCCGCTTGTCGCAATCTCACCGCTTCGGTAACGAATCACTTGCACGTTCTATTCTTTTTCGGTTGATACTGTACTGTCGGCCGCAAAAGTTAGCGAGATCGGCCGCAGTGGCGGAGCGATAAGAAACTGCATCGCCTATATACCGTGACGTGGCAGGTGTTCAAGATACCGGCCTCTGCCTCCACGATAAGATCCGGCAACGGCCCGTTGCATAAACGTGCCGTCGCTATTCGCTGAGGCCGATAGCCTTGATATCGTCGCTTCATCACGCAGTGATGTAGTTTTACGTCGCTTTGCCGCGCGATGTATCCTGAAAATTTTTGCTGGCGATGGTATGCGTCCTCAGCCAAAAGCGGGGAAACGTACGCAATACCCGTATAGCAACAGCAGCGGTATAGCGGTGGGGTCGCTGGAGAAACGTTGCAGCTGCCTCATCTTTTTCTGCGTCCGAACCCTTCAGTTTGCATCACTAGAAAGTATGTTCTTGTTCAATATATGCGTATCGTCGCGCACAAGTTACAGAGTTGGTTGCTGTCATATACGGCTGCCGTAAACCCACCCCTTCTCTTGTATCGGGCGGCGTCTGGAGGCCCTTTGTCAGGCTGCTTGGCCCTTAGTCTCTGCTCCTGCAAGTTGTTTTCAGGGCAAATAAATTTTCACTTCAATTCAATACTGCGTCCTTGACATTACCGAACTTTTAAGAAGCGGGTACTTTTGGAGTTGTACGTCCCCAAATCAATTCATGAATATGAGACTCCGTATATAACAGGGCTCCGGAAACTTCGATCACATTGGATTCCTCAGCGTGCACCTGAATCTACGGTCCTCTAATGTCATCTTCGCCTGGTTGTTTCGGAGCGCTCTAGAACGCTCTCGCGAGCGACATGGCGTTCTGCTGGTTGAAAGGGAGCATGCGTGCTTCGCGTACGGCTAGTTCTTTCAATCGCTCCCGTCGATAGCTCTGAGCTGCTCCGAGCCCTTTCGACTTGGCAGTGCGAGCACTTCCGGTCAGGAGTGATCAGAAGCAGCATTGTTGATTGATTGATTTGTGGGGTTTAACGTCCCAAAACCATGATATGATTATGAGAGACGCCGTAGTGGAGGGCTCCGAAAATTTAGACCACCTGGGGTTCTTTAACGTGCACCCAAATCTGAGCACACGGGCCTACAACATTTCCGCCTCCATCGGAAATGCAGCCGCCGCAGCCGGGATTCGAACCCGCGCCCTGCGGGTCAGCAGCCGAGTACCTTAGCCACTAGACCACCACGGTGGGGCGAAGCAGCATTGTCGTTATGGCGGCGTCACATGAAGTGATCGCGTCGTCTGGTATCAGCACAGTTTTGTTAGCGCTGAGCTGATGCCATTACCTTTGTCAATCCTACCCGTAGACCAGCGGCGAAGTATACGACGGCGATGACGACCTAATCCATGCCTGCGACCAGTAATTCGCCCAGCTGAGCGTTCCCTTGTTGGCGACTCGTTTCAACCGCGCATCGGCGACTTTCTTTTAGAGCGTGGGAAGTTTCGGCTTGGTTTTGACACGGCTTGTACTAGAAAAAAAAGATTTTCGCTCTAGGTTCTTGGTCCCTCCTGTTTTGGTGTTTCTCCGGCAACTATAGACGAAGAAAGTGCTTAACAGCGCAAACGATGGGAGGGGATATAAAGGATGCGAGAACAGAGCGCTATGTTCTCGTCTCTTTTATCCCATCCTGTTTTTTGCGCTGTTAAGCACTTTCTTCGTCTACCATGCAACACCAACCAGCCCAATCAAACACTTTGTTAAAATTTACCTCCGGCAACCAGTTTGGCGTTCAGGTCGAGCGTTTAACTTCGCCCCAGAGTGCGTGCAATGCCGGATCCGTCCGCCTCTGGGCTGAAGGCCAGAGGCGACTATAGTTGAAGATACCATAACTATTCGCATCCATCGCATGCGGCTGCCGCACCCGAGATTTGATACCGCGACCAGGCACAAGGTACGAAGTGTGAGTCTGCCAAGAATCGGAGTCGCTTCAACACCAGCTTGCAACTTTTACGAATGGTTTATAGCGAATAGCTGGTGCACGAATCTCGCCACCCCGCTTCAATTTGTGGTACCTCGTGTTATCGCCGGAAGCCAACTAAAAAAGTCATGCCTCCGGCGAGAGGTCATAGTTCCAACTGAGAACAAAGTAGTCCGTTCTGGCGTCGACGCTGATTAACATACGCTCTTCAAGCCTACGTTAATTTATAGACAATACTAATTCGCTACTACTACGTATGTAAGAAATGCCGCTAATTAGGTGCGAGTGCTAATGTAGGCTCTACTAATTAATCGTGTTTAATGGCACAACAAAACGAGGATATCAAAGAACACGTTACACGTACGGTCACCAACTTGCAGAGTGGTGTAGAAAGCGACATAATTTCTCACATGTTCGTCAGTCTCCTCGTGTGGTTGTGCGCGTTAAACGCTATTAGTATGACTCGCGACTTACCAACACGCCCAAACACAGCCGCAGTCATCTACTCATTGGCCCTCTTAGCACCCGCTACGGTGAGGAGGCATGGCCTTTGTGTTGCGAAAGCGGTCGAGTTCAATCCGGCGTGACCACCTATACTGCGCATGCGCACCCCCTCCCCCACATCTGTCCTCTTCTACGCCCTCTCTCTCCTCTAGGTTCCCTCTCAGCGGCATTTGAACCCCCCTGCGCATGCGCGTCCCCTCTCACCTCGCAACGCCGATGCAGGAAGCGCCTGTTAGCGAGTTTCTTCATTGAACAAACCTGCTGCTCGCGCTGCGCACCCGTTCGCCCACCTCATATGTATAGGCACTGGATCTTTACCTCCAATAGTGCCGTTGGGAGGTTCGTCCTGCCCGTTTTTGACCAATGATAATTCGCAGCGCGAGCGCTAACTAAAAGTGCACTGCGGGTCTCTGTGTCCAGTCGGATTGTTCTGTCTCTCATTGCCCATTAGCAGGGATCGGCATGTTCGAGTAGGAAAGACCGGTCCATCGGTGCGTGCTTTGCACCTCCCCATCTTTCTCTGCTGCGCAACGCCTCGATAAGTGCCAGCGTCGACGCCAGCGTCAGCGTCCGCTGCTTCGCACCTACACGTGGTTTCCTTGAACGAGAGATGGTGTAATTTTTTCAACAACGTTTCACAATAAATGCACGAACCGAGATGATAAGCGTAATAATATCCGTGGTTTTACTTGCCCGAAACCGCGATACGATAATAAGATGCGTCGTAGTGAAGTTCTCCAATAAAAAAAATTTTTTTACCATTTTCTGTTATTTCGCGTGCAATGACATCGCACAGTAAGCCTGCTTCTAGCATTTCCCCGGTATCGAAGTGCGACCGCTGCCGCCGGTTTCGAACAAGCAGCTTTCGGGCCAGCAACCAAGCACCGCGACAAACAACTAGGTAACTATAAGAACATCGGCTGTATGCTTTCCTCTGTAAACGGAAGATTACGACAAGCGACTTCGTGCACGAATCATGAGGCATTGAAAACTAACATGTTTATTTACTGGGTTCTGAGCGTGCTACTGCTAATAGTTGGATGATGATGCGTAAAAACAATGAAACTCCAGTTTGCCAAGGACATTCGCATGCCATCAAGTGGTACAACGAAATGTGGTGATGGCCGTGATCCCTGTCGAGTGAGGAACTGTTTGCTACACCCTTTGACTTTCAGTCCTCACGGACCCAACGCAATGTGCAGCAGTGTCAACTATTGCTTATCTTTCACAACACAAGTAACATCGCGCAATACTAGAAAGATCCACGTCAGAGACAGTGTGAAGAGCGACGACCTCCAACTGTTTATTCCGCTGACGATACCAGGTATATGGGCATACGATCTGCCTTTATTGGTTTTCTTTTTTGTCTTTGCTTCTCTTCCTTACCGGCTGCCACTTCGTATGTACAGACGCAATCACACTTGTCTAGAACGCCTTCGGTGCTAATCCAGCTGCCGTTTTCTACAGAAACGTTCCAAGCAAGGCAGCGCAATGATAGCTAACCTAATCCTACGGTATGTCTAGGTCCTCCTACTATAATTGAAGCACAAAGAGCATATTGTATCTAAGGTGTTGTAGCAGCAGCGAGCAACGGCGTTCACTACCACGTGCTTTGCCGCTATAGACTATTGGTATTCCGTCGGTACATACACCTGGTATTGTCCGCGGCAAAAACAGGTCGATGTCCGAGCTCTTTCCATGCCGTCTCTGTCGTCGTCGTTTTCGGTGTTGCGTGCTTGTTACATATGTTGCAACGAATCAACTAACCCTACAGGTGACCGATCTTTCACACATTCCCGCTAGGGGTGAGGTTTTCCCGTGTCGGCGTTGAGCCAAGGCAAATCGCTGAAGCTAACACCTCGGTCAGGGTGCTCAGTGCGAAGTCCTTCCAATTCGAACAAGATGAGCTTGTTTTCCTCGGGATACGGCCTGATGTAGACTCCCGGAACGTACAGCCTAACCTGCGGCCCGACGGCCGGCCAGTAGCGACCCAGGTTGATGCCATTGAGGAACGCCACACCTTTTGTGTAGTTTGAGGGGTCGAGAAACGTGTCCCGCGGCTCCTGTCCCTCGGGCAGCGTGAACCAGCCGTAGTAGAAGTGTGGGCTCTTTCCTTGTTTGCTGTTGATTGGCCACATCATGAAGTGGATTAGTTCAGTGATGTCCTTGTTCTGTGTCAGAGGTAGAGCCTCTACCGTCCAGTCCGTCAGGGTAAAGTTCCCCACAGTCACGTTCGTCAATCCCTGAAAGAGACAAAACGCTGGTGCAGTCAGTTTTTACAAACTAGGAATAAGTAGAAGCGACGCCCCCAGAACTTCGGTGTCGTTTGTGTGTGCAAGAGAGTCGTGTTGGTTTGTTTCCGTTGTGCCCGCAAGCACGTTTTCTCTGATAATGGGAATACTACGTGTTATATATTGTGAATACTACGTATATTAGATTAGCTAATTTCTGTTTGCCTTAGCTGGCGACAAGGCTATACTCCTTGCAGGGAAGGAGATAAAAAGAATAGTAGAACGATAAAAAAATGGAGCACTCGCCGCACAGGATTGACATAGAGAAGAGATAGGAAAGATGGGGGACACGGTCGATGGAGTCCAAGGATGAGGCACCGATAGGCGAGAGCTACACGGCATTAGGAGATCGTGGTTGGCGGGCTGATCGGTGAGGGCTACGCTAGAGCCAGAAGATCGTGGATGACACAACCGTTTCGGCTTAAATCCACCGAGTGAGTTTCTGTTGAGTGGACACTACTTTATCTAGTGCGTGTGCTCTGGTCTCTTCAGGCATGTTGAGGAGGAGCACTTGGAGAGGCCATGTTTCGCTTCTCAAACACACTCAACTGTGCTTTCGTTCGCTGTAACCTCGTGCACAATAACTCAGTGAAATAATTTCAATTTGTGGGGTGTCGCTGCAAACTAAGCCTAACACATCTTTCGCTCGTGATAACTAGATTTACGAGGGTTGGACCTCAGCCAATTTCGTTAGTGCTGCTTAACATCTAGACTTACGACCTTCTAACTCACCTTGGGATCCCGATTGCTTGGACCGAAGTCTTCCCGACCCATGTTCTCCACAAGAATGGACAGCTTTTCACCTTTCTTGAGCCTAACGGTGCAGTTGGCTTTCGCTGGCACCTCCGAGATGTCGAATATGCTCATAATGTGGCGTTCGTCGCGCACGAGCAGCTGCGCCATGTCGCGGAGACCATGGAGCACCATTAAGTACTCGCCGTCAAGGTTGACTTTGAGCTCCGTGTGGTAAAACAGGAACCCGAAGTCCTGGCCGAGTTCTTCGAAGGTCAAGGGATACGTGGACCTTTTCTGCTTGAGCCTGCCTTTATCTCGAAAATGCTTCATAACATCTTTCAGGGGCCTGCTATGCGGCATACGAATGGCGGCTACCTTCATCTTGGGCCAGGGCTTGCGAAGCTCGCCAGACTTGAGCGGAACGTACTTGCCGATCGCGTCGCGCAGGGGGAAGTAGTAGGCCTTCGGGTCCCCGTCTTCTCCCATGGGGGCATCATAGTCGTAGCTGGTTACCAATGGCGACTCGGCGCTGGTGGCAGCCTTGAAGCCGAAGTTGGTGCCACCGTGATACATGTAGAAAATGACGTTGCCCCCATCTTTCATCATCTGCTCGAAGGTGCTGATGATCGCGGGTGCGTAGGCCGGATTGTCGTTCCAGCCCCAGTAGTTCATCCAACCAGTGTAGTACTCGCTCACCATGACGGGACCTCCCGGCTTGACCTGTGCTTCGCGTATGATGTCAAAGGCTGCGGTCACGTTGGCCTTGGGGTCGCAGTTTCCGGCCACCAAGATGTCGCGCACCTTGTCGCATTCGTACCGTACTTCTGATGGTGCGTCGGCGCGAAACATGACCACGTCCTTGCCTAAATGCTTCTCTTGGAGAGACAGCACGAACTCCATGTACTTGGGGTTGCAGGCACTTTCGAGATTTTCGAGGTGGCCGTACTCGTTTTCTACCTGCATTGGGGTGGAGATGGAGTATGCAGCACTGTTTCAGAACCCATAGTAGCTGGCTGGCGCGGGTTTGCCGTGGCAAACTGTATAATTTGGAAACGTAAGCGTCTGAAATACACACGTATAGTAATCTCAAGACTTACCCCCGTATTCACAAATGCTCCTCGACTCGACTTTCACCCTTCACTTGACAGAGTTGAGTAGTGCGCCACTGCTTGGCGGAAAATGAAGCTGCGCTACTCAAGAATAGAAGCTAATTATCACTGATATGCATTGACTTGCCCTACCTAGAGATGGCGCTTCCATCGGCTTGCTCAAGTGAAGGTGTAGCGTTGAGTTAAGGGGCGTTCTGAAATACGGGGGTTATGCACAGGACTATTCAAGTGTTGCCGGCTAAACCTATACACATTGCGTGTCGGTCCATGAATGCAGCTGGACTTTGTCTGTGGGCAGGGGGGTGCCAACTCTGGGTACATCCAGGCAGGGGAATGCTATTGGGTATTAAGCGGCAGGTGCGGGTGTGGCTTGAAGAATGGGGAGTGGGAGTGTCTTTTTTGTGTGTGTTTGTTGTTGTTTTAGCGTTCCCCTGCGGAGCCTCACGTGCCGGCTGTACGTGATTGCACTGCTGTCATAGTTGTCACTTTTTTGTCAAGAAAGATTTTTTTACAAGCTACTCAGTGCCCGGCAACCTACAGAATCGTAACCTGACCAGTTACAGAATTACAGAAAGCGTATAGTAACAGGTCTCAGTATGGCAGCACTTGAGGGGATAGCTTATAGACAATCCACAAATATTACACGTAATCACGGAAGCGTTTTGGAAATTAATCATGAGCGGCGGCTGAAGATAAGAGTTATAAATTAGAAAACAAGGTAATGAATGCATAGATCACATGCTTCAGTAATCAAAATGAAGACGCGCACAGGGGAAGTTCAGTCGTGTCGCCTAGCATTCTCATGGAATGTATTAGCCATTTTTTTTTGTTCACGGGAATTCCGTTTTAAACTTCTAAAACAGCACTGCTAGCATGTACGCCACAGAATTTTCCACAATCACGGCGCTTAAAGCACCCACACTTCCGTTTTCGCAATCGCCTAAATCGAAAACGCATAGCTGTGCAGTGACATGCATGGTGGCTCGGTAAACCTCGTGTCATCGTGAGGACTGTTCCCAGCCGAACTTACGGACGAGTCACACAGAAGGATGTATGCGACGCCAGTGGTGTGCAATTGAGAATTCAGGCAAAACTTGGGTGTCGGCCTGTTAGAACAAACTGTATTAACAGGAGGCAAAGAACGTGCCTGAAAGGCCATCCTGTGGACATTTAGCGCTGCGTTGCAATGAGTGCGCACGCACGCTTTATTTTGGTATCGCGACCATCGAATACAGACATGGTAATCATACTTCGAGACAGGTAGTGGTGGTCTTTTCCAATGATAAGCAATGACCCAGGGTTCCCTTGCTTGATAAAAAAGTCGCTTTTGTCATATGTTCCTTGGGGCATGTGATCACAAGAGGGGCGAAGTGTGCTGTTCACGTGTTTTTTCTTAGACCAGATATAGATTATATCTGAGGATTGTTAAGTGAATGTTTTCGAAATCTAATGACCAATTCAATATTTGGGGTTTAACGTTCTAAAACCACCGTATGATTATGAGAGACGCCGTCGCGGAGGGCTACGGAAATTTCGACCACCTGGGGTTCTTTAACGTGCACTCAGATCTTTAAGCACATGGACCCCAAGCGTTTTCGCTTCCACCGAAATTGCAGCCACCGCGGCCGAGATTCGATCTCGTGGTGTGCGGGTCTTTCAAAAAGTAAACCTGTTGTTTGATTTCGCTCGTCCGTGTGTTTCTCTTCTTTGTCTCCGCGTGCTCGCGCGAAAGCCGTCAAGATTGAATTGCAACTTTACAATGAAAACGAAAGCCCCGCCGCGGTGGTATAGTGGCTAAGGGACCCGGCCTCTGACCCGCAGGTGGCGGGATCGAATCCCGGCTGCGGTGGTTGCATTTTTAAATTAGGAGGCGAGAATGCTTTAGGCCTGTGTGCTCAGATTTGGGTGCATGTTAAGGATCCCCAGGTATTCGAAGTTTCCGCAGCCCTCTACTATGGCGTCTCTCATCATTATACGGTGGTTTTAGAGGTTAATTAACTATGCTTATCATGATCATAATAGAAAATAGCACGGTAAAGAAAGAAGCGTTACCGAGAGGTGGACAGAGCATCACATAGAACTGAATTTTTTTCTTTCTCTTTTCTCCTTACCCACGTGAGGAATAGCAGGCTAGTAACCCGCCATCCAGGCCGACCTCTCCTCCTTCTTCTCGTAAAATACCTTCTTAATAATATTGAACATATTTTGAATATGGTTAGCGGGCATGCAAACGTGCCGAAACTTTTCTGATATACTAACGCCTTACCAGATACCCCAGTTCCTTTGTCAGTAAGCGTTGTACTATACTAACGGGCACGTCTGATGCTGTGTGTATGTGGAAAGCCTACTTTACAATCCGCTTCCCCCCCTCCCCCTCCTTCCCAAGTATTTCACTACATGTGGTTGCAGTTGCATTGTCAAAGACGAGTGCGGAATGGTCATCTTTGATCGGCGTAGATAGGTGCATACCATTCGCTACAGTTTTTGGAAACGGCGAGGGCTCTCGTAGCTGATCGTTTACGCATCTACCGCTTTGGTGGGTGTAACATTTACCGCGACTTAGCGGAACCTTTCTTCCTTGGCACTGCGTTTGGTCGGAAACTGGGCTCAATGTGCAACCAGTTATCTGAAACAGGCACTATTCCCATGACCTCACAGGCTTCACGACACTGACCTGAACCATTATGATGGGCCCGCCGTTTTTGTACAGGTACGGAACCAGCATCGGCAGCAAAACCTCGAACCATTTGGTCATTTCTTCCAGGTACTCCTTCTCCATTGTGCGGTACTGCATGTTCGGGTGCTTCCGCAGGAGCCAATAAGGGAAGCCCGCGTTGTCCACCTCACCGCATATGAATGGCCCCGGCCTGACGATGGCCAGGAGGTCGGCCTTCATGATGGCCTCCAGGAAGGCGACCAGGTCGTATTCGCCGACAAAGTGGTACTGTCCGGGTTCCGGTTCGTGGCCGCTCCAGTCGATGTAGAAGTCCACCACGTTCGGTCCACCCATGCGCAGCGTGTGGAGCCGGTCATCCCAGTACGGTCGGGGAATGCGAAAGTAGTGAAGCGCGCCGCCGACAAACTGGAAGGGCTTGCCGTCCAACAGGAAAGTGTGCTTGTCGTAGTCAATCTTGAATGACCTTTCTGCGGTGCTCGACATGATGATGCCGCAGGCGATGAGGCGCGCCGCCGCCAACGCGCGCATAATTTGCGGCGCTTCTCGCTTTTTTCGGAGGAACTGAAAAACAGAGGATCCGTTTAGGCGAAGCGTCGTCAACTTTTCAGGCTGAACACAGATAGCGCTTTTCAGCGCCTTTCTCTTTTTGCAGCGTCTATTCAGGACAGCGCGGGAGTTTGCACCTGTTTTCCGCAGCGTTTGCGCGCCTCGGGAACCACGATGCGCTGAACGTCGTTTCTAGAGTTTTATTTACATCCGAAGGCACTTTCGCCACGCACAGCTTCTTTGAAAGCAACCCATTGTAGTGCGGAGTGGGAAACAACAAGGAAAAAAGAGAAAAAAAAACAGCTTGTTTAGTACCGTTTCGGTTGAGCAACAGTATTCGTCGCGTACGTATGTTTTATCAAAACAGAATATCACCGTGTCTGGGATACGTTTCCTGCAATTGTTCTGCTTGTTTTTTTTTTCTTTTACCACCGTGCTGGACAAAAGTAGTTGCGTTAGCTTAGGCAAACCAACCAAGTACAGCATGTGCTGTGTACGTAAATAGGCCTGAGTTGATTTGCACCTTTTTTGATGAGTAGAACACTCTCTTTATTCCTCGTTTGGCGTAATCCTATCTTGGAAAGTTAACGTGTCAAACGACTGCGAAAGTGGGTGGATATGGTGTCTCGCTGTAATGGTCCCCCTTTGTAGGCTGTTTTCCAGATTTATTTGGAGTTCATGCGTCAATATACCCGACTGATGAGTTTTTATTACTCGCTTGTGTACCACCATGGAGCATCCGTCTCTTTTTCAAGTGTTTCCGTTGATGAGGCTTTCTTCGAGAGTTGAGAAACTCAGTTTACGCTGACCAGACCGAAGCATGCGACAAACTTTCTATTTTATTATAAAAATATACGTATTCGTTGCGTCAATAAGGCTTTCACGGGGCCTTGTAAGTATGGCATCGTCCTTTTGTTACACTATAGACCTTATTGTTCTTTACAAACACAGGTCTTGGATGGATTCGGGTTCTGTGTGCCGGTGTAGCCTATAGCAATCAACATTGCTGAGGAACAGACCCATTAACGAGTAGCCAGTTCATGTTCAACAGTATTCTCTCTGTGTCTGCTCAAATATTTCAAATACACTTTCTTTCAAGCAAGCTACAACATCATAGCAGTTAGTCCTTAGCTATGAGCTCTTTTCTTTGATACTAAAGTGAGAAAAGAATTGTTCCACACCAAGACGAAACTTGAAGAAAGTCCGCCAGTTTGCGCACGTGCGTCTCCTGTCTTTTCGCTTTGCCTCTGTGTTTCAGCCTAGCGTAGCAAAATAACAATAAACACTTCTAGTTAGTAGAGAGTGTCTCCAACATTGCTCGTACGAATGAGAGAGAAAAACGATAGTTAGTTTGAGTCGGTTGACACCTTCATTACGCAGGAGGTACTTTTCATTATTTCTTCGTTCTGTTGTACGCTCGCTGAATTGAGATAAATGAATAATCAAGGCACGGCGAACGCAGTACCTGTCGTGCGAGAATGGAACCTCATTATATATTGTCTATAGGCACGGTATTTGCTGAATTCAGAGAAGTGCGTCTTCTTTATGCCCTCTAGCATTCCTGGTACAATTCCATTTGGAGTGACACTCGTTGTTCGAAAAGCTAGCGAAACCATTTACAGGAGCTATATTTATTATTCCGCCATACAAACTTCCTAGCCTATAAATCGCTCGTCAGGCGAAAACTGGGCCACGCAATCGCCATCTGTAACCCACACCAATTCTACTTCGCCTCTGCCTTGGAAACAGTCCAAAGCGTATTGCTAGAGTGAAGGCATAACTTAGCCGCGAATTAGAACGCACAAAACAGAATAACCTTTAATACACGACCTGCATGCGTGTGTTCTAGTTCGTGGCTAAGTCATGTCCCTAAGTAAGTACCAACTGGGCCAGCAAACAGTCTTTGCTGAGACGTAGATTCATTCATACCACATATGAATAATAATCATCACTGCAAGCAGAATTCCACATTTATAATTTATGTCTTCTTCGTCATGTGACCATGGCAAGCTGTCTTTTTTTTTACAGTGATTTAGACCATCTACTTTACATCGTTCGCCTTATCCGCATGCCTTAGCGCAGCGGACATGAACTACAAGTGCCATGTTTCCGTGTTCCCAACGTTATATTTTGCAACGTCCTTTCCCACTACATTGTGGCAATCACTATTCCATGAATTTTTTTAGACAATGTAACAAGTGTCCGTACCGATTGACATCACCTGGCTGTGTGCTAATCCTACCCCTTATGCAATACCCGCTTAAGGTGTCTTTAAGAAAATAAAGTGTTTTCTTGGGATTAAATGTCCTGTGCAGAGAGACGGCTCTCAGAAAGTTTCATATACAAGATATGCTGATGTTTCATTTTTACATTTGGAAATTTTATCACTCCGCACCTATGTACTGACGTCGGCGTCATTACATGGCGTCAGTCTATAGCGTCTGATTCAGGTGTCTTCGCGTACCAGCATGGCTAATTGCGCTGACGTCATGTAGCAAAACAGGCGAAATGGCCCCCTGTGATACGAGTCGCGGAGAAGAACGGCTGTGGGAACGTCACGATATCTTACGTGACCACGTCACAAGAAGCTCATGACGTGCGGTGACGTCAGAGTGCAGCAGGAACCACAACTTTTCTTTCAATTATTTAGGTAGTTTTACAGCGAAAGCCGTTATCACACCTTCGAAGACATCTACGAGCGGTTCTGGAAAGGGCGTTCTTCTATGGCTTTTTCTGTTGTTGCGCTGCGTGTTCTGCGCAGGCCTGGCGCTCACCTGGTGCACTCACCTGGTGAACTGGTGCACTCGTCCTCACAAGTTCACTTATTGGGATTCTCAGGGCCCAGGCTTTCATTTGCTTTATAAAAAAACACGAAAAGTTTCGTGTATAGTTGAATAAACTTCATTAGACCAATAGTTACTGTGCCCGCGGCTAAACTGACAGGGATCCACCGTTCGAAGCACATTTTCGAAGTTCTCGATGATGGATGGCCCACAGCTGGTTTTTGGGGTCCTCGACGAGGAGGGCTGCCTTTCGTCTCTCAGCAAGGCACCTCGTTTCAGGACGTCTCTCAGTTAGCGTCGTCCTTCCTCGTGGCTTATCATCGTTCGTTGAGCATTCCCAAAATACGTGGGCCATATTGTATACCGTTCGTCCTCGTACCACTGGCAGCCAGGCGATGGGTGCCGCGCGGGTCACTGGCGTCGGTACATCGTTTAGGTCGCTGGTAGTCGACAGAGTACACCTTGATGATTTGAAAGAACCCTCGCGTATTCTAATTCCTATTGGTTGAAAGACGGCGATATTCGTCGAAAAATTCATAAATGTTAATGAGTTAAGAAAGCAGGTTGATCGAGGAAATTGCCGAAAAGCATGGAGAAGGACCGAGTTAGAGGTTTACTCTGCGCGAGGTGGAACGGAAAGTGGTAAGATGAAAAGATTAACCGAGAAAACAACCTGCGATGTAAAAAAATGTATAGCAGCTATTGTAGGAATCGGAAAGTTATAAGCTTTTTTAATGTCAACATCCCGTAAGAAATTTTTTGCTGCCTTATTTCACTTCCGGTGCAGCGAACAATGCTTGAAGGGCGTTTTAGGGAAAATTTGTTTAGACTGCTGTATGCTATGTGCATGATTACTGTACATATTACTTAAAATGTCAAATAGGCCAAATATTCATTTATACTAACCTTGCTTTTAAACTAAAGCGCCATTGAACCCAACGGTTATGCACTTCAGGTTAACAAAATTAGGCGACCGAATCGGTGTGGTAGACTGCCAGAGACTAATAACTAATGGGTTCAAGCGCGGACTGTCACCTGAAGTTCAGCAAACTGTCCATTGCTTTCTCAGATAAATATTTCTACATTTCCTGAGAAATAACGAGCGTGGTCCGTGAGTCTACTCTTCTGCCTCGTGCACGGGGTGTAAAAATTGGTCTTTGTGATTGTTTTAACGGCTATCTTTTCCTTTCCTGTTTCAGTAATATGTACGCGGTATGTGAAAAATTAACCTTCAGCGAATAGTCTACAGGCTAGTCCCCGTCTGCTTACCGCCCTTGATCATCTACCGCGCATTTACATTGATCACGAATCACCGAATTGCCGAATCGTGCGATTTGATTGGTGGAGAGCTCATTTAATTTCTGCGAACACATTGCATGGTACATTCGAACACATTACATGCCATATTGATCACATCAAGAAGTACAACCGCAGTTCTTGCGGCACAGTTTTACCGTGTCCTCCTTTGGAGGACCCATTAAAAGTTTAGCCAATCCAATCTACGGTCAGCTCCGCCAATGGCGAGCGTCGTTTTATCAACCATCAACCGACTTCATTGTGTGAGTGGGTGGGTAGCGCTTGCAATGATAGCACTCATGGCACGCATATGTTAACGAACAGAGCGCCGTTGGCAATGCTTTGACGTTGCCAACAGTGCTTCATTATCACTTGACGAACGTAATTATTCTCATCAGCC